>NW_020949613.1:13335918-13527324 GCF_900497805.2 Vombatus ursinus | reverse complement strand
GAAATGGCTGCAGCTATTCTATATAATACTTTGTGTGGCTTCTGCTGATTTCATTCATGGACTTTTCTAATGCATCACTCTATTCATCACTTCTGATTGTGATGGTGGAAGCACCAGCCACCAGGCTGGTGACAGGAGAGTACATTTACTCTACTATTATAGATTCCCCCTGGCCGCATCTTTGATGATTTTCCACTTTACTGCTCCCCCTCCAAAGGTGACTTGTTTATTTCTTAATTCTGGTGAAATTGAAGTTTTTAATAAGAAGGGAAGGGTGCTCCTCTCAGGTAAAATCATATATACTGCCCTCCTTAGATAAAAATATACTATAGGTTTCTTTCTGATTCTTCACACATCCATCCCAGCTTCATGCCAATTCTGTGAATATAGAGATATTACATTTTCACAGAGCCTTATGCATAGTAGGTATTCAAAATAATAACAACAACAACAACAACAATAATAATAATAAGCATTTATATAATGACTACTAAATTCCAGGCACTGTGCTAAGCATTATATAAATATTATCTCATTTGATCTTCACAATAACCCTGGGAAGTAGGTTCTTTTATTATCTGCATTTTACATGGCAAATGGTAAATGGCTTGTACACAGCTAGTAAGTATTGGAGATGGGCTTTGAACTTAAATCTTCCTGACTATAAGTCCAGGACTATATATACTGTGACTCTTAGTTACCTTGTTGAGTTGAATTAAATTGAAAGGAATCAAATTAAATTAGTTGGAGTTACATTATTCTGAGGGGTTTTAGTATCATGTGAAACTTTGGAGATTTCTTTGTAGCTGCTGTAGATAAAAAGACCTGTCTTCTATCATGGCAATGCTAAATTCCCATCTTTGAAATTTTCATTTTGTCATGTTACCTTTAAAAAATAGAAATGTTATTGGGAAAATAGTTAATTATAACTATAATATAATAAATTGTATTTAGTAATAATTCTTATTGTATCATACAGCATGAAAAATATACTTTCATCATGCTCATCTCAGAAAAATTAAATTCATGTATATGCATAATATTGATTTAACATGTAAATCACCTCAACAGCTAAAAGTAAACATTGTTTCTATATTCTGTGAATCAAAAGCTATTAGATAAATAAATTTTACTGTGCCTATATTTTACATCACTTATGAAATGATGATATAAGAATAATATCCCACAGAAAAGACATTATTTGGGGATCACTTCAAAAATCATTTGAAAAGCTTTTAATGGAGTCAGAAAAAATGTTTGCTTCTTTCCTAAGGCTAAGTACATTATTAAAGAGCTAATGATATTATCCAAAACAAGTAAAATTATTTTATGTTTAATTCATTGGCTATAAGCTTTCTAATTGAAAATCATAATTTATTTAATCTTATGAAGAGAAAGTCAGGAAAAATTAACTCATTCAATCCAATCCAATAAACATTTATTAAGCTCCTTCTATGTGTTAGGCACTGGGGATACAATTAATAAAAAAAAAAGTCCCTGCTCTTAAGGAGCATTCAATCTAATGGAGATTGGAGGGATAACATATGAAAGGAAGCAAAAAAAGTAGAGAGATGGGCATCTTGTTCATTATAGTTCAAACCAGGCATAGCGGCAGATGTAGTGTGGAGTGCTATGCCAAATTAATTCACAAACACACAAACATAAATCAGTAACTAAGGTTAACTTAAGCATAGCTCTAACATAATTTTTTAAAGATCAGAAACATGAGCAAAAATACAAAAAACAAACCATGAACACCACATATGCAGTCACAATAACAGTTACTATTATTATATGATACTATATATGTAATAGTTATTACATAAACAGATACATAATATCATGAAAAATGAAAATATCATATGTTATTGACTATCCTTTATGTTTACCATTAGTCTCACGTGAATTTTTTTCCTATGATCAAAATATATTAACTTAAAAGAAAACCAGACTCTTCCCCCTCCTTTTTTGTTTTATACCAAATTCTAGAAAAGAAAGTTACTGCTAACTATAGCTTGATAAAGGTGGAAGAACTTAATTTTGCTGTAATCACCGAATTTCTTTGAATGGTCAAAATAAGTCAATGTTTTAGATTTCTTAGATATTAAATGGGAAAGATTGAACCATGTCAAAAAATAAAGACAATAATACACTTGCTATGGCCATTCCATGTCAAAGTAGCAAACTGCAATTTCAGGGAAGTCAGGATTGATTACAGATTGGAAGGTAGAATCTGGACACTCTTCATCCCTACTAATATACAAAGTTGAAATATCTAGCATTGTGGCTCCATTGAAAAGGATGAGTTTTGTCTTTTCTCCAATGTATAATATAAATCTGAATATTAAATCTTGTTAGTCAATCAATTAATAATTTGTATTATAGACCTACTATGTTTTAGGACCTGTGACAGGTGCTGACAATACATGGACAAAAAAGAAGCAGTCTTTGCAATCAAGGTTCTTATATTACATATGGGAAGACAATATGTAGTTTCAAAACATAATTATGTACAAAGTAAACACATAAGTATATGAAAATGGTGGGGGAGGGGGAGTGATGTGGGAAGCACTAGAAGCTAGGATGATAAGTAAAGGCCTGATGTAGAAAGTGACAGAAGCAGCAAAGTGGTAGCTCATTGGATAGAGAACTGGATTTGGAGTCAGAAAAACCTGAGTTCAAATTTGGCCTCAGACACTTACTAGCTGTGTTACCCTGGGCAAGTTACTCAACCTCTATTTGCCTTAATATACTATGAAAGGAACTACTCCAGTATCTTTGCCAAGAAAATCCCATGGAAAATATTGATGTGATATTGTCCAATGGATTATAAAGAGTTGGACATGACTAAATGGCTGAATAGTAATAACAACAAAGAAGTTGACATGAACTATATTTTGCTAAGTATACAACTGTCTTGTAATAATTAGGCTCCTTTAAAGAACAGGAAAATATAATAGTTCCTAAGATCCATCTAATTTCCCCTTCTTTGACTTTAGCAAGTTTCAGTCACAATCTCTCCAATCTTCCTACACACACACACACAGAGTTAGAAAAATTACTGGCATTTGGTGCAAGTTGTACTATCTGCCAAAATGTACATACATATGTGCATGCATATGTGTGTATGCATATATATGGATGTATGCATGTATGTAACATATGTGTATAAATGATTATGTAACTGCTGACCTTTTTATGGTTGAGACAAAATTTTCTGGATACTTGCAAGTAAAAAAAAAAGCAAATTATAGTATAATGTCTATGCATAGACAAGCACTCATAGGGGAAGGTAGGAGAAAATTTCCTGTTTTTGGGACTTACCTCAATCACTGACTTTGTAGGCACACCCTGATGACTTCATCCTGAGTGTTCTACTCTGTAGAGCTGATAGTCTTTCTTGATATCTTCCTTCCCTGTTCAACTTAGTTCTACTTTTTCTTTCTTCCTTTGGTTGCCCCAGTGATGATGGTTCTTGGCTCAGCTTTATATGATCAGTTCCTTTCCCTATGCTTCCAGTCCTTAAACTCTCTAACTCTGATCCTCTGATACTCTTTCCCTTTTATATAAATTCCATTAATCATGACCAAGTCTCTAGATATATGGTTTTGATAGATTCAAGGAGGTGTACAGTCTTAGTTCACAACATGCTGTGAATGGCTGATTCAATCAGAAATTGTTCTCAACTAAAAGAAGGTAATTAATTTTATGTTGGTGGAATAATTCATACAGCCATGCCTTTACAAAAGAAACTAGACGTACTAAGAGATAAAAATAAAGAGGGTGTGTATTCTAGTCAGGAGAGACTGAAAAATGCACAAAGATTGAAGAATAGAAGTGGAATATCACATGTAAGGATTACAAAAAAGGCAATTTGGCTGTTCTATGACATTAAAGAGGAGAAAAATGTTTATTAAATTGGGCCAATTGGAAGCTCTTAAGAACATTCTCTCTCTCTCTATATATATATATATGTATACACACACACACACACACACACACACACATATATATATATATAAATGTCTTTATAAATGTTAATCAGGTATGTAAGTCAAAATTTTCAGCAGAAATTTCCAGAATTTTTCCATAGACTGCATATAGAATTAATGTGAATATTGAAGAGATTAAAAAAAATAAACTAAAACTAAAAAGTTTATGAGAGTAGTGTGTGCAATAAGCAAATTGTGCCATAAATGAATGCCTTATTTCATCATTATTTCTTGATTACAGATCTAACATAAGACTGTTCAACAAGGGTCCAGTCTGAGCATATATAATCTACTCTTCCCTGAGCAAGTTCATGTGGGTGCTTGCTTCCAGAAATGTGTCATAAAGCATAATGAAAGAGAGACTTTTCCCAATTCAGAGCATGAATAGGTATACTATAAATGTTCTTTATTCATTTACTGAGGGTTGAAGAAAAGTCTCTTAAGTAGCAGCTGAGCCTGAAATGATTGTGCATGCAAAAATTTCCACTGGGGGAACTCTCATCCTGAGTGGTAAGAAAGACATTCTCTAAAGTTCAAGCATTAGCTCTATAACTCTCCTCCAGGCATAGAAAGAAGTGGCATATGCTCCCTCTGAGGGCCTTGTTTTCCAACTTGGGCCACCATGAAACCATGGAAGAAATGACATTGCAGTTTATTTGTCAGTCTGTGTGTGTGTGTGTGTGTGTGTGTGTTTGTTTCCTGTCTCAGTTGAGTTTCATGCATTCTTGCTTTTAGGTGAATGAGCCATTAAAGTTACCTTCCCACCAAGATATCTTGCCTACTAAACTTTGGATCAATTTTTCCATTGGCTATTATTGTTCATTCTTCATTTTTTTCCTTCTTTATAATTAATTAATTTAGTTTTAGTTTTCAATATTCACTTACATGAGATTTTGAGTTTTAAATTTTCTCTCCCTCCCAATCTTCCCCCCTGCCAAGATGGTGTGCAATTTGATATAGATTCTACTTATACATTCATGTTAAGCATATTTTCCCATTAGTCATGATGTAAAGAACAATTAGAACTAATGGGAAGGAACCATGATAAAGAAGCAATAAAACAAAACAACAAAGGAAAATGAGAGCAATTAGCATGCTTCCATCTGCCTTCAGACTCCATAGTTCTTTCTCTTGATTGTGGATAGCATATTCCATTGCGAGCCTTTTGGAGTTGTCTTAGATTCTTGAATTGCTGTGAAGAGCCAAGTCTATCAAAGTCAGTCATCATACAATGTGGCTGTTACTGTGTACAATATTCTCCTGGTTCTGCTCACTTCACTCTGCATCAGTTCATGTAAGTCTTTCCAGGTCTTTTTGAAGTTTACCTGCTCTTCATTTCTTATAGCACAATAGTATTCCATTACATTTATATACAACAACTTGTTCAGCCATTCCTTAATTGATGGGCATCCCCTCAATGTCCAATTCATTGCCACCACAAAAATAGTTGCTATAAATGTTTTTATATGTATGGGTATTCTTCATTTTTGAAGAGGAACAATGATACTGTGACATTGGAGTAAAATAGCACATGATAGATGATGACTTAAGTGTAAATTGGATTTAAGTGAGGCAGAGTTGCACAAAATCATCATCCTCCCTCTCTTTTCCAGAGTCATCAAAGTCCAGTGGCAAAAATAAAAGTCAAGACAACTGATGATGACCCAGGACACAGTGGATGACCTTGTTATCTTTAATGTCTGACCAGGTTCTACACAATTCACAATGTCTGCTTCAGTCGTCTTCATGGCTATTGGAACAAATTGTTCTCATCTGACCATTTCACCTGGGGAAGTCTTCAAGTGCTTGGGTAGACTTTCCCCTAACTCACTGATGGGTCTGAGGCCTGTCAGTTACCTTCAATCTGGTTTATCCCTTCTGCCAAGAGGGTTTTCCAAAGTGTCTGTTGTGCATGCTACAGCTCCTTGGGAGCCATAGGTGAGATTTGGGTGATGCTGGATAAGTCACTAAACCTCTGTTTGCTTCATTTTTCTCACATTTGAAATGAGGATAATAAAAGGAATTAATTTGCAAGGTTATTGTGAGGATATGATGAGATAGTATTTCTAAAAAATGCTTAGGATGGTGCCTAGCACTACATAAAGGCTAAGTCCCTTCTCTCCCCAGGGAGTGAGTAGTAGAGGGGAGATCATGCCCTCAGTTTGGGGAATTTTTTGGTACTTTACAATTAGATAAAAAAGTGCTCATTACTCATTAGATGATTTTGAGGAGAAATTAACTGGGCCATATGAGGGAAAGCAATCTTGATAAGGGCTAAAGTATTAGAAAAACCTCATTGGCTCTCAGGGTACTCTGGAGACTATGAGGGGATAAGGAGTGGTAGCTTTGCTCTGAAGAAGCCTGTGTAAGTATAGATTGGGAGACTAAACTCAGAACTTTTATTTAAATATAGATAGGAAGATAGATGTATAGGAAAACAATAACTGTAGATACTGATTAAAGCACAATATAGATAGTTATCTATAAATACCTGTCTCTATAGGGATACACATATATGCTTACATGCATGAATATTCATATATACATATAGGTATGTATGTGCATGTGTACATTCATATATTTACATGTAAGTATGTAGTATATATACATGTGTTTGTGCATGCTAAAAAGATGATAGAAAATTTCAGAAATAAAGTTTTCATGTTGGTATTTAATACTAGGTAGAGAAAAGGATCAGGGATAAATATTTTACAATTATAAATAGGACCTAGATCTGTGATTTCATGATGGAGTCCTGGTAAGGAAACTCTATGTACCAGTGAAAGTTGGACCCCTTTCAAACATCTAAAATCTTGAGGTCTGCCAGGGGAATAAGTGACTTTTTAAGGGTCAGAAAACCAGAATGTGTCAAAGGTATGACTTGAACCTGGGCCATTTTTGTTCCAAGACCTCCTTCCTTCCTTCCAATCTTTCTCCCTTTATCTTTCCTTTCTCTCTACTTTTATGCCCCTTCCTTCTTTTCTTTCTTTTTCTTTTCAGAAGTAAAATTCTGTGGTTTTACTTAGTATAAGGGCACCAGAATAAAGATTTGATAATAAGCACAGGAAATATTGGTGTTGTTCATTCTTCCTGAGTCAAATGTATCCATAGTAGCATATGATAAACATTTAAAAATAGATAAAAGGCAATATGCCAAAGATGCCATGTGCTTCAGTTGTGGCCTGGGGCTTTGTCTTTTCTTATCCTTAAGAATGAATTTGAATATAAACTGGAAGGAATATTAAAACAGGATAAAATATGATTACTTTATTCTTGAGTTATTTGTGAATTATAATGACTGCTAGCTGTTGAAATATAATATTTATGTCCACTAACTAGCTTCTAACTGTTTATTTCAACAAGCCCAGCATATATTCCTCTTTTTGACAACACAGGCACTCCAAATGACAGGCTGCAAGATCATAAACAAAGAATTATGACCCTTTAATTTGATCAAACAGCAGGAGCAGAAAGATTATGGTGAAGGAAGCTCCTCAAATATGGCATTGTTAACAATTAACAATTTAGAGAATGAAGTCACCACAGAAGAGTAGAAAAAAAAGGAAATTGATTAATGCATTTTTGTAACCCATATGGAAAGTGTGACAAAGTTTTACTTTACAGCTACCATAAGATTGTCTATTAAGTCTCTGCTTCTTGATCAATTTAATTCCCTATGAAAATCAATACCAGAGTGGGAAAACCTAGTGATTTCTTCACCATCTCTCTTAAATAACATGAGCTTATATCAAAAGCTATCTTTTGCTTTTTTCTTTTCCTTCCTTCCTTGCTTCTTTCTTTCCTTCTCTTCCTTTCTCCCTCCCTTTCTCTCTTTTTCTCTTTCTTTCATTCCTTCCTCCCTTTATTCTTTCTTTCTTTCTTTCTCTCTCCTTCCCTCCCTCTTTCCTTCCTTCCATCCTTTTTCTTTTTTTTCTTTATTTCTTCCCTCCCTTCCTTTTTTCTTTACTTTCTCTCTTTAGTTTTGTGTTCTAATTCTTTCCTTTCTTTTCTCTCATTTTTCTATACATTTTCTTTTCTTTCTTTTTCCTTTTTTTGTAATAATGAATGGAGAAAGAAACAAATGAGATAAAACTACTCATGACAGATATTGTAATTTCATCTTTGAATATTCTGGTGGGTTGGAAGTTGGGACTTTGAGTGACAACAGCTTATTCTATCCCTTAACTTTTTCTGTTTTTGTGAGAGAGTTACCAGTTAGTCACATTAAGGTATCAAACATCCTAAAAGTGTAAGAGGAGAAATTTCTATCAATTATCACCTATTTTGTCTTTGTGCTGAAAGATTTCTGCAGCCCAAAAAACATTAGTGAAAGGGTGAACAAAATCAATATATATTTATACCCAATGTAAAATATAAGTTAGGATCCAGATCATTATTAGTCTATGTTGTCTTAACTTTAGAAGAGTAATAGTCATTGGTAATTCCTTGTTCAGAGGTATGGAGGAAGCTATTTATCAACCTGATAGCAACAGAAAAGGTCTATTATCTTCCTAGAACATGTATGAAAGAAATATTGGAGGACTTCCCAAAACTTATCAAAATAGGTGAAAACTACCCACTTCTCATGATCCACATGATCATACTGTCAGAAGGAACTTGAAAGAAATTTCTGATGATAATGAAATCTTGAGCAAGAAACTGAGAATTTTAAGAGCATAGGTTACATGTTTCTTATTGTTATCAATTGAAGTCACAGGATGTATGAAAGAAATATTAATTTGGTAAATGAAGACTTGACAAATAAGGTATTATCTGAAAATGAGATTTTGATTTATGTCTTAATTTGTGTCTTAATATAAGAATGGAAGATTCCTGATCAAAAAAGGAATATAACTAAGACTGGCTGGTAATGAGATTGTTGGATGTTTTACAAACCCATTCAAAAGCTAAAACCAAAAAATAAAAGCAAGACAAAGACAATTAACTATTTATATCTACAAAGTTAGATCCTGTAGAAGTAGATATAAGTAAACAATGGCTGACAGTATGATACATTTTGAGAAAATAAGGATTCAGGGAAATTCACAAGACACAAAATAGAAGAAATTAATTGGTAGCAAAACCCCAAAACTCAGATATCCACATACAAATGCCCCACAGTTTAGGCTATCAAAAAAAATGATTGATTAGATTTCTTAATTCAAGAAAGAAAAATTGAATCCATATGAAAAGCAGATAATTGTTAGGATGAAACTCGTATTTCACCATTTCCTCTTGAAGTGATTATCATATGTTAAAAAAAGATAAAAAAGGGGGAGGGTACAGTAACACCATATATTAAAAAAAGTGAGGAAAAGGGTGGAGAGCAATTAGAGATGTATTAAGGGAGAAGAAACTAACTCTACAAATACATATTGGTTCATTCTCAGAAACTTAGAGTCTTTGAGAATCCAGGCATAAGTGATGCCAACAAAAATGCATGGTCAGGAGATGGCATGTTGTGTGTGAAAGGACCAGCAAGGACATCAGCATTAATGGATCATAGAGTATGTGGATTCAGGGGAGATATAAGATTGGAAAAGTAGGAAGGTACCAGGTTTTGAAAGACTTTAAATGACAAAGATCTTCCTGATATATGGGGAAGGAGGGAATTGCTCATTTGATGACTGTAGTTTATTTCATTACAAGGGAGGCAAAACTGGCTTGAATTCTTTTTTCCCCTCCTTAATACTGTAACTATTGTTTTGATAAGTTAAAAGATCTTTATATTCATTCATAGCAGGTGTTTGAGAAATGCTAATTTTAAAGCAACTTATTAGGCACTGACCCTACATTGAATTAGGTGTTTGGGGGAAGGGAGATTCAAAGTTTAGATAAGACAAACTTCTTTTCCTTGTAGACTCACAACCTAGTAGTGTGATAAGATAGAAATAAGGATAACTATAACACAGAATATTAAGTAGTTCATTGGAGATATGTTTTTAAAAATGAATGTGAAGTCTGTAGAGGAAGAATGTTATAGATTGAAAAATTAGAGAAGACTTCATGTAAGAGAAGAGATTTGAATGTTGTTTAGAAATTTAAGAGGAAAAGTGACAGAAATCTTCCAATAAAGTCAGAGTTATGGCATAACATTAACTTGTTGAGACACTGAAAACCAGTCAGAGGAGACTGAATGTTATTTGGTAGGTAGTGAGAAGTCACAGAAAATTTTTGAGCAGAGGAGTGAAAAGTCCAAATCCCTATACAGTGATTATTTTGACCTCAGCATTGAGATCTTAAATAAGAAGTGAAGCATAGGGAAATGTCAAAGAAAAGTTTATTCTTGAAAAAAAACCCAACGATTCTTATAGAATCAAAGAACCCCAAATCTAGAAGAGACCTGAGAAGTCACCTGGATCACAAGGCAAAACACCATGCAAAACACCAGTAGGAGAACTGATTTCATGGTTAGAAAGCCTGGAATCAAATCATGGCTCTGACTCTTACTATCTGCAAAGCTAAAGTAAGACACTTAACATTATACACTTCTCTGTCTATTCATTTGTTAAAAATGAGCAAGTTGGACTGGGAAAACTCACAGTTTCCACCAACTCTAAATTTTTGATTCAACAGTGCATGGTTTCCCAATCAACAACAATATCCCCAATAAGTAATCTTCCTCCCTATTTGAACATTTTCATTGATGGTGAACTCATTGTCACAAAACCAAAACCAAAGCAAACAAAAAACAAACAAACAAAAACAGTTTATACCACATTACCACATAAGACAGTCTATTTCAGGGCTTCTTAAACATTTTCCACTCACAATCCTTTCAGTGCTTCTTAAATTGTGGATGGTATTCCCTACTTGAGCTATTAGAAAGTAGAAATTAAAAAGCAAACAAACAAGGAAACAAGCAAACAAATAAAAATACTTCTCTATAGCTGGCCTAAATATGTTTCCTTATAATTTTCATCCAGTGGTCCTTGTGCTCACTTCTGAATGAAATCAAATCTTGTTCTTTTAGATTTTGCATTCATGAGAAAAGTACTATGGATGATGCCCATGAACTTTTTCCAAAAGCATTTTTTTTAGCTTTTAGCCTATTTCTAACACATAGCATGTTAATCGATGTGCTAGAAAAGCTTTCCTCTCTAGTGATCATCCAAATTTACTATCATTGAATTCATTCATCAAATTCATTTGAAGAGAATTTTATTCAGCAGGTAGTGAATTGCCCCTGCCTACATTACGAATACTGCACTAATATATGCCATTAACACCTTATAAAATACAGGACAAAATAAACAGATTCTATCTAGTCACAGATTTAAACAAGTAAAGTCAGTTATTGAATAGCATAAAAGAAAAATAAAAGACAATATTTGGACGGAAAATTGTCAGTCCATCAAAGTGTTATCATTTCTATGGAAATGATATTTCCCTGTGAGATGTTTGTGGGTATAAAAAAGCCTAATACTGATATAAAAATAATTGATGTTCAATGAGTGTCAATTTTTTTTATATCAGTATTAGCCTTTTTTATACCTACAAAAAGTGGAAAATTAAGCCTATTATCTGTGTATCTCAGACTAAAGGAAACTTGAAGGAGTTACTTGTACCAAATAAGCATTTTGGGGGGTATATTTAAGCTACTCTCTTATCTTTTTTAATGATGTTATTGAAATTTATACTATAGAATCAATTTGAAGAAATGAGCATGTTAGAGCCTTAGTAGAAACCTTTAAATGAAGCCCAAGAAAGAAGCATACATATAGTCAACAGTGGTCCAAGGATGTTTCAATGTAAATCAAATTTTTATTTTACTGTCCATGTGTAGAGCCAAGCTTTATTGTTGTAGCTATTATGCAGTGTGGCACAATAGAAAGTGTTTCAATGAATGTAGAACCTCTAGGCTGAGGGCCCATGTTCAAAACCCATCTCTGATAGTTAATATTTCTGTGCATCTACTTGAGAATCACTTAACCCAGAACCTCAATTTCCAGGTTTAAAAAGAAAGAATTGGACTAGATTGTTCCAGGTGTCCCTTCCAAGTATAAATTTGTGATCCTATAATTCTATGATCTGTTGACTTACTCTGAAAAAAATGTACATTTTCTGGGCCTTAGTTTCTTTGTCTGTAAAATGAGAGGTTATTGAGTTTGAAGGTTCCTTCCAAGTCCTAGTTCTTTACTCATAGACACACTATGAGGTGGGTAATTCAATAGTAATTATCACCAATTTAATGATAGTACCTTAGGTTCAAAAATAAATCTAATTGCCTTGAGTGAAACACATCAAATAAATGTCAGAGCTGAAGCTCTAACTCAAATATATTTTCTTCAATACTATTCCTTTTTACTATTGTCACCAGATTGCTGTGAAGGACAGAATGAGGCTGGTGACTTTGCACAGCCCTGCCTCACTTAAATCCAATCAGGATTTCCAATCAGGAAAGTGATGTCATGGTCCTTTTTGAGAACAAAGGACAAACAATGAACAACTGAACGAATGCTAATATGTCCTCAAAAGGAAGAATAGTGCCTGACAGTGTGTTGCATCTTAATAAGCCTTCCTGAATCTACCTGGATCATGAGTCCTATTGATTCTTCATCAATCAGTCATCAAGATAGTCAGCAGTAAATTCTAGTGGTTATTTTTCCCATTCAGTAGTATATTTTGGGGGAGTCATGGGTACAAAGCCACAGCCTCTGAGCAATTATTGAAATTAACCAATCTATAAAGCATCTGGAATAAGTTTCACCGAGTAACTTAATGAAATACAAACTGTAGAATCAATACAAAACAGCAGGATCAAAGTTGTACAGTGATTCTCAACCATACATGGCAACAGAAATTGTAGTTCTTGCTGTGTAATGTCTTTCATAAATCTTTAAATTTAAAAGCATGGGAAGTGGCAGGAAATATGCATTTCTTTGAAAATAACAGATATTGAATTTTTGACAGGGCACTTAACAAACAGAAGCACAAGATTAATTTGGACTTTTTTTTTCCATCTTCTGACGTAGTTGTTGATGACACAGATACTCTGCAACTTGCAACCATATTTTGATCTTTCTCTCTCTCCTTCCTCTCATCTCTGTCCCTCTGTCTTTCTCTCTGTCCATCCCATCTTTATGTTTGTCTGTCTCTTTCACTCTGTCTCTATTTTTGTTTCTCTCTTCTCTACATATTTCTCACTCTCTCTCTCTTTCTCAATGTGTGTCTCTCTGTCTCCTTTTAATTGCCCATTCTCTTCCTCCTCTTCATTGTTTCTTTTGTAATTAAGCCTGCTGTTAGTATTAAACTGCTGCTAAGTCAATGTGGGATATTAAGCTCTGTGTTTTTTGTCTTTATTTTTTTTTTACAAGAAATGAGGTGAACAAGGAAAGGAATGGAATTGTTGATTGTTACAGCTAGAAAGAACCTTAGCAATCATGTTGTTCAACTTCTTCATCTTATATGAGAAGAAACAGAAACTGGAAGAGGTGAAATCAGTTGCTTCTTAGACCGCAGATAGTTGTAGAGGTGAGATTGGAATCCAGACCTAGTTTTCAGCCCTCAGCAAGTATAGTAGTGTTGCTTATATTTGTGTGTTCATGTACCCTGTTAGATTATATACTCTCTAGGATTACTCTAAGGCTGACATCATCCTAGTTATATCTTTATATTCCACAACACTTATCATGAGCTATCACTCATATTCACACATGGCCACAGTATTTACTGTGTTTGTTGAATGAATATTCATTGTTGATCCAAGTTTCCTTATTGTCTTGTACCTAATTTGATCTTGGACAACTTTCTAAAACTGGTCAGCCAGTGTGTATCTACCAATGTGAAAAAATGACAATACACAAACATACAGACTTACATTTATATGCATATGCATATGTGCTGTCCACCTCAATAAATGTGTATGTGTATATATACTATACACATTATGCATGCATATTATACACACATATATACATATCTAGGCAACTGAGTTTGACAATATATGTATATAATATTTGTCTATTTTATGCATGTATTTACACATATGCAAATACACATAATATGTACACATACACACAAAGGTTAATGAATGTTTTTATGTTTGTATGTGTATCTATATCTACCTATCTATCTATAATCTATCTATCTATTTAGATTCCCTGGGAGGACACAGGATCCATAAACAAGAGAGTCAGCCTCTTATAGTGTATAAAAATGTTGGTTGTAAACTTAGAAGAAACCTGAGTTTGAACGTTATTCTTGTTCAAATGTCTCATTCCCTACAAACAAGATAATGTGCATATCTTCTCCACCCTGAAAAAAATTCACTTGATCCTGCCATCCCTACAAATTATCATATTATCCCTTCTGTCCTTTGTAGCTAAACTCCTTGAAAAGTCCATCTAAAATGGGTATCTCCAATTTTTCTCTTATTCTTTTCTTAAGCCCTTATAATATGGCTTCTGATCTTATATTTCCATCAAAACTGTTCTATGCAAAGTTACTAATGATGTTTTAGTTGCCAAATCCCAAGGCCTTTTTTTTAATCCTCATTCTCCTTGATGCCTCTTCAGCCTTTGCCATTATATATCATACTCTCCTCCACAATACTGTCTTTTCTCCAGGTTTTCTCCTCCTACTTATCTGACTGCTACTTTCATATCTCCTTTGCAGGATCCTTTTCCAGACCATTCCTTCTAACCATAGGTATTCCTCAGGGGTCAATCCTGGGACCTCTTTTCTTTTCCCTCTATACTACTTCACTTTGTAATATCAACAACTCCCATGGATTTAAATACCATGTCTGTGGTGATAATTCTCAGATCTCTCTATCCCACCCTATACTCTCCACTAGTTTCCAACTTCATATCTCCAAATTTCTTTTATATATTTCAAACTGGATATCCGGTAGACATATTAAACACATGTAGAAAATGGAACTCATTTTCTTTTTTCCTAAGCTTTCCCAACCATCTACTTTCCCTATTACTGTAGAGTATTACACCATCCTCCCAGTACTTCAAGTTCACAACCTAGGCATCATCCTGAACTCACTACTTCTCAGCCCCTTCCCCCCAGAGCCAAGACCTGTCAATTTCACCTTTGCAACATGTCTCCAAAACATGCCCTTCTCTTCTTTGACACTACTTCTACATTAGCGCAACTCCCCATAACATCATACCTGGATTATTACAATAACCTGCTGGTGGGTCTATCTGCCTCAAGCCTTTAAATTCCAATCTATCCTCCATTCAGCCACTAAAGTAATTTTGCTATAGTGAAGTTCTAACCATGTGACCCCTTCCTACTGAATAAGCTTCAGTGGCTCCCTAACACCTCCAAAATGAAATACAAAATGCTCTGTTTGGCATTAATAGTCCTTCATCACCTAACTCCCTCCTATCTTCCCAGTCTTCTCCTATGTTACTCCTGCCCATGTACTCTTTGAACATGGTTGTATTGTTCCATCATAAAACACTTGTCTTGTAGCCCTGGGCATTCTCTTTGACTGTCTCCCATGCCTGGAATACTCTCTCTTTTCTACTCTATTTACTCACCTTCCTAGCTTACTCTAAGTCCCAACAAAAACCCACCTTCTAGAGGAAGCCTTCCCCAATCCCTTTAACTCTAGTACTCTAGCTGAGTTATTTTTTTAAATTTATCCTGTATATAGCTTGTTTTGTATATATTTGTTTGCATGTTCACTCCCCTATTATACTATAAGTTATTTTAGGTCAGGGACTCTCTTTTATGTCTTATTTTACTCTATTATACCTCTTATCAGTGTTCAGCACAGTGCCAGTCACATGGTAGGTGTTAAATAAATGTCTATTGATTGATTGTCACAATGGGTACTAGCTAGGTAACCTTGAGGAAGCTCTTTAACCTTCCTGAACCTTATCTTCATAACATGTAAAATGGGGGTAACAATACCTGTTGAACTTACCTGACAAGGCTGTTGTGAGGATAAAATAAAATGCACATTAAGCCCTTTGAAAATTTTAAAATCCTATATAAACATAGGTTATTATTTGAAGTCATTTAATCCAATGTCATCCTTTTATATGTAAAGTGAAGCTTAGAGAGGTGATTGATAATCCATGACTGAGCGAATCACTGCACAGCGAAGATCAGAATTCAGGGTCTTCTAGCTCCCAGTTATTCCACTGTATGAATCAGTAGTAGGGGACACAGATTAATTTAAATATTAGCGTGAACAAAATGTTGAGTATTGCTTTTAAATTCACATTATCATTAACAAGCATTCCACTTTAAGTGTGTTGAACTTAAAGAGGATTTTATTCAACTGAGCACTTCTAGTTACTGGTTTTGCTCCAACAGACAATGTATGACCATTTGTCTGAATTATTATCGAGGTGATTCTTTGCTGGTATGTAGCATCTTAGGTTCCTTCCAACTCTAGTCTTTTAAGAAAGATCTTTTAAATATGAAATATGAATAAGCAAAACAATATCTAACTATTGTTTACTGGTGCTTTGATTCAGAATCATAGGATTATAGATTTAGACCTGGAAGAAACTTGAGAGCATATTTTTTACAAGCCCTTCATTTTACAGACGAACATGCTGAGGCAGAGGGAAATTAAATTATTTTTCCAAAATTGCATAGGTAGTAAGTGGCAGTCAGAGTTTGAACCCGTGCTTCATGAGTCCAGAGTCAGAGGTGATAAAATACAGTTCAAACATGTAGAAGGGAATAATTATGGGAGAACTGAGTGCAGGGTAGGGTTGAACTGGAATAGAATGAGGAAGCACCAAATATAGAGCACTTCATTCTTTTGTCCCAAATATTATAAATTCCTCCAGTATCAGATACCCATATTTAAACTCTATCAATGTTGTTGGTTAGTGAGATGATAGAGAATTGACTCTTATTGAAATTATCATGTAGGCTCAGATTTCCAAATAGAACACAATGAAAGTCTTTTTTATTCTTTTGTCTTGCTAAATAGGTTATGCATATATACAAATATTGGTCTATCTAGAACAATTCTAATGTGTTCAAAAAGAGTTTGTGCCACTTAGATATATTGAACACATAAATATTTATAAAATCTGTCACTTCTTAGGGCCTCTAGAAATTAGCTTTCTATTGATTATGCCTTGTTATCTGTTATGTATGTGACAACATGAAAATGGGCAGAAGCTACTCTCATTGATTTGCTGTCTAATAAATAATTTCTGTTCATTATTTATCGATTATAAACTTCCATAATCATTTCACTTGACTCCTTTTTATGTTATCAATGTCAGTTTTAGGAGTGGAATAATTTACGTGTGAAATTTAAAAGTCAGTTGTGTGGACAATATGCTATTAAAAACCCTGTCTTGTGTTTTCACATTACAAGAGCCAAAAAAATTCTATGACGCAATCATAAGCAAAAACCACAAAGGGAGTAGAATATGCCCAGGAAGACAGTGTATGGAATTGTGTTCTCTTAATTCCAGGGTCATTTCAGGTTATCTGGTTTCTAAAACATTCTATGCAAAAGCCCACCTGATCCTTAGATGGGAAAAAGAAGCATGTGATGAGGTGTTTTGTTTTTTTAATGTTTACCAGACTTTCTATGCTTTTTAGTCTCTTCAATGATTATATTATTGTAAACTCTTTGTGACATTTGCTTTTGACAGAGAAGAAAGGGGAAAAGAATCAATGGCAAAGAAAAGACAAAAAAGATAAATGATTCACTGGAAAAGGCTACTAGAATATGTCCTGCTCAAGGGGAGGAACTGGATCTTTATTATGTGTCCCCATAGCAAGGAACAAAATGCCAGTCCTTGTGCTCCATGGACACTCAATCAGCCTGATTCTTTGTGGCTCAGTTCCCGAAGAAGAAAGAGGACATATGGGTATGCATACTGACTCCCATTTGATGCATGGATGTTATGCCTAGAAGTTTTTGTTGTTCTATCCAGGAAAAGGGAGATTTGCCCAGGGGATGAAGGAAAAGTTGAGTTAAAGAATATATTACTGTAGTCATTCTTCACCTTCCCTAGGAAAATGGGATAGGAGTTACATGTGATTTAAATGTATACAGTGGATTCTTATATTAGTCTCCTATTCATTGTAATATATTATGGATCACAACTGATCTCTTTGCAGGTTAATCCAGGTAGATTCTTCCTCATTCTGTGTAGTTCTCATCCATGTCTTTCTCATCTAAATCCACTGTGATATGCCCACCCAATGGCTACAATGTATATAGCACTTGACATTCAAAAAGCATTTTACATATATTATTTAATGTTCACAAAAACCTCATAAAATAGACATTTCAGGGGTTATGAACTCCATTTTGTTAAAAGAAAAAAAACTGAATCTCAGGCATATTAAGCAATTTGTTTACTGCCATACACCTAGCAAGTGTTAAAGATGGAAAATGAATATAGGTCTCTCTAAGACTGGCTCCACATCTAGTACTCTTTCAACTGTATCGTACTGCTGAAGAATTTCCTTTAGTTCCTTTTATATTGTGTCGATATCAGTGCAGCACAACTCTGTTCATTGGTTGCCCCTCATTCTCTCTACATTAATCATTATATCCTTTTCCAATTGATGAGGTTGTTTATGCCAGTAGTGTCAAACTCAAATAGAAATAGGCCCACTTTTAACCAGACTTATCAGAAATTAAAAACATAGTTTGATACCTAACCTGTATTCAAAGCCTGTCTAGTTCAATGGAATGTGTGAGAGTTTGTCTTCTTTAGGTACATATTTCAAGAGAAATGATTATGCCACCATGCCACAATGTGATATCAGACTGGGAATTCAGAGGTGTATTTTCTTTGATACTTTTATCAGTCTATAGTCTTATCAATGTGGGTAGATATTGCTATAGTGTAGAATGGAATATATCCATGCCATCTCATCATATTAGAATCTTGTGTCCTCCAGTAAAACCTCCACAGTGGATCTAACCAATGTGATGGGAGTTCTCTATCACTCATGACATTATATAGATACCAAGAAATCAGGTAGACTTTGTATTGATTGTTCCTTTGCTATCTCTTCTAATTGGCCCTGCTAGATCTTCAGTAATAGACTTCTTTGAGTGTTTCTTTTTTAATGATATTTTTGACAAGCAATTTTTCATTTGTAACATGCTTCAGCTCATCTATGCCCAATAGTCATATGTCCTTTGACCATCACTTTAGCCTCAATTTTGATTTTATGATACTTCATGATTTATAGCCAAGTTGTATTAGTGGAATAATACTGGTGTTTAAGAGATGTGCCTTTGTTTCAGTGAGAAGTATAGGGTCATTAAAAACATAGAAGAGATTCTCACATGAAATTCAGCCTGTCTTCTCCCATACCTCCTACTTCAGTTCTGGATAGAGTTAAGTTTCACCTGAAATATGTGAGTTGGAATGGATGTTGCATTGGTGTAATGGATAAATCATTAAACTTAGAGCCAAAATACTTAGATTCAAATCCTGCTCATTTGGTTTACTTAACTGTATGATTACAGATTAAGTCACGTAATTTCTCAGTTTCATTATTTATAAAATAATGATAATAATACTTCATCTTACATATAGTTATATGAAATATGTACTTATTTTATGTTAGCTATCTTTCAAGATTCTTAGAAGAAATATGCAAGTAATAAATAGTTATTTTTAGATAACATTATTGTTCATTAAAATTCAAACAAAATAATTAAATGGCCTATTATTTTTAAAGCTATTATCAAAGAATACCCACTTTGATATTTCAGAAGACATTAGGTTTCATTAGAACTTATTGAAGAAGTGAGAAGCCAAGAAGATTTAGACTTTGAAATTTTATTTTAAAAACCTCCCTGAAGGACCTGAGCTCAAATCTGGCCTCATACATATAACACTCATTAGCTGCATGACTCTTGGCAAGTCACTTAACCCCAATTGCCTCACAAAAAAGAGAGTTTTGGGGCAGCTAGGTAGCACAGTGGATACAACACTGGCCCTGGAGTCAGGAGGACCTGACTTCAAATCTGACCTCTGACACTTGACACTAGCTGTGTTAACCCCGATTGCCTAAAACAACAACAAAAACAAACACACAAAAAAAGCTATGTGGGGTTCAGCCATGGCATAAAGAAGAAGTCCTTGGGAAATATTTTTTTCCTAGATATATATCATTAATCTTTTGTTGAAGATATTATTTTCTGTAAATCAGACACCAGTTCTGACAGCAGGTCTGCTATTCAGCTAGTGCTCTATCTTTGAAATATTAGGGTTATCTTTGACACTTCTCTCTCTCCTCTCACATCCAATCAGTTACTACACCTTTTGGATTCTGATTGACAATTTTTATAATATCCTAATTCTCTTTTCATTGTAACTATCATTGCTATAGTCTTGTAACTTTATAATACTTGAGTGAAAAATCAAACTAGCCTCCTAATAGATCTTCAGGGCTCCACTATCTTTTTCCTTCACCCTGTGGTCATATCTCTCTAATTAAAGTTTCATTAGCTTGATGTAATCATATCACTCCTTCATTTAAACCTATGAAATGATTCCTAATTGCCTTCTGGGTAAAGTTTAGATAGCTTAACTTGACTTTCATGGTCCTTCACAATATGGTGCCTAACTAATCATCTACCTTATTTTATACTGTTTCTATTCATGTACTCTGCACTTCAAACTGGAGTATAAAGCATCATCTATAAACTTATCATATTTCCACATGACTTTCTTTTCACTCATACTGTTTCTGTAGCTGGAATGTGTGCATAACTCCCCAAATTCTAACTTTAAAGTTTTATTCAATAATCTCCTTATGCAATCTTCCTTGATTTCCCCATTTAGTAATGACTCCCCCCCTGCCTACTAGATCTTACATTTTATTTTAATACTAACCCTATCATTTTATTATAAGTATATGTGTATGATGTCTCATTTGAAATTTGTACCTTCTCTAGCATATAACAAAAGAATATTCATTCAGGAGTCCTTACTACATTAATTTATCTACAGCTTTTTCAGAAATTCCCCAATTGATTGCAACCCTCTTTTTTTTTTTTAAATCAGGGAGAGACTTTATTTTTTTTTTGTTATTCTATTTCAATTTTATGACCCCTTACACATTAGGGGTGTATGAGTTTACCCATGATACGTAATGATACAGTACACCAATTCTAATAGGGTGTATTACAATACACAGAATTCTCAAAGGACAGTCATAAAAATGTCTTTCACTGCACCTATAATTTGAAATTTAGAATTTTTTTAAAATTTAAAAAAAATTTTTAATTTTTTTTGTTTTCAACATTTATTTCCACAAGAGTTCGAGTTCCAAATTTTCACCTCACCTCACCCCTCCCCCACCCCAAGACAGCATGCATTCTGAATACCCCTTCCCCTAGTCTGCCTTCCCTTCTATCTCCCCCCCTTCTCTTATCCCCTTCCCCTTCAATTTCCTGTAGGACAGGATAGATTTCTGTACCCCATTTCTTGTATTTCTTATTTCACAGTTGCATGTGAAAACATTTTTTTAAACATGTGTTTCTAAAACTTCGTGTTTCAAATTTTCTCCCTTCCTCCCTCCCACCCACCCTCATTGATAAGGCAAGCAACTAAATATAGGTTATATATGTGCAGTTATGCAAAATACTTCCATAGTAGACATGCTGTGAAAAACTGACTCTATTTCCCTTGATCCTATCCCACCCCCCATTTATTTTATTCTTTCTTTTGACTCTGACCCTCCTCAGAAGGACTTGCTTCTTATTACCCCCTTCCCCAATCTGCCCTCCTCTCTATCATCCCCCTACTCTCTTGTCTCCTCCCCCCCATTTTGCTATAGGGTAAGACAGATTTCCATACCCAATTGAGTGTGTATGTTATTCCCTCCTTAAGTCAAATTCTATGAGAATAAGATTCACTCCTTCCCTCTCACCTTTCCCCATTTCACCTCCACTGTAAGAGGCTTTTCTTTTCTATTTTTTTGTGAGATAATTTACCCTGTTCTATGTCTCCCTTTCTCCTTCTCTTAGTATAATCCTCTCTCACCCCTTAATTTTATTCTCCAGATATGACCCCTTCATCTTCAACTCACCCTGTGCCCTCTATCTATCTATCTATCTATCTATCTATCTATCTATCTATCTATCTATCTATCTATATATGTATATATAATTTTTCCCCCTCCAACTACCCTAATACTGACAAAAGTCTCATAAGTTACAAATATCATCTTTCCATACAGGGATGTAAACAGTTAAACCATAATAAGCCTCTTATGATTTTCTCTTTCCTGTTTACCTTTTCATTTTCCACTTGAGTCTTGTATTTGAAATCAAATTTTCTATTCAGTTCTGGTCTTTTCATCAAGAATGCCTGAAAGTCCTCTATTTCACTGAATGACCATTTTTTCCCCTGCAAGATTATACTCAGTTTTGCTTGGTAGGTGATTCTTGGTTGTAATCCTATCTCCTTTGCCCTCCAGGAATATTATATTCCATGCATTGTGGTCCCTTATTGTAGAAGCAGCTAAATCTTGTGTTATCCTGATTGTGTTTCCACAATAGTTGAATTGTTTCTTTCTGGCTGCTTGTAATATTTTCTCTTTGACCTCGGAACTCTGAAATTTGGCTACAATATTCCTAGAGTTTTCCTTTGGGGATCTCTTTCAGGCAGTGATTAGTGGATTCTTTCAATTTCTACTTTGCCTTCTGGTTCTAAAATATCAGGGCAGTTTTCCTGGATAATTTCTTGAAAGATGATGTCTAGGCTCTTTTTTTAATCATGGCTTTCAGATAGTCCAATAATTTTTAAATTCTCTCTCCCGGATCTATTTTCCAGGTCAGTTGTTTTGCCAATGAGATATTTCACATTGTTTTCTAATTTTTCATTCTTTTGGATTTGTTTTACAGTGTCTTGATTTCTTATAAAATCACTAGCCTCCAATTGATCTATTCTAGTTTTTAAGGAAGTATTTTCTTCAGTAATATTTTGGACTTCCATTTCTATTTGGCCAATTTTGTTTTTTAGGCCATTCTTCTCCTCATTGGCTTTTTGGACCTCTTTTGCATTTGGGTTATGCTATTTTTTAAAGTGTTGTTTTCTTCAGTTTTTTTGGGGGGGTCTCCTTTAGCAGGTTGTTGACTTGCTTTTCATGATTTTCTTGCAAAACTCTCAGGTTCTCTTCTACTTCTTTTACTTGTTTCTCAAAATCCCTTTTGAGCTCTTCTAAGGCCTGGGACTGATTTATATTTTTCTTGGAGGCTTTGGATGTAGGAGCTTTGACTTTATTTTCTTCTTCTGATTGTATGTTTTGATCTTCTTTGTCACCAAAGTAAGATGATATAGTCTGACTCTTTTTGCGCTGCTTACTCATGATCCTGGCCAATTATTTGAGTTTTCAACTCTTTGTTAAGGTAAAAGTCTGCTTCCAATGTGGAGAACGTACTGTCCCAAGCTTCAGGGATTTATACAGCTGCTTTCAGAGATATTTCTAGGGATCTGAAAATGTTCAGTTATTCCAAGGTGCTATGATAAGGGCTGAGGTGTTTTCTCTCCACAGCCACAAGAAGCTTCACCACATCAGTGCTCCTCCTCTGCCCTTCAGAACTGTGACCCAGATCCAAGCGCTGGTAAAGCAAGAGATTCCTGCCTCAGCACTGGCAAAGAGATCTCTACAATCCCCCTCTGATCAACCACCTGATTCCCCCTCAATCTGTGGGCTGGAAGCTCAGAAAACAGCTGTGGCTCAGGGGGTGGCTGAGACCTAGCTCCTTTTCTCACAGCAGGCACAGACTTTTTCCACTGACCTTCTAAGTTGTCTTTGGCATTTGTGGGTTTCAAGGTCTGGAAACCGCCACAGCTGCATGCAATTCAGCCCTCTGAGGCCTCCTCCAGGGTCCCTGTGGCCTGTGTGCCCACATGGAACTGCGCTCCTCTCCCCACCAAGCATGATATACCTTTCTGATCAACCATCCAGGCTGTCTTTGGCCGGAAATTTATTTCATTCTGTCTTTTTGTGGATTCTGCTGCTTTTGAATTTGTTTTGAGCCATTTTTTATAGGTATTTGGTGGGGTTTGGGGGGGAGCTCGAGCAAGTCACTGCTTTCCCTCCGCCATCTTGGCTCCACCCTCGATTGCCACCCTCTTATATCCCTCCTATCTGTCACAACAAAGATAACCATTAGAAATTTTTCTACAAGAGTCCTTTTCTTTACTTTGATCTTCATGCCATGTAGGTATAGTGATGCTATCATTCAGTCAAAAGGGTGTGTACAATTTAGTGAATTTGTAGACATAGTTTCACATTGATTTTCATAATGGTGAGACAAATTTATACTTCTAACAATAGTGCTTTAATATTAAAACTTTTCTAAAGCTCTGCCAACTATTATCAATTTTTTGTCATCTTTGCCAATCCCTGGTTGTGAGGTAGAACATCAGAGTTAATTTAATTTATATTTCTCTATTAATTATATGAAGATTTAAAAAGTATGACTATTGATAGTTTGGATTTTAGTTTCAAGAAACCTAGGAAGACTTATATAAATGGAAGCAAAGGGAAGTAAGTCAAACCAGAGCAGCATTTTGTTAAAAAAAAATTAAAAAAAAAACTTTTAAAAAGTATACCTTGAAAAACTTTAGCTCTCTAATCAGTACAATTACCAAGCATTATTCCAGAGTATCTAAGACAAAGGACATTACTCACCAACTGCAAGAGAGGTGATGGACTCAATATGCAATAGAGTTCAGAACATGTTCAATATTTTTATTTTTTTCTGAAAAAATACGTATTTTCACATATCTATATGTATGCATGTATACACACAAATGTAACATAGAGAGACACTTGTGAATTTGTTATTTTCTTTCTCTTTTCAGTGATGGTTGACAGAAGGAGAGAAAAAAATTCTTGTTGAGAAAAATGAATGTTATGGAGCTATGTTTAGCTGTGTTCTATAATGGTTAAAAATGATTTGCAGTCAGTAAATACTTAAGTTTAAACTCTGCCTTGAGCACTTTACTAGTTGTCTGAAAAATTAATCTCTCTGAGCCTCAATTTCCTCATCTATATAACGAAGATTATATCTTTATTATCTCATACATTGGTTGTATCTAGTGAAATAACCTATTTGAAGTATTTAAAAAAATAAAAGATACAAGATTTTCTATTTAACTATCTTAGCTATCACTCTATATCTACCTATTTATTTGTGTATCTTTGTGTGCACAAAATTTATTTACTTTGAATATTATCTTCATATATAAGATTGTCCAAAAGTATGTATCTGATTTTGACATTAATGGTGTTCCTAATTCCAAGGCCAATTTTCTATTGGGGATGCCACACTATTCCTTATTCTACAAATATCAGCTATTATTAGTAGTTATTTGTAGACTCCATAGAGATTTAGATTATGTCTTATTTTTATGAATCCATTCATGCATAGTCAGCCACATGAATTCTGAATCTGTGCTCCAGCTGAATGTTCTCTTTTCCCATGTAGTGAATATTGGATTCTCATAACTGTGGCATTCATCTTGGCAGTGCTGTATAATGCACAGAGTGCTAAACTTGGATTCAAAGAGATTTGGATTTAAACTTATCTTCACATTTTTATCTGTATAAGTCCCTTTCCTATATGAACTCTGGTTTTTACCTGAAAAGAGAGTGCTAGAATCAATAACTTCTAAGACCCTTCAAGTTCAAATATTTATGATACCATATCCCCAAAAAAATCATAAAAAAGGGAAAAGGACATACATGTACAAAAATGTACATAGCAGATCTTTAGTGGTGACAAATAATTGGAAATTGAGGATATTCCCATCAATTGGGGAATGGTTGAACAAGTTTTGCTATATGAATGTAATGTAACACTATTGTGCTAAAAGAAATGATGAGAAAGAAGATTTCAGAAAAATCTGGAAAGACTTACATGAACGGATGCTGAATGAAGTGAGCAGAACCAGAACATTGTACACAATAACAGTAACATTTTGCAATGATCATCTATAAATAATTTAGCTCTTCTCAGCAATACACTTATCTAAGACAATTCCAAAGGATTCATTATGGAAAATACTATCCACATTCAGAGAAAGAACTGATGTAGTCTGAATACAGATCAAAGCATACTATTCTCACTTTATTTTTTTTTCTTTTTTTATTCTTCTTTTGGTCTATTTCTTCGCTGACAACATGACCAATATGGAAATATGTTTACACAATTGCACATATATAATCTATAGTAAATTGCTTACCATTTTAGGGAGAGGAGAGGGAAGGGGAGGGAGAGAGGAAGAAAATTTGGAACTCAAAAACTTTAAAAATGAGTATTAAAAAACTCACATAAAAGTGGCACTGCATTGGGGAGCACAGGGGTATGGGTCCATTCAAGTTGTCCAATTTAGGTAGGAAGGGTTCGTCCCATGGGACTGGCATGCTCCTAGACAGGGGAGAGGTGCTCCCAGGGAAGGGAAATGTATTCCAAAGTACCCTTCTGAGTGAGATACTTAACCTCTCATCTTGGTAGTTTCCTGGAACCAGCCAATTTGCATTTAAAGTTTCAGGGCACAAAGAGGATTTTTGAAGTACACAAATACAGGGGGAAAAGACAAAGCAATAGTTAGCAAGATATTATTTTTGGATACAGCTGTATTAACCTTAAAATATTACTGTCAATGTGATTCCATGGCATAATATTAGAGCAGTGGTTTCCATGCACAAATTCAATTGAGCTTACCTTAAGATGAGACCGTAACGGTGGTTGCAAAGCCACCAGATATTGAATTATGACAATGACATAGTAAATGGAGTACTGAACTTAGAGAAAAGAAGGGAAGTAAGAGGAAGGAAGGAAGAAGAACTAATATCACATTACCAAGCATACAGATTCCTAATATTAGGTCATTGAGAAAAAACTGGCAGAAATTGGTTTGTTCAAAATTATGAATAACATAGTATTTAAACCATTTTTACTTCATGCATGATATTCCTACCCTTTGTAATTCCTCCAATTTTCTTCTTAAAACTTCACCCAATAGGAAGAAAGGAAGGAAAAAAAGAAAGAAAAAGGAAGGGAGGGAGGAAAGAGAAAAAATGAAAGGGTAAAAGGGAGAAAGAGAAGGAAGAAATAAATGAAAATATACAATGATTCCCTGCTCCCAAATGAACTCCAGAGAATGACTTCTACAACTATTCTGAGGTATACATTATTCAATGCCTAACTCTTCACTTTTTTTTTTGCAGTTAGGGTTAAGTGACTTGCCCAGGGACACACAGCTACTAAGTGTCAAGTGTCT
This sequence comes from Vombatus ursinus, assembly GCF_900497805.2. Lineage (NCBI taxonomy): Eukaryota > Metazoa > Chordata > Mammalia > Diprotodontia > Vombatidae > Vombatus > Vombatus ursinus. The sequence continues at coordinate 13,500,113 of NW_020949613.1, read as the reverse complement.
GGTCTGAGGTCAGATTTGAACGCAGGTCCTCCAGACTCCAGGGTTGGTGCTCTATCCACTGCACCACCTAGCTGCCCCCTTCACTTCTTTTGGTATGGTATCCCATAACAAAAATCTTTGGTGTTGCACCATAAGTTTTCCCCAATATATTTGTGTCACACAAAGACCTCTTTCCATACTCCGATTTAGGAAAAGCCCTATTTCTAGGCACATTGACCTCAGCTATTTTATTGTTAAGTGGTCTGAAGGTCAAAGTTGCATGCACAGCTGAAGTGTTCTTCATTGTCTCATTCTTAAAGCTTATCTGAACCAAAAGACTTAGCTATTCAAGGTGGAGAATTTCTGAGTCCTGGGAACGTTCTCCTTCGGGTCTGTCCTGATGGGCAGATTTCTTTGATTTAAGTGAGATTAACTATAGTCATATACTAAAGTTCTTATCTATCTGTTGTAGGTAAGAATACATATTTTTCTTTAACAAGAGTACTATTCTTTTTGTATAACTATCTTTTTTTTTTATAAATGCCATCTTTCTTTTCTTTGTTTCATATGATGCTATTTTGAATAATGTTTAGCTTAGGAATATTGCCCTAAAAATCTCCTTATAAGGAGACTTATGTTTTGCTTAGGTTAGAGTGTCATTCATCTTGTAATCTTCCCTGGCTGGTCAGAATAAATAGCTATTTGCTTTACTCTTAATTGAATTCTCACTGCCATTATTTCAATCCTGACTTCAAGAGACCAGATTGGTAATGATTCTCTTGGGTACCTAAAAAATTCCACTTTAGAAGGAAGAAAACATCAGTTAAGTGCCTACTATGTTCAAGTCAGGGCAGTAAGGTGGTTCATAGGATAGAGTACCAGGCCTGGAATCTAGAGTACCTAAGTCTAAATCTGGCCTTAGATATTTACTAGCTGTGTGACCCTGGGCAAGTCATTTAATCCTGTTTTCCTGTTTTCTCATCCACAGGAGGAAATGGCAAATCACTCCAGTATCATTTATCTTATTCAGTATCTGCCAAGAAAACCCCAAATGAGGTCACCAAGAGTCAGACACAATTGCAATGACTGAACAACAGGAAATGTCAAGACACTCTATTAGTGATTTATAAGAACCCTGAGAGGTATGTACAAATATTGATAATAACAACTCTGAGAGTTTGGTACTGTTATTATCTCCATTTTATAGTTGAAGAAAGAAAGGCAATCACAGGTTAAGTGACTAACATTGTTACGGTGTCAGAAAGACAAATTTGAAATCATTTTTTCCTGACTCTAGGCCCAGACTCTATTGATTATGCTACATAGCTGCCTCTTGGAGCTCAGGACATATGAGTGAATTGAATGAATGAAATTATGTGTGTGTGTGCACGTGTGTGTGTGTGCGTATGTGTGTGTGTATGTCTGTGTTCCAAGCACTGTATTAGGTAGCAGAAATACAAATAGAAAAGTGGAGACTGCCCCTGCTCTTAAGGAGTTTATATTCTAACAGAACAGACAACACATAGAGAGAGTTTCAATCATTTATTTCAAAGTCTGAGTGGAGAATGAATTACGGTAGAAAGAGACTGGAGGTAAGTTGACCAATTAGGTGACTATTACAGTAATATAGACAAAAGATGATGAGGTTATAAATTAAGATGGTAGCTGTGTGAGTAGAGGGAAGGGGTCAGGTGTGAAAATGTTATGCTAGTTTAAAAGGCAAGATATTGGCAACTCTTTAAGTATGTGGAGTTAAGAGTATAGAGTTGAAGATAACATTGAGTCTATGCGATTGGAAGTATGGCAGTGACTTCAATAGAAATAGGGAATTTTAAAGAATGGGTTTGGGGTATATTTTGGACATTTTAAGCAGAAAAGTGTCTGTGACATCTGGTGTGAAATGTTCAATAGGTAATTAGTGATGCAAGATTGAGTTCAGGGGAGAGTAAATCTACAAACAGACAGTATGATAGACAAATGAAGAGGAAGAGAGAGAGAGAGACAGACAGACAGACAGGCACACACACACAGACAGAGACAGAGACACAGAGAGACAGAGAGAGAAATCAGTGACTCAGTGGAAAGATATTTAAAACTATAGGAGCTGATGAAGTCACCAGGAGAGGTTGAGAAAGATAAGTACTAAGAAAAGACCATCAGAGTTGAAAATCATCAACAACTTTGAGGAGAGAAGTTTCTGTAGAGTGATTGCTTTACTTTCTGATCTAACTAAAACTTTACTCCTTACTTCCATAAGGGTAAACTTTATCATTTCATACAAACGACTTGCACTTTTTTAAGTCAACGTGGAGGTGACTCCCAAACCCTACTTGATACTATGTTCTTGGGTATCTCTTAACTCTTACCAAAAATGCTTCTTAGTTTCTGCGCTTATTCATCCTTTTCAAGCAAGAGTGCCATCATATTAAATTCCTTTACAAATGTGTCAAACTGTGAACATACAGATATCTAATCTGATCATTAGAAATAAATTAGTTGAAATTAGTTTTTTCACAAATACAATTAATATGGTTTATTAAATCATATGGTTTATTAAATCATATGCAGCTCTATTATTTGATGTGCATTCTCACCTATTGTGATTCCTCAAACTTTCTGTTGAAAACCTTGGCCTTAAATTATTTTATTTTTTTTCTCTTCTCTTCCCATAATTCCTTATTCCTTTCTTTACAGAAGCCAATATAATAAAAATGGAGATCACCAGAAGCTCCAGCAATATTTTCAAATACATACCCCTGGATTGTCCCTTGGTGTAGAAGTGAATTGCTTCTTTATGGTACAATGTCTCTAACATGTTATATAAAACTCAAAATAGTAACCAAGATTGCATGAAAACTTAATGTAAGGAAGAAATACCACTGTGATTTAACAGAAAGTTAGGGTGAGTTATGATTTTTAGTGGTCAGGTCTTGTAGTTAGCAAAATAACATAGGAAAGCTTTTGTGGCTGGTGTCCATGTATAATCCATTATTCACAGTTAAAGAACCTCATAGGAATCAGAGATTGAAACTATTTTATGGATCATTTCATTCATCATTTTGCTGTGAAGAGCTGCTTGCCACCATGTAATGCCATCAGAAATAGTTTCCAAAATTTCATTGGGCAGGCAAAATTCTCAGTTGCTCACATTAACCCAGGCAGGAAAAAAATTTACAACCCCCCCCCAATACCCTTCTATTTATATAATAAATAAACATACATATATATCTGTGTGTACACACACATAAATTTTGTTAAACATTTCTCAATTACATGTGAAAAATTAACATTCTATTATTTTAAATTGACTTCAAAATTATCTCTCCCCTCTTCCCTTCTCAACTCCTTGAGAAGACAAGCAATATAATATTGTTTATACATGTGAAATCATGTAAAACATTTTCATATTAGCCATATTGTGAAAGAAAACTTATACACAAAAAAACAAGAAAAATAAAGTTTAAAAAAGTATGCTTCAATATGTACTCAGAATTCATCATTTCTCCCTCTGAAGGTTGATAGTATTTTTTATCACAGGTCTTTTGGAATTGTCTTATGTAATTGTCTTGATCAGAGCAGCTAAATCTTTAACAGTTGATTATCCTTAAAATAATCCTGCTACTCTGTACAATGTTCCCTTGGATCTTATCATTTCATTTTGCATCAGTTCCTATGAATCATCCCAGTTTATTTTTTTTTCCTGAAACCATCCTGGTCAGCATTTCTTATATAGTACAATAGTATTCCATCACATTAATATGCCACAACTTGTTCAACCATTCCCCAATTTTTTGGCATCCCTTCAATTTCTAATTTTTGACTTCACAAAAAGAGCTATTATATATATATAATTTACAAAAAAGACCTTTTACAATTTCTTTGATTCAGTTGAAGTACAGATCTAAAAGTGATATTGCTGGTTCAATGGGTATTCAGTTTTATATCCTTTTAGGCATAATTTCATATTGCTCTCCAGAAAGACTTGATCATTTTCATTAATTCCATGAAAAATGCATCAGTAGTATCCTAATGTTTTCACAGCCTCCCTAGCATTTGTCATTTTCCTTTTCTGTCATGTTATTCAGTCTCATATGTGTGAAGTGATAGGTATCTCAGTGTTGGTTTAATTTGAATTTCTCTAGTCAACTGTGATTTAGAACTTTTTTAATGCAGCAATTGATATCTTGATTTCTTTTTCTGAAAACTCTCCATTCATATCCATTGATCATTCATCAAGTGGGGAATAGCTCTTATTTTTTATAAATTTGTCTCCGTTACCTATGTATCTAGAAATGAGGCCTTTATCACAGAGATTTGTTGTATTTTCCCCCGTTTTCCTATTTTCCTTCTAATTTTGGCAACATTAGTTTTGCACTACTAAACTTCTAAAAAAATCAACACTCATGAATGCCATTTCTTTGTGACCCTCTCAAACACTCAAACTTACGTTGTGGCATTTTGCTGAAACTACTTTCTTTAAGAGAACAAAAAGTTTCTTAATTGCTAAATACAAAGAATTTCCCCCCTAAATTCTTTTCCTCCTTGGAATGACTATAGCAATTAACTCTGCTTACCACTTCTCCTCCCTTTAATTGTTACTTTGAATTTTATGCCACTGCTCACTCTTTGTTTTCCATTCCAAGAGACTGGAAAATATAACAGGAAGACAATTTGATCCTAAATGAGTTCAAGTCATCAGGTTCAGGTACACTATATCTCAGAGTAAGGAAAGAACTAGCAGAGGTGATTTTCAATCTTTTGTTAGAGGAGAGGTGCTAAAGAACTAGAAAGACTGATGACTGTTCTTCAGATTTTAGGAATATGGAAGAGGGGAGGATATTTAGACTTCTTGAATGTGACAGGGATAAATGTAGTGATCTATGCACAAAATCAATCATTGAGAAAACAAAGGATTGGGTGCAATTAGAGATCATATCATGGGAGACAAGGGAAAAAGATCTGGTGAATTTCATAAATTTCATATAATCTCTTGTCTAGTGTAATGTGGCAGCCAAAAATTTAATAACTTTGAGGCTGCAGCAGAGAGGCATGTGTATACAAGGATGTAGTTGATCAGGAATATCATACTTAGTTTTGGGCCCAATATTTTAGGTAGGACATTGACAAACAGGAGTACATCCAGTGGTTAATGGTAAGGATGGTGATAGAACTGGGAACTGGGAACTCACGGCAAACATATGGTAGCTGTTTTCAAGTATGTGAAAAAAAATATTCTTGTTTTCCTTGGCCACAGAGGGTGACCTGATAGAAGCTACAAAGAGACAGATTTATTTTCTATTTAAAACATTTTAATAGCATTTTATTTTTTCCCAATTACATGCAAATATAATTTTTAACATTCATCTCAGTAAAATTTTGAGGTCCAAATTCTTGTCCCTCACTCCTACCTTCCCAAGACAGCAAGCAATCTGATATGGGTTGCACATGTACAACCATGCTAAACATATTTCCACATTATTCATGTGTGAAGGAAGAATCAGAAAAAAAGGGGGAAAAACATGAGAAAGAAGAAGCAAAAAAAAGTTAAAATAGTATGTTTTGATCTGCATTCAGACTCCATACATTTTTCTCTGGATGTGGATAGCATTTTCCATCATGAGTATTTTTGAATCGTCTTGGGTCATTTCATTTCTGAGAAGATCTAAGTTTATCATAATTCATTGTCACACAATGCTGCTGTTGCTGTACACAATGCTGCTGTTGTTGTGTACAATGGCCTCCTGGTTCTGCTCACTTCATTCAGCATCAGTTTATGTAAGTCTTTTCAGGTGTTTTTTTTTCTGGAATCTGCCTGCTCATCATTTCTTATAGAACTTTCCATTCATATACCACAACTTGTTCACCAATTACCCAATTGATGAACATCTCCTCAATTTCCAATTCTTTGCCACCATAAAAAGAGCAGCTATAAATATTTTTGTATACATGGGTACATTTCCCTTTTTATGATCTCTTTGGGATACAGACCAAGTAGTAACACTGCTGAATCAAAGGGTATTCACAACTTTATAGCCCTTTGGACATAGTTCCAAATTGGACTCCAGAATGGTCAGGATAGAGTTATTTTCTAAAGAAGAAAAAAAAATACAGCTGTCCGGACATGCATTTTATTCCCTAAAATTATCCCCTTCAATAGGTAGCTGATTAACCAATGATAAGTAATGTTGCAGAAAGGATTCCTGCTCAGGTACAGGATGTGTGCTAGATGACCTCAGAGGTCTCTCAAATTTTTAAAAAGATTTTATGATTCTATGGGTGAAGACTTAGGTGCCACCTAGTATAGCAACTTAATTTTACAGACGAGAAAATTAAGACTCAAGGAGGATTTTGATAATAGTCAAAGGCAAAGTTTGGGCCAATAACAGAAATATCATAAGTTTTGGATGAGTCCATTTTTTGAAGTAGATAACATTGCCTTTTTCTCCCTTTTAAAAAATTACTTTGTTTTAAACTTAAATATTAAAACTTAAGTACACAATAAGAAAAGATAAAGAAACATATTATAAACTTAAATATTAAAACTTAAGTACAATATAAGAAAAGAAAAAATAGCATTGTCATATGCACAGCAGAACATAAAAGAGGATTCAAAATATACAGCAATACATTTCTGTTTCAAGAATGCCTATATAACAAATACCACACATTGTGTTCAGAGCTGTCCATCTTTGTTTTCTTGTAAGGTTTCTTTTGTTCTCTGCTGTGCCGTTTTAATTTGTTCTTTGCCCTCCCTTCCTTCACCCTGCCCCAAGAAGGCTACAATTAAGCATACGTGTGTATGTCTTTAAGTACGTATATGCATGTGTGTATGTATGTATGTATGTATGCATATGTATATAGTTCATCTTCAAGAAGTCTAAACGTTCCACCTTCTTCCATCTTTGTAAAATCAGAAAAACAGCCGCCAGTCATTCTAGTTCTTTGCACCTCTCCTCTAACTAAAATGTGAAAGTCATATCTACCAGTCCTTTCCTTACTTTTTCTTTTTTCTTTTTTTTGGGGGGGACAATTGGGGTTAAGTGACTTGCCAAGGGTCACATAGCTAGTATCAAGTGTTTGGTCTGAGGCCAGATTTGAACTCAGCTCCTCCTGACTTCAGGGCCAGTGTTCTATCCACTGTGCCACCTAGCTGCCCTCTTACTCTTTCATATAGCTTGCTTGAACCTAGTAAATTGGCCTCATTTAGGATCAAATCATCTTCCTATTATATTTACTTAGTTCTTTTTTTGTTTATGAATTTGGAAGACTTTTATACATATATGTACATATGTATGCAAATGTATATAGTTCACCTTCAAGAAGTCTAAATGTTCCACCTTCTTCCATCTTTGTAAAATCAGAAGAATAGCTGCCAGTCTTTCTAGTTCTTTGCACTTCTCCTCTAACTAAAATTTGAAAGTCACATCTACCAGTCTTTTATTTACTCTTTCATATAGCTTGCATGAACCTAGTAACTTGGCCTCATTTAGGATCAAATCATCTTATTATATTTACTTTGTTCTTTTTTGTTTATGAATTTAAAAGACTTTTATACATATATGTATGTATGTATGTATGTATGCATGTATGTATTATTTCCTCTTTAATCTATACCCAATGAGAGTAAGGATCCAGAACTACCAATACTCTTCTCCATCAAATTCCTCTATGTTAGCTCTTCCTCTCACACCTTATTGGTATAAGATAATTACTCTTTTTACTTTTTCCTAGGTGGTATTATATTTTGGAATCACATCATACACAGTTCTACCCCAATCTTTTTTTCAAACTACTAAGTTTTCAAATTACTAATTATAATCTTAGATGTACAGTTTATACTTCCTTGTATAAAAATTAAAAGTCTGTCCTTATTGAATCCCTTGTAGTTAGTCTTTGATATTTATCTTATATTTCTCTTGGATCTTCATCAACTTTTATAATTCAATATTTTCCATGAAATACCCAAATTAACAATAAAAGACATATGAAAAAAGACACTATCTACATCCAAAGAAAGAATTGAAAAAATAGAAGTATGTTTAGAATGATCTCCATGTATATTTATACACAAATATCTACATCTATATATGTACATACATATATGTATATATGTATATGAGTGTATATGTGTGTGTGTGTGTGTCTAGTGGTGGGCATCTCTAGGACAAAGGGTGGCAGGGAAGGAAAAAAGGGAAAAAATGAAAGCTACTTAATAACTTTATTATATATTTAAAAGGAATAGAAAGTTGTACATAGTAGATTTGCAGTTTCATATGCAATCATCTTTTTTTTTCCCTATTCTATTATGTTATGGAAATGCTTGTTTTATTTCTTAAGTTCAGGAAAAAAAATTTTTAAATTCAATTATTTCAATGATTTGAAAAGCATGCTTAATTTTAAATATTATTTTAAATTTTGTTATCAATATGGAATAATTCTGATAGGATTTAAGCTTAATGACCATGGTAATATGCATTCTCTCTGGATTTCAATTTATCTCTCTTACTTATTGCTCTACTGAAATTGAATGTAGACCCATCAAATGTTTATTATCTTGCTCTACTGAAATTGAATGTAGACCCATCAAATGTTTATTATCGTACATTTTTCATATTTTGAGAAAAATTAAATTTATGGAGACAGTGTGATACAGTGGAATGAGCATGAGGGTACCAGAGTTCAGATCTCACCCTTTGATACTTAATTTCTGTATGAACTTGGGAAAATCACCTTATCTCTCTGGGCTTCAGATTGTTTATTTGTAAAACGAATCAGTTGGAGTAGATGGTATTTGAGATTAAAATTTGACCAAATTTGACATTAAAAAAAAACTTTTACTTAAGTGAATTTTAGATCCTTGAGAGAAGAGACTGTCTAATTTTCATATTTGTATGCCTACTTCTTAACATGGTGTTTTGCACTTAGTAAACAATGTCTATTTTTCACCTATTCATTCATATAATTGTTCTAATAAAATAATATATCAGTCTTATACTTGTTGGATACTGATTAAGGAACGGTGATTGTTTTTTAAAGCTATTTACCCACATAAACTCAGTAACATATTATTTAAAATGCCTAATTCAGTCAAATGCCATTTTTTTTTTACAAATAAACAATATAACTGTCTTTTTCCACGTCCAACTGCCTCACTTATCTTTTTTTTTAAAAAGATCTAAGTTTTGGACTCTGATCTTAGGTTAACAGCCCCCATACCTTTTCTTGGAACTATGAGAACACTGTAAATCATGCATTGGAAATCTAGACATAGCTGAGGAAGTTAAGAACCACATAGTTTAATTGTTTATTTTTATTTTCCTTGATATATGGAAGGAAACTACTAAAATATGTAATTATTTTATAATAGGCTGTGCTCTATGAGAGCATAATATATATGTTATAAAATACTTCAGTATGAAATATTAAATTCTAATTTCTATATTGATCTCCATACATGAACATAATTACTTAGATAGTTGTCAGATATTATATTTATAGTATTCATAGGGATTAAGTTTCTGATGATATCACACCCCATTTTCCTTCACTGCAAACAAAATAGCAACAAAAGGAAAGCGACATATGAGTTTATCTATGACTAGTATATGCACAGACATTTTAATTAATTAGATCAATTTTAATTTTCTCCCTCCTCACTCTGTTTGCTGACTTCCTTCAAGTATCAACTAAAATCACATCTTCTCTAAAATGCCTTTCCCCATCCTCCTTAATTCTCCTTAATGTTAGTGTTTTCCTTCTGAGTTTATCAACAATTTGTCCTGTATGCATATATGCCTTGTTTCTACATAATTGTTAGCTTAGTGTATTCCTTCCCCTTAGACTGTGAGTTCCTTGGCAACAGGGGCTGTTTTTCACCTTTTCTCATATCCCAGCACTTAAATGTTGTACTCTAAATCAAAGAAGGTAGTAAGTGACAATGTCAAGATTCAAATCCTTATCCTCTTGATGCTTTCCCTTTTATCAAAATAGGACTCTATTTCCAATCAATTCTTCTTAAGACTGCAGGCAACAATTGGTAATGTATTCCTGTTTATTGTGGTTTAATTCAGAATATTATTTTCTATGATTCATTTTTTTTCTTCTAGATAGGAATTAAGATCAAGTAACCTTTTTAGAAACATCAAAATTTTGCTGCCTCTAATATATATGTACACTTTGCATAAACAGGTGGTATGGTTCAGGTCTTCCCTTTCTTTGGGTCTATTTCTTCTTTCTCCTTTAGTATATTGTGGATAGAGATATCAAGGTCCAAATGCTGTAGTGCCACTTAGCCATTGATGAAGAAAATATTTTTGTTATACGAATTCTGACAAGTCTGTTCCATTTTTTCCATTCCATCCATCTGTTTTCCTTCTAGCTTCAGACAATCTGGCCTAATTATGTTGCATACATATCTTTCTACAAAATTGTTTTACCCTTTAGTTCCTCCTGTTTTTCACCATCTTTCTTCATTGAGGGTTTAAAATGGAGTTTATAATCTAATCAAGAATTTCCATTTGCTGCCATATCTCTCAATTTGTCATTTTATTCCTTCAGGGTATGGGTTCTGGGGTATTTTGGTTCCCTTATTGTTGTTTCCCATATGGGAACTATTGTATTGTAGGGTGCATTTTTTCTCATTCTCTTCCTTCTGTTTTGATGCTGATTTTTATCTTTACTTCAATAAGTCAAGAATCCAAATAAACAAGAATTGACTTATAAATAACTCCTACACTTCAAAGTAATTGTTTCTTTTGTTATTTGAAGTAAAATATTATTGGAAATATAAATCTTTTCATTGCTTTTTGTGTCAACTCTAAGTTTGATTCTTTTGAAATTATAGCATTCCTTGATTTGCCTCCTGGGAGAATGTTAGCATTAAAAATATGGTTTTATTGCAAAAGGAGCCAAGGGTCATTGGAAGCAATGCACAGATTATCAGTTTGGTTCAATACCACTGTAGACCTCCCATTCAATTTTGGAGTTGATTCAATTAGCACCAGGTTTTCATTTGTACATAATAGCATCTTGAAAGCCTTACTATCTATCAAGGATATTATTTCCATTTTGATTCTAAACAAGACTTACTATATGACAGTGAAAAATATTCTTAGCTATTATGTATTCATTATTAGCACATTATTCCCAAAGCATATGCAGAGATGTTGAAATTATTGGAAAGAAATATGGAAAGATTCAATCCAAATTAAATGAATACAGGAAAATTTCAATCTGTTCAGAGTTCAGATACACACATATTTCATTTATTTAAGTCAAAATTTAGCTGAACCTTTCAAATCTTTAGGACTACAAATTTGAAATGAAGATGTTTGCTATTTTTGTGTCTAGAAAAAGAGTAAATTCTGTTGAACTTTTCAAAGCATATTACATGATTTCCTTCCAGTGCAAGTCTTTTCAGTATAAAGGATGTATGTGTGTATGTATATACATATATATGTGTGTACACACACAAAAGATATATATGTATATATGCTTTGTATATATATATTGTATAAATATTGTGTATATATATATACACATAGGCATAAAGGATCTATGAAAGCCATATTTCTAATTTTCAGAGAAATCCAGAAATCAGTGGCCTGAGGACTGATTTTTAAAGGGGAAAATCTCATGTCTAACATTAATTTTTACAACAAATTTTTAATGCCTTTTGAAACTTCACATTACATTGCATTTATTTTAATATTAGTAGTGAGGAACAGACAAAGCACCAAATGCAATTGAATAATCTGTTTACCTTGTCACTTCATCATTGTGAGATATTTTACTTCTTAAATTATTTTCAACTATTTTAATTACAAAATTAACTAGAAACATAAAAATGAGAGAGACATTATGTTTATATATTATATATACATATGTGTAGACATGTATATATGCATATATATAATATATATTTATATGAAAATATAGTTACACAATATAGCAGTTGTGGGAGGTTGAAGTTGCAAGTTTGCTGAGCGGGAGAATAATTAATCATCATTTCTAGGTCCACCCTAGTTGGAGGGACAGTTCTCCTTTTTATCTCCCCTTGTGAGGATGGTTCTCTCTTTAGTTAATTGCTGTCAACTCTAGTCCTCAGAGGGCACGAATTTCTTTGAACTTGTACTGAAAGAACAAAGGAACTGAATTGGACTCTGGAAGTGGCAACATCAACACTCTCTACCATTCCCCTGATGCATGCTACTTTAGGTTCTGAATATTCCTCATGATGAATATGCTAAATTCATCTGGCCAATCTCTGGTTTTGGAAAGCTATAGACTATGAATCATTAATATTTCCTTATTTCACCTTAAAACTCAAGCTCCATTATCTCTATGGAGAAAAATGTCTCAAAATAAAACCTCCTATTTCTTTCTTCTGTATTTTTTAAACTATCCATGTTTCCCTTCTCCACTATATTTAAGTTCTGCAAGGGCATAAAATGAGTATGAAAATAAATTATCATGACATATTGGATGAACTTGTAACTAAAACAAATGGCAAAACATAATAAAAATAAACTTTTTAAAATAATGATTAGAGAGAGCTCAACATTCTTCTAGGAGAGCATAGGGGAAAAGTATAGGAAGTTTGAATGACAATAATTTTCTTTTCCCTCAGTCATAGGCCTATGTTCACCCACTTTGCAACAGATCCATAGTTTAATTATGTCTTTTCCTTTTTTCTCTCAACACCATATCTCATACAATTTTGCTCAAGCAGATATAAAGTATCAAATTTAGGATGAAAAGAGCCAATTTGTTGTTCAGTCATTCAGTCACGTCCAACTCTTCATGATTCCATGTACCACAGCATACAAGCCCTTCTATCCTCCACCCACTATCTCTCAAAGTCTTTCCAAGTTCGTGTTTGTTGTTTCCATGACACTTTCTACCCATCTCATCACCTGCCATTACATTTTCCTTTTGCCTTCAGTCTTTTCTAACATCATTTTTTCCCCAAAGAGTCCTGTCTTCTCATGTGGACAAAATATTTAAGCTTAAGCTTTAGTATTTGACCTTCTACTGAATAGTCTGAATTTCTTTAAGTATTGACTAATTTGATCTCCTTGCTGTCCAAGGGATTCTCAAAAATTTTCTCTAGCATAATAATCTGAAAGCTTCACTTTTGCAATGCTTAGCTTTCCTTAAAGTCCAACACTCACAACCATACATTGTTATTGGAAAAAAAAATGTAGTTCTTCTATATGTACCTTCACTGGCTAGGTGATGACTGTTTTTAGAATGCTATCAAAATTTGCCATAGTTTTCCTTCCAAAGAGCAAATGTCTTTTAATTCCATGGCAGCTGTCACCATCAGCAGTGATTTTTGAGCCCAAAAATATAAATTTGACACTGCTTTCATTTCTTCTCTTTCTATTTGCCAGGAACTGATAGGGCCACTTGTAAAGATATTTTATGATATAAATCCTCAAGCCAGATTTTTGCACTGTCCTCTTTCACCCTCATCATGAGGCTTCATAATTCTTCTTCACTTTATGCCATGGTATCATTTGCATGTATGAAATTGTTGATACTTCTTGTGGCAACCTTAATTCTCAAAAGAGTGCAAGAAGTTGAGGGAAAGATCCTCACATTTTCTTAAAGTTATCAGCCTCCTCCAGGACTGAAGATGGTCTGTATGATTCTAGAGTTGACTGGGGCTTTTAATTGGAGAAGGAAAAGGTGAAACACCCCAGACATTTTTCATTAGTTAAAGTGGAGATTTTACTAGTTCTGTTTGGTCCCAGAGAAAAGAATTAGGTTTATTATGTAGGTATTGAAGTAAGACTAATTTAGGTTTGATATTAGAGTGTGAAAAAAAACAACTTCCAAAATTATGAATTATGTCTATCTTAAAGGAATTTTTTTCCTAGATATCCTCAAGGAGAAATTGGATGAGCATACATTGATTATTATATTGAGAGCACTCTTGTTCAGAAGCAGATATCCCCTGATCTTCTTTCATATTTCAAAATTCTAAGATACTATGTTTTTTTTTTTAATACCTGTCATAATTTCATTAAGTACCAGTCTGATGGATTCACTAGTGGAATCATACTACTGGAATCAGACCAACTTCCAGGTCATGACAATGACCTTATCCCATAGTGAGACTTTATTGATCATTTTAAAATGAAGAAACAAAGAAAATAAACAATTATAATTCAAAGAAAAATACCTAAGACATCTTCCCACATTAGCATTTGTAGTAACAAACACTCTAGTCTAATGTATGCTATGGTAAAACAATTAAATAAAATTTATGGCACAAGTCAGTTAGAAAAGTTTGGTTAAAATGTAAACCACAGTAGGCAGAAACACCAAGTTTACAGAGAAAATTTATGTGGAACAAGTGGGTTGTCCCTACAAATATCATTCATTTACTATATTTAGAAGAAAATTAAGAAGTCAATATGAAGAAAAGGATATTATACTAGCTTATAGTCTGTTGCTAATTCTAAGTATAGTACATGGATGGCACAGAGTCAAACTCTTACCCTCTTCTCTTCCCAACCTGAACTCACAGCAGTATGTCTGGGATTCTCAGAGAGATTTTCCATGCTGCAAAAACTGACAACTTTCTATCAATGTAATGTTTGTATCAGGGTAACCCTGGTGTGTTTATGTGTGTGTTGAGAAGTGTGGGAGGCACTCCTCCTACTCATCACTGTACCTCTTGAGCCCCAATAAGTATGCATTCTATTTATACAAAATTAGTTATCATTATATAATCAACTCAAATATAAATGATTTGGCAAACAATAAGATAAAACAATAACAGTAAGTACTTACACAAAAGAATAAAAAATCAGGAATAATACTGACATATACTCAACAGAATGGTTTATTAGGTTTGTTAATTCACTTCCTGTCTTGATCTTCTGCATCTACAAGCTTCTGATCTGATTGCTACTACCCTGTCTGTGATATGAGGGGTAGAAAAACACTCAGACCTTTCTGAATAGGGCTTCTACCTAGTAAACTTGTAAAATAACTGAGTTGCTTTGATCAAAAAGCTGCCATTAACTTGTAGCTATATGAATTATCCTGCAGAACAGCCCACGAATCCCTGAAACAGTTTTTTTAAATGGTTAAGCATCAAGTCCTGAAAGCAGATTCTTTTCAGACAATTGTGAACTCTGTCTTTCAACCATGTACTGAATACCACTGTGCCTAAAATTCCTGGCAATTTCCCAGGTTGTATATATTCGCTATTCCTGTACCTTCCCTAATCCCTTTTTGAGAATATCATTTTTACTTCTGATAAAGTGATCAGTGACTTGCCTTGCCTTTACTTTGTTATCTTATTCCCACTTGTGTCTCCATTAAAACCACATAGCCTTCTCTTTGGTGATTTCCTTTGTAAGATTTCTTTACTCTATTAAATAAATACACTTATTGGTTTCATCACTGATTGAAACCTTTTTAGCCTCAATAATGCACCATGTTGGAGGAAAGGGGAATCAAAAGAAAAAAAATACTTAGCTGTGTAAAACACAATGTATGAAATACATTAGACCAATACTACAAGTATTTGCAATTACCCTAGAGAGAAAAATTTGTATCACTGTTTCACAAAGATGGAGAATTGAAACCAATTCATGAATATGTTTATATATATATATCTTCTCTAGTACCTAGGTTAAGTGACTTGCCCAGGGTCACAGAGCAAATAAGTGTCAAGTGTTTGGAGACCTGATTTGAACCTCAGGTCCTCCTGACTTTGGGGCCAGTTTACTGCCCCAGTACTAGAGAATAGAACAGGAAATACCTCATAGGAAAAATAACATGAAAACTGCTATAATATAAAATAGAATATGGTAAATGCATAGGCTGCATATTGGATCAGATTATTCTGTGAGATATTATAGCAGGTAATTTTTTTTTCTGACTTGAAGAATCAGTGAAGGCTTCATCATGAAGGTAGCATTTGTGCTGTGACTTGATGGATGTACAGGATTTCAAAAGATGACAATTAAAAAAGGAGAGTTTCCATTGACTGCCTTGATCGAATAGATGTAAGTTAGTGTGAGAGTTATGGATACATTTAAGTTTTCATAAAGACTACGTGATCATAATATAAGATGGAATAGTCACATAGAAAAGGTGAAGAATAGTATGTAGCCTGACTAAATGGTATACTCATATTCTTTCAATGTCAGAAAAATTATAAGGAAGATCATCAACATGCTAAATGGATTCGCTGTGGTGAACTCCTAGAAAAACAAAAATGAGAGTTGAGTGGGAAAGAAGTACACATAAGTTGTTACTGACATCATTGGAGGAAAATGCAAATTAATTACATTACTGATCCATTTGGATACTTAAGCAACTGAAAAAAGAGGTCCATTTTGACAGAGATTGAATTTATAGGAAGATCAGTGTGAGGTGAGAGTAAAAAATATGTTGCACCTAGATTGTGATATCTAAATGTTATTTGGGAAGCAATAATTTTTTAGCAAATTGCTAATAGTAGCTAATGGCAACTGAGTAGTGAAATGACTAATAAGGGCCCTGAATTAGGAAGATTAATCTAGTTAGAGCATATAACATAAAGAGGAAGGGATACAAGCTGGGAAGCTATTACAGTAAACTATGGAGAGAAATAATATAGTTCATAGACTGGTGTCATTGGGAATGATAAAAAATGGTGCAGATCCAAAGGATATTGCAAATATAGAATTAATATTAGACAGAGATTGGATTCTGTTGAAAAACAGAAAGGTACTCAAGAAAAAGCCCTCAGGTTTTGAATATGAATTATTTTCCTCTATAACTTTATCTATAAGAAAACATTTATTTTATGAATGGGAGGGGGTTTTGTAATAAAATTATAAAATTCTGGGACAGCAAAGACACAGAACATTTTCTTCTAACTTCTAACTTCCAACTATTAACTCATAAATTAATTTTTGTGCTAATAAATTTAGCCAGGATTTTGTTCATCTAATAATTAATAATAATATCTCAAATGTATGTGTTGTCTTAAAATTTAGAAAGTACTTCCAATGCAACAATCCTGTGAAATAAAGACAGCATAAATATCACTTCACCATTTTACAGATGAGGAATTAATGCTCAGAAAGCTCCAAGTGCCTTGTTTAGTGTCATTTTAGTTCATAGTTGAACCATGATTCAACCCCATATATGCTGAATATGTGCTCAGTAGTTTTTTAGACTAAATTATACTTAGTCTCAGATTACAAAAGTGCCATGTTTAACATATTCATTAAGTATTTTTTGATTTTTTAAAGATTCTGAGTCTTTAAGAGAGGCCAACTTTACTTTCTCAAGTAAATTTAACCACTTTCACAACTAGATGTAACCAGGGTTCTCTAAACAAACTTGGGCAAAGTTCCTTGAATATAGAAAACTCTATGTTTTTAATCAGATCTTCATTTATATGATGTTTAATTAATTAGGTGCAATTTGGACAGACATTTTGTGCCAATGCATTCAATTTTTCTTTTTTGAAAGAATAGTCTGGAAAACAGATCAAAGGATTTCTGAGTCTGGTTTTCTGTCTTTTTTTTCCTCCTCTCCATTTGACTATGCTATTCAAAGGAATACTTTTTTTGTAATATATTTACATGATTGCTCATAAAAGTGTAATTATATTCTTTGTCTTTTAGCTGTACATTTTCCTTTCCCATTAAAATAAGTCATGGTCTTTATGTTTTCTCCTTCTCCTTAAACCACCATATTGCCATAAGCAAAATAAGATAAGTGAGAAAATTATCTGACAACTGCATGGTAAAATTTCTGCCTACCAAATGGCTTTCAAATCATAGAAGTAAATGCAGCCTTGGGAGATAAATCTACAGAATTTGAAACAGCTCTACAGAAATTGTGAGAATAATCTCTTGCATGGCCCAAAGCAAGATGTAAATTAAGAAGCAATCCACTATGAGTGTAATGGAGCATGTACTTATAAATTCATGGTTCCATTCATGTAAACAGCACATACACTGTACCTCACAGGAATAATTACACAATACTAAAGGGTTTGGAATTATCAATATTAAGACAGAAAAAATGTTCTACACATTTCTTTCTGAGTAAGTGTGGAGAGCTTTAGAGAGAAATTCTTAATTGTGATATCATTTTCTAATTGCATACTTCCTAGGTTGAAAGTCAAAAGAATGGGTAAAGCTTTGGGCAAAATCAGTGGGAGAGATGTGCCTATTGTCAGTTGAAAATGAATGTTTGCTAGTTGGTTGGCATGGCAGCAGAGCACCACACTGCCAGGCAAGACTTTAGCATTCAGGAGATAACACGGACCTTCTCTTGTTCAAAGCCCTTGAAGCTGGCATCATTAAGGAGGTAACAATTGACCTCTCCAGGAAAGGAAGCTATTAGGAGAGATGGACTGAAAAAAGGGTGTATTGGACAAGTGGATTCTTTAGATTTCTCCAATGCACCATGAACAGAAAGTTTTGAAAATATCACTGTAAATATATCTAGGTATTCTCTGGTTTAAAGAGAAAAAAAAGAGAAAAAAAGCAGTATCCGTATGTAAAACCCCCAGAAATATCCTGTAACCCTGACAACAAGTGTAAGGCATGAGAATAAATTTTTCACAGTGATATTTCTGTAAGTTTAACTCTAAGAGGATAGAATTAATTCCATCAGTAAAGAAGGAGATTACAGATAAATGATTATCAATGATTGCAATAAAGGTTAAAACTACACAGTTGCATCATAAATCCTTCTATAAGTTCACTTAAGAAAAGAAACAATGAGGTTATAGATAAAATGAAAACAGTACTGTTGGCACTTTTTTATAAAAATCATATACAATGGGAGATGAAGTTATTATGATTAAAAATGAAAAAAAAAACATAGATTCTCAAAATCATGAAAGAGTAAGTTTGACATCAGTGGACCATTAAAAAACATGACATTGCAAAGTTTTAAAAGTAAAATATTGTGACAGAAGTCAGTACCCATTGAACAAAAACAAGGCCTGCCAAACAATCCAAATTTCATAAGATTTTAAAACCATAAGATAATAGATTTCAAGCTCAAAGGAACATTAAAAGTCTGGTTCACCTCTATCTTATAAAGTAGGAAAATTCTATGATATACACTACTTGGATCTTAACAAGTAATTTTACAAGGGAATTATGATGATAATGTAGTATCTGATAAAGATGGAAAAATTAGATTATGGAGAGTCAAATGAATTAATATCTGCCTGTAAAACAAGGTCCATTTTTATGTTGTTTAATGAATGTGTAGATCCATTCTTCACACTGTTGTAAAAATTATTTTCCTAAAAGGTTTCTCTGATAAAATGTACTCTGCTTAACAAACTCCATTGGAATTCTATTTACTCTAGGATAAATGCCAACTGCTTTGGATTTTAAAACCTATTACAACTCAGCTTCAGCATACATATACATATATACATATACAAATACATTCATGCACATATACAAATGTTCATGCACATACAATGTATATGCATATATGTAAATATATTCATATATGCACATTTGTGTGCATGAGCATATATATGTATATATTAATATATGCAATTATATAACATGTACATATTTACCCAAGGAAAAGTCTTATTCCCAGTGCTACAGCATGACTAATGCAAATGTAATATACTGGCAAGCGTTTGAACCTTGATATTGTTCAATCCCTTCTGAATTTAATGTCATCCACTTCTTTTCTATTAAGCTACTGCCATCAGCAAGAACCATCATCTACTTCCTATTTTATTTTTTTCTTTCCCAACAAGATTTCTGATTCTATTTTGAGAGTTCCCTGTCCAACCACTCTCAGGGTTAATCAGAACATTTTCATCTCCTATTAGGCTCATAACCACCCCCATTTTGGAGAATAAAACAACCTAAGATATCTATCAATAACTTTTAACCTCATTTAAAGCATTCTCTCACCTAACTCTGTCATCTAGTTGTCTTAGAGTGAATTAATTCCGTTAAATTCCCACTGGGGTTCCTGACAATCTTTGCTCAGGGAATGAATATCATCTTGATGCTTCAATAACCTTAAAGGGAAATGGTAGACTTGAGCTGATAAAAGATTTCTCTTCTACCTGACAATGAACAGAAGAGGCAAGGGGTGGAGAGAGGAAAACAGACAGAGACTGATAGGGAATCAGAGAGAAAGTGACATAAAGAGACAGAGATACAGAGAGCTCAAACTAGCAAATAGTATTAAGGATAATACTTTTTAAAAAATTGTTCTTTGTGGAGAGAGAGTAGTTATTTGGAGGAGAAATGTCTGATCCCAAAGTGTAAAAGACTACTTCTCAGAGTAATTATGGTAATTAGAGAAAAAGCAGAACTATTTAGTTGATCTTTTTCTTACACTTAATCTACCAAATAAATTATATTCTGAACTGAGGAAGAAAAAAATTATGTGTACATATATAATATATATATATATATTATATATACATTTATTTATAAATACACACCTATGTATGCATGCATATGTATGTGTATGTATATATGTGCGGTATGCATATATGTATGTGTATGTATATACACGTACACATATACATATATGCATGTATATATTATGTAAAAAATGAGAAATGGTATGAGATTAAATATCTGCCCTCAATGAGTTTATGTCACCCAGTATGGTTAAATTACATACAAAATAAAGAAATTCTTGACAGATTTAATTGCTGGGTCACAGCCAAGGCTTTTCATATTATACCAGAAGTGCTAGTTCTCACTGAATACACATTGACTACAGAAAAACAATAAGTACAATTTAAATAGATTTTCCTGATAGATCTTGAATAAGATGACAAATTTCTAAGTTATGAAGGCCAAAAAGTTTCCTATTAATTATATTTAAAACAAACTTGCATAGCTAGAGGTAGAATTATCATCAATGGTTTTGTGGAAGTCCTCAAACTATTATGGAATAAAAAAAATCATAATAGAATATACTAATGAAGAAGGAAGTACTAGAAAACATGTAAAAGTGTGATTAACAGTATAATTTTCCCCAACTGAATAAGGGAGAGGAATCCATGTTAAAATCATTTATTGATTAAAAACTTGGAAGAGGATATAATAATCCAAAAGCATTCTCTCTAATTACCTGATATGGTGAGAAAATATTTGCAGCATTTTTAAAAAGTTTGGAAATACATCATAAAATAAATAGCTTCTAGAAGATAGAAATTTTATTATTTCATTTTATTTTTGCAAAAGTCAGTTTTGTTTTGACTGCTTTTGCCAAGATGATTTATGACTTTGTCAATGCATAACAAATGTTAAGTTTAAAATGTTTTGTTCTGTGCATACCCTTTGATCCAGCAATGCCACTAAGGTCTGTAATAACAAATAGATAAAGGGGGGATACCTATTTGTACAAAAATATTTATAGCACCTCTTTTTGTAGTGGCAAAGAATTGGAAGGTGAGTGGGTGCCCATCAATTGGGTAATGGCTGAAAAAGTTGTGATGTATGTGGTGTAATGCTATATTACCATGCTATAAGAAATGATGAGTAGACGGACTTCAAAAAAAAAAAAAACCTGGAAAAATTTCTATGAAATGATGCAAAGTGAAGTGAGCAGAATGACAGGAAGAGCCATACTGTATGATAATCAACTGTGAATAACTAAGCAATTATCAGCAATACAGTGATCCAAGACAGGTCCAAAGGACTTGTGATGAAAAGCACTCTCCATCTCCAGAGAAAGAACTGATAGAGTCTGAATTCAGATCAAAACATCTTTTTTCAATTTTGAATTTTTTTTTGAATTTTTTGTCCTTTGAGTCAATGTACTCTTTCACGACATGACTAATGTGGTAATATAGTTTACATGATTGAACATGTATAATTTATAATAAATGGCTTACCATCTAAGGAAAGAGAATGAAGGAAAGAAAGAAAATTTGCAAATCAATTTTTTTCTTTTTTAAAAATTTATTTAGTATTTTATTTTCTCTATTTGCTTGTAAAAACAATTAACATTCATTTTTAAAACCTTGAGTTTCAAATTATCTCCCTTCCTTCCTCCTAACCCCCTCATTGAGAAGACAAGCAATTCATTGTACCTTATACATGTGTAGTCATGCAAAACATGTCCATATTAGCCATGTTGTGAAAGAAAACATAAAAAATCCTCAAGAAAAATAAATTACAAAAAAATAACTTCAATACCTATTCAGACACCATCAATTCTTTCTTTGAGGATGGATAGTTTTTTTTATCATAAATCCTTTTGAGCTGTCCAGGGTCATTGTATTGTGAAGAAGAGTTAAGTCTATCAAAGTTGTTAATCTAGCAGTGTTTCTGTTACTTTATACACAGCACATTTCACTTTGCATAAGCTCATGTAAGTCTTTCTACTTTTCTTTTTCTGAGAGCATCCTGCTCATTATTTCTTTTAGCACAATGGTATTCCATCATAATCACATACCACAATTTGTTCAGCCATTACCCAATTGATGGACATCCTCTCAATCTCAATTTCCAATTCTTTGCCATCACAGAAGAGCTGCTATAAACTATTTTTGTATATATTAAGTCCTTTTCCTTTTTTTATATCTCTTTTGGGATACAAAACTAGTTGTGGTATTGCTAGGTCAAAGGATATGCATGTTTTAGTTGCCCTTTGAACATAGGTCCGAATTGCTCTTACAGAATGGTTGAATCAGATCACAGCTCCAACAGTGTATTAATGTGTCATTTTTCCCACATCATCTCCAACATTTGTCATTTTACTTTTCTGTCCAATAAGCCAGTCTCATAGGTATGAGGTAGTACTTCAGAATTGTTTTAATTTGCATTTCTCCAATCAATAGTGAGTTAGAGCTTCCCCCCCCCGATGGCTATAGATATCTTTGATTACTTTATTTTAAAACTGTTCATATCTTTTCATCATTTATCAATTGGGGAATGGCTCTTACTTTTACAAATTTGACTCAGTTCTCTACATATTTGAGATATGAGGCCTTTATAGAGAAACTTGCTTCAAATTTTTTTTCCATAGTTACTATTGCTAACTATATTTCTTTCCATCCTATTCTCTCACTCCTATTTATTATATTTTTTCTCTCCTTTCACCCTGTTCCTCCTCAAAAGTGTTTTGCTCCTGACTACCCTGTCCACTAATCTGTTCTCCCTTCTATTACACATCCCCTTCCCCTCCTACTTTCCTGTAGGGTAAGATAGAAATCTACACCCAATTGGTCTGTATGTTATTCCATCATTGATCTAATTCTGATGAAAGTAAAGGTCACTCACTCCTCCTTACCTCCCTCCTCTTCCCCTCCATTGTAAAGCTATTGCTTGCCTTTTACGTGAGATAATTTACCATATTCTACCTCTCCCTTTTCCTTTTCCCAGCACATTCCTTTCTCACCCTTAATTTTATGTTACTTTTTAGATATCACCTTTCATATTCAACTGAAACCTGTGTTCTTTGCCTACATATACTCATCCTAATTGCCTTAATAATGAGAGAATTCTTATGAGTTGCAAGAATCATCTTCCCATGTGGGAATGTAAACAGGTTAACCATATTAAGTTCCTTATAATTTCACTTTCCTGTTTATCTTTTTATGCTTCTCCTGAGTCTTGAAAATGAAAGTCAAATTTTCTATTTAGCTCTGGATTTTTCAGAATGAATGCATGAAAGTCCATTATTTCTATGACTATCTATTTTCCCCCTGAAGGATTATATTCAACTTTGTTAGGTAGGTGATTCTTGCTTATAATCTTAGCTCATTTGACCTCCAGATTATATTCCAAGACATCTGAACCTTTAATGTAGAAGGTGCTAAATTTTGTGTTATCCTGACTATGACTCCACAATTCTTGAATTGTTTCTTTCTAGCTGCTTCCAATATTTTCTCCTTGACCAGGGAGCTCTGAAATTTGTTTTAACTATTCCTGGAAGTTTTCATTTGGGGATCTCTTTTTGAAGGTGATTGGTGGAGTCTTTCAATTTCTTTTTTGCCTTCTGGTTCTAGAATATCAGAGCAGTTTTATGTGATATTTTTTGTTTGTTTGTTTCAAGTCAGTTCTTTTTCCAATGAGATATTTCACATTATCTTCTATTTTTTCATTCTTTTGGTTTTGTTTTATAATGTCTTGATTTCTCATAAAGTCACTAGCTTCCAATTGTTCCATTCTAATTTTTAAGAAAGTATTTTCTTCAGTGAGCTTTAGGATTTTCTTTTCCATTTGGACAATTCTGCTTTTTAAGGCATTCTTCTACTCATTGGCTTTTTGGACCTCTTTTGCCATTTGGGTTAGGCTATTTTTTAAGGGGTTATTTTCTTCAGTATTTTTTTGGGTCTCCTTTAGCAAGCCGCTGACCAGTTTTTCATGATTTTCTTGCAAAACTCTCATTTCTCTTCCCAGTTTTTCCTCTACTTCTCCTACTTGTTTCTCAAAATCCTTTTGAGCTCTTCCATTGCCTTGGACTGATTCACATTTTTCTTGAAGGCTTTGGGTGTAGTAGCTTTGACTTTGTTATCTTCTTCTGGTTGTATGTTTTGATCTTTTTTGTCACCAAAGAAAGATTCTATGTTCTGAATTTTTTTTCATAGTTTGCTCAAGATCCCAGCCAATTACTTGAATTTTAAACTCTTTGTTAAGGTGGGGGGGGGGTCTGCTTCCACTGTGGAGAGTGTACTGTCCCAAGCTTTGGGAGTTTTGTGCAGCTGTTTTCACAGAAACTTCTAGGGGCCTGTACTTTTTCAGTTCTTCCAAGATGGTATGATCAGGGGCAAGGTCCTGTGCTCTGGTCTATGAGTGACCACAAGCACTCTTTTCTGCCTTGGAATTGTTAGGAGGATTTCCTCTCCACCACCACTACAAGCTCCACCATGCCAGTACTCCTCTTTGCCCCAGGATCATCACCCAGAAATGTGACCCAGATCCAAGCACAGGAAAAGCAAGAGAATCCTGCCTCAGCACCAGCAAAGAGATCCCTGCAATCCCCCTTTGATCAGCCACTTGATTCCCTCTCAGTCTGTGAGCCAGAAGCTCTGGAAGCAGCCACCACCCTGGTGCTATAGCCTGGACTGGGGCTAGGACCTAGCATCTCTCTCACCGTAGTCACAGACTTTTCCTACTGACCTTCTAAGTTGTCTTTGGAGTTTGTGGGTTGAGAATTCTGGAAACCATCACAGCTGCCCATGATTTAGTCCCCTGAGGCCTGCTCCAGGTTCACTGAGGCACATGCTTTGACTGTGCCCCCATGCTGAACTGTGTTTCTCTCCCAACCCAACATAGACCTTTCTAATCAACCATCCAGGTTGTCTTCAGCTGGAGATTTGTTTCACTCTGTCTTTTTGTGGGTGCTGCTGCTCTAGAATATGTTTAGAGCCACTTTTTTTTACAGGTATTTGGAGGGGTTTGGGGGAGAGCTCAAGCAAGTCACTGCTTTTCCTCCACCATCTTGGCCCCACCCCCCAATAATTTCTTGAAAGATGATGTGTAAGCTCTTTTTGATCATGGCTTTCATGTAGCTAAATAATTTTTTTAATTACCTCTCCTGGATGTTTTCAAGGTGAGTTGTTTTTCTAATAAGATATTTCACATTCTTTTATTTTTTCATTCTTTTGGTTTTGTTTTGTTTCTTGATTTCTCAAAAAGTCATTTGCTTCCATTTGTTCCTTTCTAATTTTTAAGTAATTATTTTCTTCAGTGAGTTTTTGTACCTCCTTATCCATTTGGCCAATTCAACTTTTTAAGAACTTTTTCCCCCAGTGATTTTTGTGCCTTTTTTCCTTTTAGCCAACTCTACTTTTTAAGGCATTCTTCTCATTAGATTTTTTTTTTACCTCTTTTACCATTTGGCCTAGGCGGTTTTTTAAGGTGTTTTTTTCAGTATTTTTTTGTGTGTCTCCTCTACCAAGCTGTTGACTTTTTTATGATTTTCTTGCATCATCTCATTTTTCTTCCCAATTTTTCCTCTATTTCCCTCATTTGATTTTCAAAATACTTTTTGAACTCTGCTACAGCCTAAGATCAATACAGATTTTTCTTGCAGACTTTGGATGTAGTAGCTCTGAATTTCTTATTTTCTTCTGAGGGTGTGCTTTGATTTTCCTGGTCACCATAGTAACTTTCTATGGTCAGAACTCTTTTCTGTTGTTTTCTCATTTCCTAGTCTATTTTTTGACTTTTAACTCTTTGTTAAAAGAGGGCTCTGTTTCCAGGGTGGAGGGCACTCTGTCTCAAGCTTCACGGTTTTGTGCAGTTATTTTCAGAGATACTTTCAGGGGCCTAAAAGTTTTCAATTCTTACAAGGTGGTATGATATAAGAAGAGGTGTGTTACTCCTTTCCTGGCCTGTACTCTGGTCTTTGAGCAACTACAAGCACTCTTTTCTCCCCTAGAACTGTGATGAGGGTCCCTGATCCACTATAGCTGCAAGCACCAGTGTACAAGTGCTCTTCCTGACCCTGAAACAGCCACCCAGGAATGTGATCCAAGCATGGGTAAAACAACAGAGCCCTGCCTCAGTGCTAGCAAAGGGCTCTCTGCAATCTCCTTCTGACCAGTTATTCAAAGCCCTTCCTATCTGTGGGCTGAGACCTCTAGAAGCAGCCACTGCTGATGCAGATTCAGTGGCTCCCAAGACCTGCTCCTGGACTGGTTTTGTGGTGGTACAGCCTGCAATGGACTGTGTTCTACCCTCACCCCAATGAAAGACTTTTTCTGCTGCCCTTCTAAGCTGTCTTTGGTTGGAAAATAATTTCACCCTGTCTGATGCTCTGGGAATTGTATTATGGCAGTATTTAAAGTTTTTTTGGAGGGATTTCCTTCCATTTAATGAGGAAAATAAAATATTATTTCATAAGTTTTGTTTTTGTTGTTGTTGATTGTTTTTCTATGCAAGGGAGTCAGAGAAGCTAGGTTTACAAATTGGATAAGCTACTTACTATCTATGTTACCTTCATTATGCGACATTATTTCTGGCTCCAATTTCTTCATATATAAATTTAAGAAATTGGGATAGATAACTTCTGAGCATTTTCCTAGTAGAAACTGTTGCAACTACATGTATTACAATTGCTACTAAAACAAAACAAAACAGATATGTGCTAAAAGCAATTGAGAACACCAAAGTCAATAAATATTTATTAAAGACTGCTAAAAGTGCTAGGCATTGTACTAATCTCTGGGAATACAATGAAAGGCAAAAGGTAATCCTTACTCTCAAGGAATTCACAAAATAATGGGTAAAGACACCACATAAAAAGGTATTGAAGCCATATGGTGCTCTGGCCTCCCTCCTTAAATGGATGGTGTGCAAAGATCTCTTTGAAGTCCACCCACTCCACTCAGAGGGAAGGAGAGGCCCCAAAGACAATTAATACTGAGTATGTATGAATTTCTGAGTTGATTGCATCTTGCTGAAAGAGACAAACATTAAGATCAATTTCAATTGATCAGTCAATTTGAGAATGATGAGGTTATTGCCCTGGGCCCACTCTTTAAATGGAGGATCTAGAAGGATCATGTTTAATGAGGTGGAGCAGACAAATACAAAAAGCTTAAACTTGTCTAATTAAAAGAAAAGAAAAATTGAATGTATCATAGATGAACTCTCAAAGGAAAATAAGGACCAGATGGATTAACAAGTGACTTCCACCAAACTTTTAAAGAACAATTTACAGAAACTTAAAAAAAAAATAATTCTAATCCTGCATAGGCTGTTTGGGAAAAAATGTAACAAAGGGGTCCTTCCAAATTCTTTGTATGACACAAATATTGCTTGATACCTAAATCAGGGAGAAGCAAAACAGAGAATGAAAACTGTAGACCAATTTCTATAGTCAATATCAATTCACAAATATTATATAACATATTAGGAAGAAGAAAAGAACAATATACTCCAAAGATCAGTCATTATGATCTAACTGGACATACAGAAGGAATGCAGGGCTGGTTCAATACTGAGATAAAATTTCTAAGGAGCTTAGCATAGTACCTAGCATATAGTAAGCATATATTATTATTATTACTATTATAATGAAAACTATAAATATAATCAACCATATTCATAAGATATAATAAAATCATATGATTATTTCAATAGATACAGAAAAATCTTTTGACCAAATATATCCATGCAGATCAATATTTGATTTTACCACTGGTGATCTAGCAAAAAGTGAAAGCCTATTAATGATATTTTTTAAATAAATAATCACGTTTACGATTTTTGATACCTAAGTATTTTCTGAAAAGAAAAAACACATCTCATTTGTAACTGGCCCTTCTGGTAAGACATAAGGCATGTATCTTATATGAAATGTTCAAACTGACACCATTAATGGGAAAAAAACATTCTTACAAAGGATAACATCACAGATTAGAGTGCTTGAAGAGGAAGGCTGTCATAGGGCATTTTTTAATTATACAATTCTCCTACTTTGTAATATATTTCCAATTCTATTAATAGGGAACAATTTATATTATTTTAACTATTCATCCATTTCATTTAGATTGTCAGTTTTATTGACATATAGTTGAGCAAAAGATCTCCTAATGATTGTTTTGTTTCCTCTTCATTGGTACTGAATTCACCTTTTTCATGTTTTTCATGTTGAGTTTTATTTTCTTCTCTTAAAGCAAAATCAAAATAGTTAATGGTTTACCCCTTTTATTGGATGTTTTTTTTTCCTTAAGATTATGGATCTCCTTTTCTAATTCGTTAACTTTCTTTTCATAACCATCTTGTTTTTTATTGGATTGTTCTTAATTTTTTAAAATTTTCGCAATGTGTCTCATTTTATTTTTAAAGTATTTTTAAAGTTCTATAAATTATTTTTGGGCTTGTGACCATTTGACTTTAGTCTTTTTGTTGGGAGAGACTTTTTTTTGCTTCAATATCCTTTTCTGAAGAGAAACCCCAGTCTTCTCTACTCCAATGATAACTTTCTATGGTTGGGTTGTTTCTCCTTAGCCTGTTCATTTAAAAAAATGTAGAAGCTTATTATTATAATCAAACTCTAGTCCTGGGGTATGGGGGATGGTGCCTCTGGCCTCAGATCCTCCTTCAGTTCTCACCTTTGGCTTGTAACTGAAACCAAGAATTCCACCTTCCTCTAAGTTCCTACAGCCAATGTTGTCCCCATCCCATTACTTCTGCACTCACTGGGCATATGCTGGCTCCTTTTCACTCAGGGCCATGTATCAGCAGCACAGCTGGGTCTGGCATCCATTATCAGCAGAGGTTTCCTCAATGTTCCCCTGCACAGATGTCTGACTCCCCACACTGTCCTGGAGGTGAAAATTCCTGTGGCTGGGGCTGAGGCTATCTCCCAACCCAACTAGCCACAGGGCTCACTGCTCCTTGTTTCAGTGGGACAAGCCAGGAGGTTTTTACATTTTGTGGGGACCAAACCTTGGTCCTTCTCTGATTGTCCCAGGAGACCCTACTGTTCTGTCACAATTCTTTTTTATTTTTACCACCCTCCATTCTTCCTGAGGCATTATTTTGTCTTATTTGTGGAGAAAATCTGGAAAGCTTGGAATTTTCTGACCTACTCCATCATTTTCCCAGAATATTCCCATAAGACATTTTTTGCATTCTCAATGGGTAGAGGATAGATTAGAGAAGATGAAAACTGAACTGAAAATAAAAATTAAAGTAAAGAAGAAATGTAACATCTAGATTATTTTGTTGCCCTTGGCTTTCTGATAATACAATGATTGTTAAATCATCTATCCTTGATCTATTTTCTAGGTCAGCTGTTTTTTTAACCTATTGAGTATTTTACATTTATATTTAATTTATAGTATTTTGACTTGTTTTTTTTAATTCCTTTTTGTCTCATGCAGTTATTCCATTTTCATTTGGTCAGTTCTCAGGGAGTTATTTTCTTCAATAAGAGTTTGTAAGCTATTAACCCTCTTTTCATATCTTGCCTACTTTTTAAAACCATTTTTCCTCTACCATTCTCATTTGGTTTTTGAAATCACTTTTAGCTCTTTGTAAAAAAAAAAAAATCTTGTTTTTTCATCTTCTAGGAACTTTTATTGGATTTATGTCCAGGCTGAATTTATGACTTGAAGATGTTCCTAAGTCATTCTTTTCTTTGTTAATGTCTTGAGTTTCCTTATTACGATGATAGCTTTTTTTATGGTTGAATATACTTTTCGTTTGCTCATTCTTCCATTTTACTTCTTGCCTTTGATTTTATGTTGATTCTGAGTTCTGTGTACTTCTGGGGAGGATGCCTGGCCTGAATTTTATTTCATCATAACCTGCTATTTTGAAAGTCCTGGATGTGTGTCTCTAATCTTTTAGTTCTCCAAAGTGATAAAATCCAGTATGAGGTCTATTTTACACCCTCCTAGTCTGAGTTCTGCAAGTTTTTGCCCCAGGTTTGGGTCTGTCTGTTTGTCATTATATGGGAGTTTCAGTACACTGCTGCTGGACACAGCCACTATCAGCCCACCAGAGTGATCAGTTAATAGAAACTAAACTATTGGCTCCACTTGGGTCTGATATTTCTGCCCTGGTTATCCCACTGAAGTACTATGTTCTGGCTAAATGTTAGAAATGGCTCTCCACTGCTCTGCTTCTGGGATCAGAGTCATCCAGCTACAATTGTCTTATATCTTTTTCCTTGCTCAGTACAAAGCTATGGCCAATGCTTGGAAGCACTCCTCTCTTCTCTGGTTCTAGGACTTAGAACTGGCTTGTAGGATATATAAGATATTAGGGATCCAGGATATTAGAGACTTCTCCTTCACATCATCATCATCATCATCATCCCCATCCCCATCATAGCTAGAATTTATATAGTACTTTAAATTTTTAAGTGTTTTGCATATATAATATAATTTCATGTTCATACCTCTGAAAGCTAACTCCATACTAGAGATGAAGGAAACTACAACTGAAGGACATAAGTATCTGACAGATTTTCAACTCAAAAAACTTTCTAGGGTAAAGGAAAAAGGTAATATGAAAGGCAACTTGTTAACAATAGAGTAGGGGGGTCTAGAGGGCACAATCTGCCTGCACAAAGCTCGCCTACATCCCTGAGTACAGAACTGGGGATATTGAAATACTCCAGAACCTGTGGGCAAAACTGTTTTTCAAACTATAAATAAAATCTATTTGTTTTAATGTGCAAAAGAAAAAAAGAAACAAAATAAAATTGCAGGAAGGAAACCAGAAAATAATTTTTATAACTCTCTTTTTATAGTGTATGAGCAAATATAACCTCAGAAGCTTGGTTACACAAACTATTCCTTTTTAGGTATAAGTTGGAGTTAGACAACTTCTGTGTTTCTCTCCAATAATGATATTCTGTATTTATTTTCTTGAGGATACTTTATTTATTTTAATTACTGGTAGATAATACCATACCTACTAAAATTAAATTTTAAATTATCCTCTTAGTGTTGTATTTTTGTACAGGCCAAGGTATTTGATTTTCAGTAGAAGTAAATGTTATATACATCACCCATAGAGAACTGTCTTCTATTTAAACCTCAGAATTAATAGACATGGGTGGAATCCTGATTGGATAGATCACTTTGTCTTTTTTTTTTCATTAGCCCTACTTAGTAGGTTTGACTGAGCACCTTAATGGAAAAGGATGCTACACCTACCAAAATAGAATTTACTGAGCTGTTTGGTTAGACAGATGTGTTTCTGGCATTAAGACACTTACAAGAAATTTCATGAACCACCTTTTTCCCCTCTTCAAACTAGTTCTTTCTCACCATATAGTGATGACCATTATTAATATTTATGCATTAGATTTATACAGTGTATTATCTCTGAAGTTACTGGAAATAGATGACACAATTAAAAGGGAAATTCAACAGAAAATGAGATATGGATGGCCAAGAATATTTGACAAAGCAAGAAAGCTATTTCAAATTATATAGGGATGGCAAGTAGTAAATTATTAGTATTCAAGTCAATCCATCTAAAAAGAATTGAGTGTCTATTATTTGCAAAGTATTATCTAGGACAGTAGGCACATGAAGCCTTCTACTTAGTTTCTTGTGCTTAAGAAACTTGTAGCTCACTGGGAGGATTAAAAAAAAGTACAAAGTATTTGGAAGTAATTTCAGAAGATAGAGTACACTAATCACTTTCAGTGTCAAGAAAAATTTCTTTCAGGAAGCTGCAAGTAATTGGAAGGAAGACCAAGGTTCTTAGAAATCAAAGTAAGGAAAGTAGTACATGTGAGACATAGGACATGTACAAATGCTTGTAGGTGGAAGAAGAAATATTTTGTTAAGGGAAGAAGTAGCATATCAGCAATATCATAGAATCACAGCATCTTAAAGAAATCACTGAAGTATCAAAGAAGAAGGCTTTGTGGATCTTACTGAAGACTCTTTGCCTTCTGTGAACTAACCCTAGATGAATTTGGAAGAGCTCATGAATCAGGAAATTCCCTCTTCAAAATGTGAGTGTCCTTATCATCTACTAATAATCTTAGAGAGTTACATAACCTTCTCAGGATCACATGACCAGTATATAACAGAGACTAGACTTCATTAAGTTTCATCAATTTCTGAAGTTAGCATTTATAAAGGAGAAAAATCTCATATACTTCCCTTTCTCAAAAGTATATAAATTTCTGGAAAAAAGCAGATTATGTAATAATTACATTTCAATTCCTAATACTTAGCACATTTAAGAAATGTTTGTTGAAGTTAGCTGAATCCAATTATTAAGTCCTGTCAAATCTTCTTTTTAATGTCTCTCATATCTAGATATGCAACTAGTCAGAGGTTAGAAAAATATTAGGAAAATTTAGAAGATGCTGTTAACATCATCTAAGTTGTGCTTCCACTCCTTGGGTTGCAACCTAAGTGAATCTTCTATCCAACTTTATAACTTACCTAAGGTTCAAAGAAAATTTTAAAAAAATAATTTCTGCTTTGCTTTTATGTGTACTTTATTCTCCTATCTTAGTGTCATAAACTTAATTTAAGGACCCATTATCTGTTTCCCTAGAACATGAAAATGGCCTCCTGCTTGTTATTCTTGCCCATGTTAATTTTCCCTAACTTTTTACCATATCATTTTCCTGATAAAATCACTCAATGTATCTATTCTCTAAATTTCAAACTCAAAATCTATTTTCCAGATTTCCAGACCATTCATTATCAACCCCACATTTCTATACATTACTTGTCAAAATTCCCTAAAAACTCACACGCTAGTGACTAAAGTGTAGTTTGTTATACCAAAAAAATTCTTTAGAGGTGTATGCAATGTTTCTGGGGTTATTTTAATAAAATAAATTCACTTTAAAATTTAAAGATATTCTGTTGCAAGAAAATAATGTATTAAAATATTTAGAAACTATGTTAATTGTTTTAATCTCCAAAAATTACATAAACATATCTACATCCTGTGCATATACTTTGCTTATCCTTACTCTCATGTTTCTATTTTGTTCATATAATAATATCCTCCTTCCTTAACTCTCTTTCTCTCTCTCTGTCCATTTATTGCCCATTCTAAAATACCCAACTTAACTCCCACTTCTTCCAAGAAACTTTATTTGACAATTTCAATTCTCCTGGAACTCCTTTTCAGGAGTTCTCTATTATCTCTATTATCCTAACCATCTATACAATACAATTGAGAAGTTGATTATATAGTGTCATGTAGAAAGTCTGTGATTGAAAAAAAGCTACTGAATTTGTAGTCAGTTGTCCTGGGTTTAAGCACAAAGTCTGTCATGTTGTCATTGTCCTTCAATTACGTCTAACTCTTTGTGATCCTATTTAGGGTTTTCTTGACACTGTGACTGGAATGGTTTGTCATTTCTTTTTCCAGATCATTTTACAGATAATGCAACTGAGGAAAATAGACTTAAGTGACTTGCCCAAGGACACATATCTAGTAAGTATTTGAGATCATATTTGAACTCAGGTCTTCCTGATTGTACCACCTCATTGCTGGTGATAAAAACATCATCAAATAATTTAACGTCTCTGAGCTTTAGTTTTCTCATCATTAAAATACTGGTAATAAAGCTTGCATTACCAACATCATAGAGCTTTTGGAAAAGAAAAAGATCCTTGTGAGCATTAACATACTTCATAAATACAATGCATTATTAGTATTTTATTGTTTGGTGTTGTGACGTATATTAGCTTTATCTTCCTAGTTAGAATGTACTGTAGGACAAGGTCCATGTTGTATTTCTGTATAGTACCTAATACAAAACATGAATCTATTCTGATTTAATTCATCACAATAAAATTCAAGTAGCACTTATCATGTACTAATTGTATATAAGATATCTATTGTATGCTAAAAATACAAAGACCACCCACAAATAGCCCTATATCTTAAGGGGCTTATGTCAGTACATATTGATTTTTTTTGCTGGAACATTGAACCCCCTGAACTGAAACATCCACTTTTGTCCTGTATTTTAAGCTTCTCCAGACTTTTGTGGGAGACATAAAATGGATTATTTGCAAAGATACTCGGTTTCTGGTATATTCAATATTAAAACAAAACAAAATATAGAGAAAATGTTCTCTTGCCTCAAATACTGTCAACTCAGGACAAAGTACAGATTTACTTGTCCTAGGTAGATGTCTGTGTGTCAGGACACCCTGACTTTTTTATCTAAAGTTAGAAATGATTAAAGAAAATAACCGATGTACATTGTGAAGGCTCTTTTTGTTTTCTTTGTTTTTTTTTTCCTTCTACTATCCCTTTTTGTCTAAAAATGACAGTGTACCTAATGGCATTTCTGGGATGTGTTTGATTGTAATGGTATTTTCTTGGATGTGCTTGATTGTAATAGATTAACTTGGGGTAAGCCTAAAGGGGTGAAATTGGTAAAAAATGATTTTGACATTTCAATCTGCCCAAATTGCTTGTGCTGTGAGCTCCTTTTTGCTCAAGCCTGAATCCTAACAGATAGCTGAATTAAGCTTCCTTCTGGGTCTAACTCTGCTATGCAAAACATGAGTGATGCAAATTTTTGATATGAAAGAGGAAAGGTACCATCTGCCACAAAACAGGACTATTCATTGATTGACTTTTAAAGATTAGTAGTTGAATCCTAAGGAGATCATTACATTACCTTTCTAATAACAGATGATTAATACAGAAGAAGTAAGAATTTTTCAAAAAAGATGAAGAATGACACAGAAAGAGAAGCAATGTATTACTTATTGCTGACCACAACATTATACCAACAGAATCAGTAAAAAAAAAAAAAAAAAGAAAGTTTGGTTTTTCAAAAAGTTTCAAAGTCCAGCTAGCAATCATATGATAATTCTTTCTCTTTTTTTTTGTATATTACAAACTATATAACACTATAGTTGTAACAAAAAACATCAATATTGTCTCTTGAATCTAGTTCTAAGATTACTCTTTAAATGCTTTAATAATTTGGTTCAGAAAGTTTTATTTTTTGAATTATTTTTTCAACAAATAGTGAGATCTAAAAGATTTTTTTAATTATTGGGGAGAGTTAATGTTTCTTTTAACTTGACAAAAATATAGTTAAATATTTTATGAACACCAGACAAATATATAGATAAAGATATAATATCAAAACACATACCTAACATGGTACATGACAAATGAATTTAGAACTATACTTTTGGTTTTGAATTCCTCTTCTGACAGTTTCTCTTAGTAAGATCATCCTGTTGTAACTTCAAACGTAAACACTTCTTTTCTCTGGTTTGAGTTTCTTCACCTATAAAATGGAAATTGGATTAAATGAAGTCTAAAAATCTGCTTTATAAGCTGACATTTTCAGAATATTCATTCTTATGATATTAAACTTGGTTAATGTAGATAGTTTATTTTTGTTAATGTTAATATCACTGGAGTTGGCAAATTCAGCCCAATGACGCTTCAATACAGGCAACACTAATCATAGAAATAAGCAAACAAACAAACAAACAAATAAATAAATGGATAGTTAGATAAATAGATAAACAATTCAATGTTTTACTTCACTGAATTTTTGGGCAATGTTGTCAAAACATTTAATCTTACGACCCAAAAGGAGACTTTGCCAAATTAGGTAAAATAAACTGACTTAATGAGTCAATTAAACATTCAATATAATCTAATGCATAGCATTTATTAAATACCTCTTTAAGGCAACTAGATGGTGCATTGGACCTGCAGACAGAAATAACTTTATTCAAATACAGACTTGGATCTTTACTAGGCATGTGTGATTTTGGGTAAGTTGCTTGACCTCTTCTGGCACAGTTTTCTCATCTGTATAAAGCGATTTATAATAACATCTATTTGCCATGGTTGTTGTGAGGATAAAATGAGATAGTATATTTTAAACCACTTTGCAAACCTTAAAGTATTATATAAGTGCTTATAGTTGTTGTTGTTGTTGTTATCATTATTATCTCTATGTGCAAGGCACTTTGCTAAGCACAAAGGATATATAGGCAGAAGCAAAAGTCCCTGACCACAAGGAGCTTACAATATAGATGTGGGCTTTATGAAGGATATTTGAGTAAACTTCACAATGAAATTACATTTCATTGTACTATTAGGACATATTGGTGATCTTTGTTTTATAACATCTGTGCCAGGTTCTACAAAGCAAAAAAAGACTTCAAGCCAAGGCCTGGTGGTGGAATATATATATATATATATGTATATATAATATATATATATACACACATATATATATGTGTGTGTGTGTGTGTGTATGTGTGTATGTATATATATACGTATATATGCATATATATATATATGTTGTCTGAGGAATAGTATAGTTAATTTAACAGAGGTTCATCAACAAGTTGACCAGTCAATCAACAAACTTTTTTTAAGTGCCCATTATGTGGCTGGTAATGTGCTAGGCACTGGAGATACACATGAACTGAATTTTTACAAGAAGAAGAAATACCTTTTTTGAAATATATATATTGTATACCCAGCAATAGCTCTTCTAGGTTTGTACCCCAAAGAGCTCATACAAATGGGAAAAGGATTCACATGGACAAAAATATTTATAGCAACTCTGTTTGTGGTGGCAAAGAATTAGAAATTGAGAGGATGCCCATCAATTAGGGAATGGCTGAAAAAGTTGTGGTATATGAATGTAATGGAATACTATTGTACTATAAGAAATGATGAGTAGGTAGACTTCAGAAAAACCTGCAAAGACTTGTATGGTCTGATGCTGAGTGAAGTGAGCAGAACTAGGAGAATGTTGTACACAGTAACAGCCACATTGTGTGATGACTAATATTGATAGACTTAGTCCTTCTCAGCAATGCAAGTATCTAAGACATATCCAAAGGCCTCATGATGGGAAATGCTATCCACATTGAAAGAAAGAACTATGGAGTTTGAATGCAGATGGAAGCATACTATTTGCTATTTTTTTCTTCTTTTATATTTTGTTTCCTCCTTCTGGTGGTTCCTCCTATTGATTCTAACTCCTATTTACAACATCACTAAAGTGAAAATATGTTTAAAAGGAATGTATATGTATAGCCTATATCAGATTGTGCACCATCTTGGGGAGGAAGGTGGAGAGGGAGGGGGAGAAAAATTTAAAACTCAAAAGCTTATGAAAGTGATCATTGATAAATCAAAATAAATTAATAAAAAAATTCAAAAAATAGATATCGTGTGATATAGTTTGAAAATTGTTTTTTTGTAGAATTACAAGCAAAGACTATACTTAATGAACAATTAAAATTCTAGCCTGGGAAGAGATAGCAGGTAAATAGTTGCACGATTTGGCCTACGTATAAATCCTTAAACCCGAAAAGATTTTCTGTAAGCTAAGAAAGATACAAGGTAAAACAGAGAGTCATAAATCCATAAAAGCAAACAAATAATAGCAAAGTTGGGAAATTACATCTCAACTACCCAACTTATAAAATAGGTATAAATTTTGGATAGGTAGTCTGAAGTTAGCCCCCCAAAAATCTGCTTCACAAACTGAAATTACAACAGTACTCCAAATATTTTTCTAAAACACATTTTTTAAAAATTACTCAGATCATAAATGATCTGAATTTTTATTATTTAGCAATCAGTGAGAACATTTTAAAAACAAAACACTAAGTCACAGTTGTGTGGGTAAGAAATGAAAGTGCAAGTGCATTAAATGTGTCATTTCTCCTAAAAGCATGTAATGGAAAGTAGGAAGACACACAAAGCTTTGTCAAGGTAGGGTAGAGGTTTTTGTCATGTGGAATATCACATTGGTGGGCAGGAACCATACAAGTCACAGAAGTGATTTTTTACCTCAAAAGTACATGATATCTGTAGGTGAACCCTAGTATAACTAAGGTCACAACATGGTCAAGAAGAGTACTCTATGGGAGAAAAAAGTCCAGACCACAGTTTTAAAAAAGGGAGCATTTGTGAAAAACAAACACAAAACAAAACAAATCATATACATACATGCATAAACACAAATATATGTTTATGCATGCATATATTTAAATTATTTCAAATGTACATATATACATACGTTATTTATATGTAAGTATATATACAAATAATTATAAAATATAATTAATATATGTGTGTGTATAAATTAGGTATTGTATAGAACAAAAATGGAAAAGATATTTAAAATGTAAGAACCAAAAGGAAAACTGAGGGACAGTGAATAGTACCATATTAGAAACCAAGAAAATACCATTCACCACAGAACAAAATCATCAGATGCTCTATCAAATTGCATGTCCATTTCAATACACAATGCTTCATTTTCATCATGATTCCTTAAAAGTCCTCTATTTCATTAAACATCTATATTGTTCTACTGAAATATTAGTATCTGGCCTTTAGCTTTTTTTCCCCTCTTTTTATTGAGGCAATTGGTGTTCTGACTTGCCCAGGGTCAAACAGCTGATAAATGTCAAGTGTCTGAGGCTGAATCTGAATTCATGTCCTCCTGACTCCAAGACCAAAGCTCTATCCACTGTGCCACCTAGCTGCCCCTGGCCTTTATCTTTTAAAACTTACTTTTTCTCCTTGGTGCTTTTTTTTTTTCTTAACTTTTCTACTTTCTTTTCTTCTCTTTCCTTTTCTTTCTACTTGCAGTATTTTTTTCTCTAACCAGGAAGACATCAATTTTGGCTATGACATTTCTGGGAGTATTCATTTTGTAGTTTATTTTAGTAGTTTAATAGTGAATTCTTTCTATTTGACTATTTTCTGGTTCTGGGAGGTCTGTGAAGTCTATATTTTTGTTTTCTTAAAATGTTGTATCTAGGCTTCTTTTGGTCATATTTTAATATTATTTGATAATTCTTATAATGTCTATTCTTGACTTTTTCAAGGTTATTTTTTTAGGAAAATAACTTAAATTTCCTTCAGTTTTTTAATCCTTTATTATGTTTTTAATATTTATTATTGTATCATGTAATCATTGCTTTCTGATTAGACTATTTTAACTTTCAGTGATTTCTTTTAGGAGGTTTTGCCACTGTTCTAATCCATTATGAATTCTTCTTGCCCCTCTTACCTCTTTGAGTGTCTTTTTCTTTATATTTTTTATGTCTCATTTAATTTCTTCCATGTATGCTTGCAGTCTCTCTGGTCAGGGCATTCTTTACTCTGAAGCTTTATTTGGACTTGTTGTAGAGTTCTTCTTTTCTTATAGGTTTACTTCTTGGGCTTCTCTTAATTCATTTTCTATATTTTTTTTTATCTGTGTTTAGATTAGATTCTGCTCCCTCCTATTCTTTTGGATTCAGTGATGAGGCTCTACTTGTTTCTTGATATAGTGACTAAGACTATATCTGCAGAAATTCTTGATTTTCTCTTAGTACTCTTGTGACTTGACTTAGATTTTCACTATTTTTTCATCTATTTACTTTTCTGTTAATAGTTTTTAACTTGGGATTGGCATCTATCCTTTGCTGGAACCCTCACTTGACCAAATTAAGTATTATTAATTGTACTAGTAATAAGTCTCTTGCAAAACACTAGGCATTTTACTTCTCAAGTGATGTCCTGACTGTTTCTCCAACTCATTTATAGACTACCCTCAAGATGTTGGTCTTGTAGTGGCTCTTCCCTGTGCTATCATGGCCTTAGATCTACAGTGGTGTGGTCATGGGGTTCTCATCTGGCCTTTTCTCCTGAGATGGCTTTGGTAGCTTATTGGACTCTATTCCAAGCACTAGTCTAGTCGTGCAGTTCCCTATGGGATCTTTTTCTTTTAGGTACATTGGCTTATTTTTTGGCAGTGTTTTTTAGTGTAGTCTTGGATTATGTACGTAAGCTAATGTTGCCATTTCTCTTTGGTCTTCTTTATTATTATTCATTCTGGTGTATTTTTAGAGCTTTAGAAGGTTAAGTCATATATTTAAAAACTTTTTTTTAACCATTCTTTCTTACATCCACTTTTTAATTGAAGACATTGAGGTCTTTAAACATTTTTTCTTGTGGTTTGTTATTTTGATTTACATTGTTATCATTATAAATCATTTCATGTAAGTTTTTTGATGTTTCTCTGTTTTTACCATATGTGTTGTTCCTTATATCATAGTAACATTCTATTAATACATGTACCACATTGTTAATCATTCCCCAATTGAAGGGCACAAACAACAATTAAACTGGCTTTAAAAAAAATGACTGTTAGAGCTAAGAAGGACTTCATACACCATCCAATCTAACCACTTCTTTATGCAGCTGAGAAAACTGAAGCCCAGAAAGGCAAAGTGATTTGTCCAAGGTGGTATAAATTGTAACTAGCACAGCTGAGATTTTAATTCACATTTTCACATTCCAAAAAACAATAGTCTTCTTTCCACTGCCACATTCTACCTCCCTCTCCTTTTCTCCCTGTATCTGTCAGTATCACTTCCTGTCTCTGTTTCCCTGTGTCTCTGTGTCCCTGTCTCTGTATCTCTGCCTCTGTCTCTGTCTGTCCCTGTGTTTCTCTTCCAATAAGAAAACAAAAACAAAATAAAACATAAAAACAAGTGAGACTTACCTGGGCACACCAAGAGATTAGGTGGCTTACCCTTGGTCACACAGGCAATATGCTTAAGAACAGAACTCAACCCTAACTCTACACCATTGTTGCCTCTCATTTATACATTGGTTCATTTTATAAATTCTTAATGGAGCAAGGTATGGATAATAGAATCACAAAATCTCACTTTCATTCTTAACTGATCTTAGAGAAGCAATTTTATTCAACCCATGTTCAAAAACAGCAACCTCTCTACAATGTAGCCTAACATTTTTGTTTATAGATCTTCAGTGTAGCAAAACCCACAACTTGTAGAACAAGCCTGTTATAACTGAAAGTACCTCTAATTGTAAAGATTTCCCCCTTTATATCAAGTCTAA
The DNA here is from genome assembly GCF_900497805.2 of Vombatus ursinus. NCBI lineage: Eukaryota > Metazoa > Chordata > Mammalia > Diprotodontia > Vombatidae > Vombatus > Vombatus ursinus. The sequence continues at coordinate 13,458,825 of NW_020949613.1, read as the reverse complement.
GTTTCCCTCTTTGTGACTTAATAGGATCACAGGATTATTGCATTAAGGCTGAAATGGACCTCACAGGACTTTTTGCTCACTTTGCTCATTTTAACTATGATGAAGCTGAAGGCCAGAGAGGTTAAGTGACTTACTTGATGTTGCATAGGTAGTTATTATTATAGATGGGATGTAAAGCCAAGTCTGTGCGAGATATAATATTCTTTCCACCTGAACTTGCTGTCTCACATGAGCTGTGTGTATGTTTAATTTTGAGTCCATTATTCAGTGTCTTTACTGTCTTTCACCTATTCCTACTAATTCTTCCCTCTGAGACAAAACAGAAGACATGACAGCTCTGAATCATATTTCACTCTAAGCCTTCTCTTCTCTAGGTTAAAAATCTACAATTCTTTCACTGGATCTTCATAAGTTATGATTTCTAGGTTACTCCTCTGGATAATTCCCAGCTTACCAATCAATTTCCCTACTAAAGTGTGATCCTCAAAAATAAGTATAGTTCTCTAGATTTACTCTGACCTCAGAAGAATATTCAAGACTATAGAACCCTTACATCTGGCATAATGAATTTCATGGATGTTTTAGCTTTCTTGGACATTCACACTATTGCTTCATATTGAGCTTGAATTCCACTAAAATACTCAGATTTTTTCCATCAAACAGTTTTCTTTCCATGTCTTTGACATTTTCTATTTCCAAAGTTGATATTTTGAATGCAAATATAATATTTTATATTTGTCCCCACTAAATACCATCTCATTAGAATCTGTATAATATTCTAAACTAAGATTTTTTTAATCCATACTCAATCAAGATTTCAACCATTATTCCCAACTTTGTGTCATTTGTCAATTTGATATATTTTCAGTCTATATCTAATTCATAGAGAAAAATCACAAATGGCTTTAAAGCAAGTCAGTGATTAAAAAAAAATAGAGGGGTGCAGAGCCAAGATGGAGGGGTAAAAGTAGTGTCTTTCTGAGCTCTCCCCCAAACTCCTCCAAATACCTGTAAAATGGATCTAAACAAATTCTAAAGCATCAGAACCCTTAAAAGACAGAGTGAAACAAGTTTCCAGCCCAAGACAACCTGGATGGCTGATTAGAAAGGGGAAAAGACCTCAGTTTGGCATTGGCATGCAGGCAGAACTGGTCTCAACAAACCTGGAGCAGCCCTCAGAGGACTGAATCATGGGTAGCTGTGGCAGTTTCCAGGCTTTTCAACCCACAAATGCCAAAGACAACTTAGAAGGTCAGTATGAAAAGTCTGTGACCACAGTGAGAGAGAAGCTCAATCCCAGCCCCAGTTCTGGCACATGGCCCCTGGGGCGGTGGCTGCTTCCATAGCTTCAGGCCCACAGACTGAGGGGGAATTGAGTGGCTTATCAGAGGGGGATTGCAGGTATCTATTTGCTGGTGCAAGATTCTCTTGCATTGCCTGTGCTTGGATCTGGGTCACAGTTCCGGTTGTAGTCCTGGAGCAAGGAGGAATGCTGACGTGGTGGAGCTGGTAGTGTCAGTGGAGAGGAAATCCTCCTCACAGTTTCAAGGCAGAAAAGAGTGCTTGTGGTCACTCAAAGAGCAGAGCACAGTCCAGGAAATGAGTAAACACCTTACCCTTGATGGTACCACCTCGGAAGAAAATTTACAGGTCCCTAAAAGTATCTCTGAAAACAGCTGCACAAAACCCCCAAAGCTTGGGACAGTACATTCTCCACACTAGAAGCAGACCCCTTCCTTAACAAAGAGTTTATAACTCAATTAATTGACTGGGATCATGCCAAACTTCACAAAAAATGTCAGACTATAGAATCTTTCTTTGGTGACAAAGAAGATGAAAACGTACAACCAGGAGAAGACAACAAAGTCAAAGCTCCTACATCCAAAGCCTCCAAGAAAAATATGAATCATTTCCAGACTGTGGAAGAGCTCAAAAAGGATTTTGAGAAGCAAGTAAGAGAAGTAGAGGAAAAACTGAGAGTGAAGCTATAGGGGTAGGATAGGATGAAGGGAAATATAGTTAGTTTTTCACAACATGACTACTATGGGAAGGTTTTACATGGCTACACATGTATAATCTGTATCAAGTTGCTTGCCTTCTCAATGAAAATGGGTAGGGAGGGAGGAAGGGAGAAAATTTGGAACCCAGAGTTTTAAAAATAAATGTTTAAAAAATTGTTTTCACATACAATTGGGAAATAAGATATACCAGAAATGAGGTATAGAAATCTATCCTGCCCTACAGGAAAACTGAAGGGGAAGAGGATAAGAGAAGGAAGGGACATGCATTCAGAATGCATGTCATTGTGGGGTGGAGGGAGGGATGAGATGGGGAGAAAATTTGGAACTCAAAATCTTGTGGAAGTGAATGTTGAAAACTAAAAATAAATTAATCAATTAAAAAAAAGAATAGAAAACCAAAGGGCCAACCAGTGATCCCTGTAGTACTTCATTAGGGGAAAAAAAAAACTTTCTACTATGCCCAAAGGGCTATAAAACTGTACATACACTTTAACCAAGTAATACCACTTCTAAGTCTATATCCCAAAAAGATCATGAAAATGCGAAATCAAATGCACAAAAATATTTATAGCAGCTCTTTTTGTGGTGGCCAAGAATTAGAAATTGAGGTGATGCCCATCAGGTAGGGAATGGCTGAACAAATTGTTGTATCTGAATGTAATGGAATACTATTGTTCCATAAGAAATGATGTGCAGGAGGACTTCAGAAAAAACCTGGAAAGAGTTGCAATGAACCCATGCTGAGTTAATTGAAGAGAACCAGAAAAACATTGTACACAATAATAACAAGATTGTGAAAATGACAAACTTAGATAGGCTTAGCTCTTCTCAGCAATGCAGTGATCTAAGACAATTCCAAAAGACTCATAACGGAAAAGGCTATCCACATCCAGAGACAGAATTATGGTGTCTAAATGCAGATCAAAGCCTACATTTTTTCTTTCTTACAGTTTTTCCCTTTGGTTCTAATTCTTCTTTACAACATGACTAATGTGGAAATATGTTTAATGTGATTTACATGTGTAGCCTCTATTAGATTCCAGATCATCTTGGAGAGGGGATTAGGGAATTAGGGGGAGAAAACTTAAAACTCAAAATCTTATAAAAGTGGATGTTGAGAACTAAAAATAAATAAATATTTTAAAAAGAAACTTTCTAGCTAGTGGGTTCATAAACCCACTATGGGTTTATGAACATTCAACTGCTTCTCAACATCTTTTTCATGAAAACAGTGGAAATTTTATTAAATAATTTGTCATAAGCTGGGTAATCTATAACTCCAGTGTTTCCTCAATTTCCCAGTTTAGTATTCAAAATTACATATAGTTAATCTTAATGAAACCATTTTTGGGATAATCTCTTGGTTTTCTAGATACTCACACTCTCTTTGAAAATATAGTTTAGAATTCTTCCAGGAATTAAAATTAAACCCACTGGCTTAGAGTTTACAGATTCTATTATTTCCTTTTTTTTTAGAGTGTCTGTCCTTCTCCAGTCACATGATACTACTCTTGTTTCAAATTTTATTTATCAATGAGTGATTTAGCAAAACCGTTCAATAGGCCATTCAGTACCTCAGGATAAATGTAATCTGGGCCAGGTTACTTGAATTTATCAAGGTTACCAAAGTGGTCTCTTACCATCTCTTTGCATATTTTGGACATCAATTTCCAATTAGACATTTTTGAGATGTTCTTTAGAATCCAAATGTCTGTTTCCTTGGTAGAGGAAAAAAAAAAAACAGAAGCAAAATGTGAACTGAACAGTTCTGCCTTCTTTTTTGTTGTCCAGTGTCATTATCCCATATATCCAGAGCAAAAATTTGATCCTATCTTTGACAATTTCTTCATCACAACATAGGTCAAAAAATTCCCTTTTGATGGTCTTAGCTTCTCTTGCTTTCTTTTTGAGCTTTGGCACTCCTGGTATGTTTATATGCTTAAGCCACAGTTTTGTATTCATCCTGTTACTTTTCCTTGCTTGTATCCTCTATAAAACAACATCATCATCATCATCATCATCATCATCATCATCATCATCATCATCATCATCATCATCATCATCATATGGCAAATTCTTACAGCATTCAAATAGGTTTCTTCAGATAATTCCTGTGGTTTGTACTCAAAAAAATATTTTTCTTTTATGACTTCAGAATATCATTCTTGGGAGTTTCCTGTGTCTCCTGAGCTACCTACACATAATATTACTTCCTTTCCCTCTTTTCCTCTAAACATTTGAAAACTGTTCTCTTTAAAAATAAGATGTACAGTGGACTGCTCATTTCTTCTGTCTCAAAGACTAAGAACAAGTCATCACTCACCCCACTGAAGATTCACATAATTTCAACTAAAGCACAGAACTCTGAATAGAGACACTGGAGACTTCTTTGTGAATGGACAGGAGATCTTTCTAATGAAAGTATTGCTTGGATTTAACTATTCAACCAATGCTGAACACATCTAATAGTACTACCTCACATCTCCCCATATGTTCCATATAAATAGTTTAGGGGAAATGTACATATGCCTTACTAAAACCTAGGTTTATTTTATCTATGCCATTCCCTTGATATATCATACACTATTGATGGTTTAGTACCATTGGGGAGAAAATAGTTTAGTCTGAAAATTTAAAATTCCCCCCTTTTTGTGCCAGGCTTCCTAATAATTAAAAAAGGCTACCACATCTTTCTGTTTTCTTTTTTCCAAGCTAAATAATCTCTGGTTCTTTCACCAATTTTTTAACATAGTTTCTAGTCCCCATGCTTGATTGGGATAGTGTTAAATATGTCTGCACCCTTCCAAAAATAAAAATAAAATTAAAAAAAGTATTTTAAAAATCATATAATTTCATAAAGTTAAATAACATTATCATTATCATTAGAACATTAACATTAAATAAGATTATCTGCATGCATTGCACATAAGAAACAATTAGTGAATGTTTGTTGAATTCCTTAGAGACATTTCTAAAGTCCACAATTAAAAGGTAAATGTACCTGTTTCCCAAATCCCTAACTTTCTTTTATTAGTGTCTTTCAACATAAACTTCACACTATGACATTTAATAGAATGTTGCTTTTAATCTGTTGATGATGTGTTTGAGTCTGTTTTTTCTGAGGCTTGCTATTACTGGTTTAAGTCCACAATGTCTTCAAAGTACCTCCTTAAGTGGTCTTCTTTTCTCCAATTCTACCTTTGGGGTATATTTGCTGTGATTAATAAGTTTGAACTCATTACAGGAAGTCATACTCTGTCTTTCTAGTATTCCAGTTTAGCTATATGAATGTCCTTACACCTCCTAGGCTATCTGATCCCGTGTTTCTCTCATGTCAAAAGTTGTAATGGAAAAAATAAAATGCTTACAAATATTGTCTAGACATCCTTCAACACAGATTGATCACAGTTTTCTCAAATGTAAAATCAATATAACAATTTTTAAACTATCCATTTCACAGAGTTTTTGTCAGGATCATATGAGATGAAATATTAAAAGCATTATGTAATCATGAATAATTATATAAATACATGATAATATAATGAATAATATTTATATCACTCAAGTTCTTAGTTAAAATTTGTGAGCAACTTGTACCTCTTAGTGCCTACTTCAATACAAGTGCTAGCTTTTAAATGGGAATACACAAAATAAAATTGAAACAATACCAGAGTAAAAATTAAAGCTATTTTCATAAAAGGGCACAATGAGACACTAACAAAAAATGGAAATTAAGAAAATACAGTGCTAAGGCTAAAATAAATTCTCCACATTTCTTTATCATTCTTTTTTTACCCTGGCAAATAAACCTTTTACTCATCTGTTTATTCCAGTCATCATGAGTATGGCGATGGAGTTCAGCAATGTTTCATCAGTTATATTTTATTCTTATCACATGAACAGCTTATCTCCCTTTTTGAGCATATCTTTCTTTGATGGCATTCTTTTTCAGAGCTTCTTATTTCATTGACTTCAATGTCTTGCATTATTTGTGCTAACCATTCACCTCTCCATTGTTCTATGTGTGGTATTCATTCTCACATATTTAAGTTTAAAGTGACCCATGATTGGAAGCTAAACAACAGAAAAAGAATATTGGTATTAAAAATATGAAGCTAATTGCTTCATGTAAAAGTTTAGTACTATCAAAATAATTTCTCAACCTTCCACAGAGAATCTAGTAGACTCACATCCTACTGCTTAATGTAGGATCCAAATCATTGTTAGTTTGCAGCATCTGGATGAGATTGTATGGAATGTGCTTTATTAGATGTCCATCTAAATGCGTGACATAATATGATAAATAAACACAGTTCATCAGCTTTTTCTCTCCTGCGTATTGAGGCCAAGTTATCTTTTAATTATGGGCCTCAATTCTCTCCACAGTCTATTAAATTCTCCATTCAGTTTTAAAGTTAATTTTTCTAAAGCACAGATCTGACTATATTACCACCCACTCCCATCCCCATTCAATAAACTTTCATAGTTCCCTATTACCACAGGGACCAAATTTTAATTTCTGTATTTGGCACTCAAATTCTTTCACAACCTGGCCTCCTGTGATCTTTCCAATCTTTTTACACTTCACTTTTCACAACATACTCTGCAATCCAGTGATACTGGTTTTCTTCCTGTTTCTCAAACTAGACACTTCATCTCCAGACTAGGCATTTTCAGTTGCTGACTCCCCTGCCTGGAATACTTTCCCTCTTCATCTTGACATCTAGGTTTCCTGGCTACCTCCAATGTCCAGCTAAGATCTTACCTTCTATTAGAAACCTTTTCCAATCCTCCTTAATGCTGGTGAGAAAGACCCAGAACTTAAGAAGGTAGAGAAGCAGGAAAAAGTACTCTGAGCTCCTTCTTCATCCCAAGATTCCAAATGCATTGAAAAAATTTACCAGACTTTGCCCTGGATCAGTCCACTTGGGAGCACTATAAACTTTCTGGTCTCTGGCCTGAGCTGTACCTGAGCTTCTGGAACTCACCAACTCTCTATACCCCAAAGAAAATGGGAGTAGAACCAGACTGGCTCTTCCCTTCAGAAGTGTACATAGTTTGGCCCTAATGTAAAGTATGAATCAAAAGGAGTCTGAAAGAAAATCAAGAGGGCAGAGCCAAGATGGTAGAGGGAAAGTAATGACTTGCAGGAGCTCTCCCTCAAACCCCTCCAAATACCTATAAAAAATGGCTTTAAACAAATTCTAAAGCAGCAGAACCCACAAAAAAAACAGAGTAAAATAAATTTCCAGCCAAAGACAACCTGGATGGCTGATCGGGAAGGAATATTGTGCCAGGTAGGGAGAGGAGCACAGTTCGGCATGGGTACGCAGGCCACAGCAACCTTGGAGCAGGTCTCAGAGGACTGAATTGCGGGCACCTGTGGTGGTTTCCAGACCTTGAAACCCACAAACACCAAAGACAACTTAGAAGGTAAGGGGGAAAAGTATGTGACTGCGGTGAGGGAAGAAGCTAGATCTCAGCCACTGCACGGCAGAGGCTACCTCCTGGGTTTCCAGCCCACAGACTGAGGGGGAATTGAGTGGCTGATCAGAGGGTGATTGCAAGGATCTCTTTGCCAGTGCTGAGGTAGGAATCTCTTGCTTTAATGGTGCTTGGATCTGGGTCACAGTTCTGAGGGGCAGTCCTGGGGTGAGGAGGAGCACTGGCATGGGGGAGCTTGTTGTGGAGGTGGAGAGGAAATACCTCACCCCTTATCACACCACCTTGGAAGAACTGAAAATTTTCAGGTCCCTAGAAGTACCTCTAAAAACAGCTGTACAAACACCTGAAGCTTGGGACAGTACATTCTCCACATTGGAAGCAGACTTTTACCTTAACAAAGAGATTAAAACTCAAGTGATTGGCTGGGATCATGAGTAAGCAGCACAAAAAGAGTCAGACTATATTATCTTACTTTGGTGACAAAGAAGATCAAAACATACAACCAGAAGAAGAAAACAAAGTCAAAGCTACTACATCCAAAGCCGCCAAGAAAAATATGAATCAATCTCAGGCCTTGGAAGAGCTCAAAAGGGATTTTGAGAAGCAAGTAAGAGAAGCAGAGGAAAAACTGAGAGTGATGCAAGAAATCATGAAAAACAAGTCCACAGCTTGCTAAAGGAGACCCAAAAGAAAAAAACTGAAGAAAACAACACCTTAAAAAATAGCCTAACCCAAATGGCAAAAGAGGTCCAAAAAGTCAATGAGGAGAAGAATGCCCTAAAAAGCAAACTTGGCCAAATGGAAAAGGAAGTCCAAAAGATTACTGAAGAAAATTCTTCCTTAAAAATTAGAATAGAGCAATTGGAAGCTAATGACTTTATGAGAAATAAAGACACTGTAAAACAAATCCAAAAGAATGAAAAATTAGAAAACAACGCGCAATATCTTGTTGGAAAAACAACTGACCTGGAAAATAGATCCAGGAGAGAGAATTTAAAAATTATTGGACTATCTGAAAGCCATGATCAAAAAAGAACCTAGACATCAACTTTCAAGAAATTATCAAGGAAAATTGCCCTGATATTTTAGAACCAGAGGGCAAAATAGAAATTGAAAGAATCCACTGATCTCCTCCTGAAAGAGATCCCCAAAGGAAAACTACTAGGAATACTGTAGCCAAATTCCAGAGCTCCCAGGTGAAGGAGAAAATATCACAAGCAGCCAGAAAGAAACAATTCAAGTATTGTGGAAACACAATCAGGATAACACAAGATTTAGTTGCTTCTACAATAAGGGACCACAGGGCATGGAATATAATATTCTGGAGAGCAAAGGAGATTGGATTACAACCAAGAATCACCTACCCAGAAAAACTGAGTATAATTCTTCAGGTGGAAAAAATAGTCATTCAGTGAAATAGAGGACTTTCAAGCATTCTTGATGAAAAGACCATAGCTGAATAGAAAATTTGACTTTCCAATACAAGACTCAAGTGGAACATGAAGACATAAACAGGAAAGGGAAATCATAAGAGACTTATTAAGGTTGAACTGTTTACATTCCTTCATGGAAAGATGATATTTGTAACTCATGAGACCTTGTCAGTATTAAGGTAGCTGGAGGGAAAAAATTATATGTATGTATAGATAGATTGATAGATAGATAGATAGATAGATAGATAGACAGACAGACAGACAGACAGATAGATAGATAGATAGATAGATAGAGGGCAATGGGTGAGTTGAAAATGAAGGGGTCATATCTGGAGAATAAAATTAAGGGGTGAGAGAGGATTGTAATAAGAGAAAGAGAAAGGGAGAGGTAGAATGGGGCAAATTATCTCACAAAAAAAAAACAGAAAAGAAAAAGCTCTTACAGTTGAGGGGAAATGGGGGAAGGTGAGAGGGAATGAATGAATCTTATTCTCATAGGATTTGACTTAAGAAGGGAATAAAATACACACTCAGTTGGGTATGAAAATCTGTCTTACCCTGTAGGAAAATAGGAGGAGAAGGGGACAAGAGAGTAGAGGGATGATAGAGAGGACAGCAGATTGGGAAAGGGGGTAATCAGAAGCAAATACTTTTGAGGAGGGACAGGGTCAAAAGAAAGAAGAGAATAAATGGAGGGGTGGGATAGGATTAAAGGAAATAGAGTTAGTTTTTCACAGCATGTCTACTATGGAAGTGTTTTGCATAACTGCACAAGTATAGCCTACACTGAGTTGCTTGCCTTTTCAATGAGGGTGGGTGGGGAGGGAGGAAGGGAGAAAATTTGGAACCCAAAGTTCTAAAAACACATGTTTAAAAAAACATTTTCACATGCAACTGGGAAATAAGAAATACAGGAAATGGTGTACAGAAATCTATCCTGCCCTACAGGAAAATAGAAGGGGAAGGGGATAAGAGAAGGGGGAAAGAAATAGAAGGAAAGGCAGACTAGGGGAAGGGGTATTCAGAATGCATGCCATCTTGGGATGGGGGGAGGGGAGAGATGGGGTGAAAATTTGGAACTCAAAATCTTGTGGAAGTAAATGTTGAAAACTCAAAAAAATAAAAGAATTTCCTTTACCAATGAAACCACAAGTCCATTCTTGATCCTCATAGAAAACACACACACACACACATATATATATGTATATATGTATATATATATATGTCCAATTACTGAGATAATTTGGAGGGAATAAAAGGTACTTAGGCTTAGAAAATATTCATTTGACAACTGACAAATATAGTCAAGAACCCAGGCCTCTTTGGTCTATACAGTGTCATATATCTGGGATATTTATTACATCTTTAGGCTTTCATCTAAGTCAGCTTCAACAAATAAACTTCACCGCACATGACAGGAGTGGTATGGGTTTTCATTTGAAAAAGATCTAAGATTTCAGTGGACAGAAAGTACAGTTTGAGTTATCAGTTCAAGATGGCCTCATCAAAATATAGATAAATATTAAATATATGTTCTAAAAAAAAGAAAATCAAACAAACAAAGAATCCTTCCATAAAAAGCTATTATGGTGACAATAGTACTCAAGACACAAAGAAAAATTGCTCCAAAATATCTACAAACAATGAAAGGCACAAAGGAAAACACACCTTAGTCACAAAATCATCTAGAATTCCTGGAGGAGATAAAGAAAGAATTTTAAAAGAGGTGTTATAAAAACAAATTAAATGAGAATGCTAAAAGAAAAACATGGAAAAAAATAGAACTATAGAGGAAATAATTGGAAAAAGAATAACAGTTTGGGGCAAAAAAAGGAGAAAAACATTCCCAAGCAACAAATTTCCTGAAAATTAGAATGGGTCAAATTGAAGCCAATGACTCCAAGTGACAAGAAGAAATTTTGAAACAAAGTCAAAAGACTAAAGAACTAGAAGATGTAAGATATCTCCTAGGTAAAAACAAAACAAAAACCCACAAGTGACCTGTTAAACAGGTCAAGGAAACAAAATTGAATGTAATGACCCAAAATAGAGTCCATGTTAAGATATCATAAAATAAGACTCCCCATATCTCTTAAAACCAGAAGGCAAAGTAGAAATAGTCACCTCCTAAAAGAAGCTCCAAAATAAAAACTCCTAGAGATATTAGAGCTAAAATTCATAGTTTCTGAGTCAATTAAACAACACCTAATAAAACAAAACACTGTGAACATTCAGAAAGAAAGAATTCAAGTACCTATAAGCCATTGTTAGAATTACACACAACTTAATAGCCATCATCACAAAGCAATGGAGAGCCAGGAATATAATATTCTGGAAAGCAAAACCAAGAATACTGTACCTAGCAAAAGTGAGTGTAAGCATATGAGGGGAGAGAAGAATTAACTTTTAATTAAATAGTGAACTTCTAAGTGTTGATGATGAAAAGACTAGAACTAAAGAGAAAGTTTGAGGTTCAATTCCAGAAGTTAAGAGAACACTAAAAAGGCAAACACAAATGAACAACAATAAAGGATAAATTGGGATTCTAATATGGGAAGATTATACTTGTGTGCCCTCTGAACAGTCTAATTAAAGTTCATTGAGAAAGTCTAATTAGACAGAAAGCCTGGGCACAGTTCAGTTATCTTAATGATATTAAAAAGAATGGAAAAGAAGAAGATGAAAACATTAAGGGAGGAAAGGTGCATAAATAATGGAAAACTTAATTCATATAGTAATTTTGCACAACTTGAAGTCTCTATAAATAAGGAGGAAAGGATGGGTGAGAGGCCAACACAAGAACATATCTAAACTGGTCAAAGAAATAAAAAGAATATACATAGTTGGGTACAGAAATACATTTCAATCTAAAGAAAGGAGGAAAATGTGAGAAGGAAAATTGGGGGATTAGAAGAAGAATAAGATTAAAGGATGTATTAATCATATATGGAACCAGTTCTAATTAAAGATGTACAAATATTTATAGATATTTTTGAGGTGGCAAAGAATTAGAATCTGAAATGTTCCCCATAAATTGGTAACATTTGAATAAGTTGTGATATATAGATGTAATGAAATGGCATTGTGCTTTAAGAAATCATGAAGGGGATGGTTTCAGAGAAACCTAGGAAGACTGCATGTATTGATACAAAGTGAAGTTAACAGAACCAGTGGTTATATGGTGACAATAATATTATAAATGCAAATAGCTTTAACATGCCTATGCCACAATGGAACTCTTCCTACCATCTTTCCTGCCAATGCCCTCTTTTTTATGTAGGATGGACATTGATCCTTTTCCCCAAACTAACTTTCTCAGAATGGTACACAGAACATAGCCCTTCACTCTTAACCTTGGATTCATTCCCTTCCTCTTAAAGCTTGTGGGTTTTTGTGGGTGAACATGGCCAATCAAGTCAATTAGCTAAATAGGGAATCAACAATTGTAATTCTTCTAGGAAACAGAATGTCATCTTCTATTCAAAGATAACATTTATTATCTCACTAAGCCATACCCTATTCATTCCAGTGATTCTGGCCATCACCACCCTATTATTTTATTCCATTCTCCTCAACCCTCCTCAACCCAAAGTTCCAAACAAATATCATCTACCCCTTTCACTGAACACTCTTGAATGTCTATTCTATAGGTAACAAATAAACAAATGAATACAAATATATTGTGTCTCACTAAATTTCCATATTTATTTAAATTTCTTCTGTGCATGCATTCTACTTCCCAGCATAAGTGAACTGCTACTTGTCTCTTCATTTTTCAGGTCCACCAACTTAAGATTTCTTCCTTTCCTGGAATATACTTTCTCTTCACCTCTATCTGTTAATAGCCTTTTCTTCCAGTAATGCTTAGGTAAAAGCAAACTCCTGCATTGGAGCTTCATTAATCCTATCTACTCTCAGCCACAATCTTTCACTCATTCCATAAGTATTTCTAGAACACTTTGTGTCACCTTTGTTCCTTGTTATATTTTGCTTTGTGTCAACCTTATTTGTGTAGCTGTAAACTCCTTGAGGTCAGGGACTATTGTTATTGTCATTGTTGCTGTTGTTTTCAATTTTAGTGTACTCTGTGGGTGTTACATGTGAATTTATATTTTTTTCATCCTGATTAACATATGACCTTTCACAATGTCTGGTCTATAGCTGTTGTTTTATAAATAAAGGCTGGTGGAATCTAATTGAAAAGGAGAGATTGAGAAGATATTTTCAACACAATACCTGTTTGTCTCATTGTTCTCTTTATCATATAAGGAATTCATCATTTTAAACTGAAAGCTATGAGGAAACTATGCAGGTTCCAGGATAAACAAAATATATGTGAAGTTGGTCTTGGAAACAGTTGCTGAGGCCCAAGAAGTTCTTTGACCCTTTCTGATGACCCTAGTAGTAGTGTCTTAGGTATGATTCATCCTTAGGGAAGAACAAATGTTAAGTATAATGGAGCAGAGAAGACAGGATATAGCTCAGATATACAAGATTAATCTATACTTTCCTCCAGTTATTTCATTTTTGTTTTTGTTCATTTTGTTTGTCCTCATACAGATTCATTGGGAAGAATAATAAATCAACATAATATTTTAGCCTCAGTTGATGTACATTTTTCATACCCCACTGGCTGTTTTTTCGATGTGCCTAGCATTCAAGAGAATAACAAGTTGTACATCCTTTAATATTCATAGATGAAAATGAACTGGTGATATTAACTTGTTTTTATTTGACTCTTGACCATCATCTTGTGCCATTTTCTAGAGATTATTTTAATAAATCATCATTGTCATCATTAATAGGTTGTTGTTAATAGGTCTGATAGGTTAGATCTCACAGATAGGAAGAAGTGATTCACTGGGACAGAGATATTTGTGGACTAATCTGTAAAAGAGATGTAAGTGCTTGGACAACATGATACTATTCTATTGGATTTTAAATGATCCTTGTACTCAAAGAACTTCTTACATCTTTCCAAAGCAGAGAGAACAATATTATTACCTTTTATTTTATTCATTAGCATATGTTTATGTTTAATTCATATAAGAAATAGCATTAACATTTGTATTTTTAGAGAAATAATCTATGTGCTTATGTAGTTTATCAATGTAAAGGCAATTAATGTCATTGTATAAACATAAATATCTGTTACGTGTAATTTTTATATAAACACACCATGGGTATACAATATTCATCTCTTATTTTTTTATGACTGTTGTCCTAAATAATTTAAAATATTTTATTTCAATGTAAAAATCTTAATTAGTACAATAATTTCTCTTCAAGTGAAATACTATCCAAAATCTTTACCTTGGGGATTTTTGGTCTCCATGACAACTGGGAATAGAACTGGAATTGTCAGTCACTGAGACAGGATGTTTAAGACCAACTCCTATGAAATACCTGTCAAATGATTCAATCTCTGAAGTTGTAAAAATAGTATTACCAGACATCATTTCTTTTCTCAAGGAAATTTTTGAGTAAAATTCATTCTTTTTTATGTTCCCTCTGAGCAAGCTAACACCTATAAAACAAAAATGTTTTAATTAATTCTAATAGAATGTTCTTCCAACTATCTAAATCCCTGTGGTCTAGATATTCATTCATTCATTCATTCATGCCACAAAAATAAAAGAAAGTAGAAGCTTATCCAGCATGGGATGAATTGGGCTTTCCTCCGGGGTGCTGACATGGTGTGTGTATTTTTGTGTGTGCATGTGTGCATGCGTGCATGAATGTGTGTGTTTTCTGTACAGAGCAGGGGCACTCTTGATTATTTCACATCTACCCTAGGAAGGCAAACTTCTTATTTACCACAACTACCATGTTTGAACTTCACTTAATGGCTCCATATTTCTTACAGCTACCTCGAAGCAGTCACCTCAGGGAATACCACCAAAATTCTATTTTTTATGGCCCATCTTCCCCATTGCATAAGGACCAAAAGATAAGCCACAACTTTTCCTGTCATTGCCCATGAACATACTGTCTTCTTCATTTAAACCTTGACCTACCAATTGCTTTTACTGCAGGAGTAAAATTTCTCAGTGAATTTCCTTCTGCATGTATTTTTCTTATACTCAGATTCATAAGAACAAAATAATACTTTGACCAGGAATAAATTGATTCAGTATGGCTGGAATTATCTTTTTGTCCCAAATGTTTTTCTCTTCTGATAGGGATTCACCCAATGAGAGCATTGTTACTTCTTAAGAAATTATTTTAATATTTATAAAATTAATGTCTCTTAATGGACTCTAAACTTAAAAAAAATGTAATTCATATGACTGATCCTGAGAAGCACAAATCACATGTTCCTTTGGGATCCACTGAGGGAAGGAATGGGAGGAAGATGATAACCAGAGATTTAATGAATTCATGCCATCTCTCTCTGCAGAAAATTGTAGTATACTAGACATTTTGCTCCCCCTACTTGGGAGATGCAACTACATAGTTCTGATATTAGCTTCTAATTGGGGCTTTCTAACAGAACACAATTTTTATTAAGTAAGACTTGTTTAGATTTAGAACCACATGAGGGGCAGCATATGGGACTTAAAATCCATAAAATTCAGTTGCATTTATGCTTCATAGCCATAATATCATTATAAGAAGATCACTTAACTAAGGGTAGCTAAATTACCTTCTCTGATCTGCAGTATTTTTGTACTTAAAATGGGAACAATAGCATCTACCTCAATATTTTGTGATGAATCTTACAAGAAATAGTACATGTAAAAGTATTTGCAAATGCTAAATCATCATCATCATCATCATCATCTTATTTGCAATAGAGTTCAAATAGAAATGGTCATGAGACAAAATGCTACAATAAAAATTACATATATATATTTATCTTTGATCAGATATATTTATAATTCAATAAAAATGTTGCTGTGTAAGATCATCTCTAAATTAATTTAAAGCATATTCAAAAGAATTCAAATAGGAGACAAGATGATGGGTATAATAAATACTTCACTGTATTCTCACACGATTTCAATTTATTCTAGTAGGTCACTATATTTGGAGAACTTTTCATACCTTGTTTGGAATGGTGCTGAGAACTAGCTATGGAAGTAACCTATTGAAATTTCTGAAATTGGTAGGGTGGACACAATATGGCAGAGAAAAGCCAGGAAGTTGTCTGAGCTCTGCCATTTTCCTCAGAAATAACATTTAAAAAAAACCAAAAAACAACTTTGAATCAACCTCTAAATTTATTTCTAATTGTGGGGGCAGAGCAAAGATGGTGGAGGGAAAGCAGTGACTGTCTTGAGCTCTCTCCCAAAGCCCTCCAAATACCTAAAAAAATGGCACTAAACAAATTCTAAAGCAGCAGAACCCACAAAAACACAGAGTGAAACAAATTTCCAGCCCAAGACAGCCTGGATGGTTGATTGGAAAGGTATATTGCACCGGGTGGGGAGAGGAGTGCAGTTCGGCATGGGGGCGCAGACCACAGTGACCTTGGAGCAGGCCTCAGAGGACTGAATCACGGGTAGCTGTGGTGGCTTCCAGACTTGAAACCCCTGAATGCCAAAGACAACTTAGAAGGTTAGTGGGAAAAGTCTGTGACTGTGGGGAGAGAGGAGCTAGGTCTCAGTCACAAGTCTTGAGCGTGGCCCGGAGCCACGGCTTTTTCCTGAGCTTCTGGCCCACAGACTGAGGGGGAATTGAGTGGCTGATCAGAGGGGGATTGCAAGGATCTCTTTGCCAGTGCTGAGGCAGGAATCTCTTGCTTTAACGGTGCTTGGATCTGGGTCACAGTTCTGAGGGGCGGTCCTGGGGTGAAGAAGAACGCTGGTGCAATGGAGCTTGTTGTGGAGGTGGAGATTAAACACCTCGCCCCTTATCATATCACCTTAGAAGAACTGAAAATGTACAGGTCCCTAGAAGTACCTCTGAAAACAACTGTGCAAACCCCCAAAGCTTCGGACAGTACACTCTTCACATTGGAAGCAGACTTTTACCTTAACAAAGAGATTAAAACTCAAGTGATTGGCCGGGATCATGAGTAAGCAGCACAAAAAGAGTCAGACTATATTATCTTACTTTGGTGACAAAGAAGATCAAAACATACAACCAGAAGAAGACAACAAAGCCAAAGCTACTACATCCAAAGCCTCCAAGAAAAATATGAATCAGTCCCAGGCCTTGGAAGAGCTCAAAAGGGATTTTGAGAAGCAAGTAAGAGAAATAGAGGAAAAACTGAGAGTGATGCAAGAAATCATGAAAAATAAGTCAACAGCTTGCTAGAGGAGACCCCAAAAAATACTGAAGAAAATAACACCTTAAAAAATAGCCTAACCCAAATGGCAAAAGAGGTCCAAAAAGTCAATGAGGAGAAGAATGCCCTAAAAAGCAAAATTGGCCAAATGGAAAAGAAAGTCCAAAAGATTACTGAAGAAAATACTTCCTTAAAAAATAGAATAGAGCAATTGGAACTTAGTGACTTTATGAGAAATCGAGACACTGTAAAACAAATCCAAAAGAATGAAAAATTAGAAAACAATGTGAAATATCTCACTGGAAAATCAACTGACCTGGAAAATAGATCCAGGAGAGAGAATTTAAAAATTATTGGACTATCTGAAAGCCATGATCAAAAAAAGAGCCTAGACATCATCTTTCAAGAAATTATCAAGGAAAACTGTCCTGATATTTTAGAACCAGGGGCAAAATAGAAATTGAAAGAATCCACCTATCACTGCCTGAAAGAGATCCCCAAAGGAAAACTCCTAGGAATATTGGAGCCAAATTCCAGAGTTGCCAGGTCAAGGAGAAAATATTACAAGCAGCCAAAAAGAAACAATTCAAGTATTGTGGAAACACAATCAGCATAAAACATGATTTAGCTGCTTCTACATTAAGGGACCACAGGGCATGGAATATAATATTCCAGAGAGCAAAGGAGATTGGATTACAATCAAGAATCACCTACCCAGCAAAACTGAATATAATCCTTCAGGGGAAAAAATGGTCATTCAGTGAAATAGAGGACTTTCAAGCATTCTTGATGAAAAGACTAGAGTTGAATAGAAAATTTGATTTTCAAATACAAGACTTGAGTGGAACATGAAGATGTAAACAGGAAAGAGAATATCATAAGAGACTTATTACAGTTCAACTGTTTACATTCCTGCATGGAAAGATGATGTTTGTAACTCATGAGACCTTTGTCAGTATTAGGGTAGTTGGAGGGGAAAAATTATATGTTTGTATATATAGATATAGATAGATAGATAGATAGAAGGCACAGGGTGAGGTGAAAATGAAGGGGTCATATCTGGAGAATAAAATTAAGGGGTGAGAGAGGAATAATTTAGGAGAAGGAGAAAGGGAGAGGTAGATCAGGGTAAATTATCCCACACACACAAAAAACAAACAGAAAAGAAAAGGTTCTTATAGTGGAGGGGAAATGGGGGAAGGTGAGAGGGAAAGAGTGAATCTTATTCTCATAGGATTTGACTTAAGGAGGGATTAACATACACAATCAATTGGGTGTGGAAATCTGTTTTACCCTACAGGAAAATAGGAGGGAGTAAGGGGACATGAGAGTAGGGGAATGATAGATGGGAAGGCAGATTGGGAAAGGGAGTAATCAGAAGCAAATACTTCTGAGGAGGGATAGGGTCAAAAGAAAAAATAGAATAAATAGGGGGGCAGGATAGGATTAAGGGAAATAGAGTTAGTTTTTCACAGCATGTCTGCTATGGAAGTGTTTTGCATAACTGCATATATATAACCTATATTTAATTGCTTGCCTTATCAATGAGGGTGGGTGGGGAGGGAGGAAGGGAGAAAACTTGGAACCCAAAGTTTTAAAAACACATCTTTAAAAAAAATGTTTTCATATGCAACTGGGAAATAAGAAACACAGGAAATGGGGTACAGAAATCCATCCTGCCCTATAGGAAAACTGAAGGGGAAGGGGATAAGAGAAGGGGGGGAGCGATAGAAGGGAAGGCAGACTAGAGGAAGAGGTATTTAGAATGCATGCCATCTTGGGGTGGGGGGAGGGGAGAGATGGGGTGAAAATTTAGAACTCAAAATCTTGTGGAAGTAAATGTTGAAAACAAAAAAAGTAAATAAATAAAAAGTAAAAAAAATGATTTTAGAGTGACAGAATCTACAAAAAAGATGAAATGAAACAATTTTCCAGATTAATATCACTTAGAAGGACTTCAGGAAAGATCTGTCTCAATTGGGTAAAAGAGGAGTGCAGCTCAGAGTAAACACAGTTCAGGAAAGCTAGTGGCAGGCTCTTAGCCACAGCACAGATTAGCAACTGAAGTTTCTCAGTCTTGGCTCAGCAGGCCAGTAGAACTTCAGGCCAGCTATGAGACTTCTAGTGCCAGTGCAGAAAGCAAGTTGCCAGGCCTGGAAAAGAGGCAACAAAAGATGTAGTGAGTAAGCTGCCAGCACCTGCAACCCCAAAGTATAAAGCCAGTGACCAGGCCCATGGCAGCAATATTGGAATAGTGTCCCCCGTGCCCTAGAAGAGTTGAAAAGTAAAAGCCATGAAATAGGCAAAAAATGAGCAAAAAGCAAAATAGAACCTTGACCATAGAAATTTACTATGGTGATAGAGAAAATCAAAACAAAAGATCCGAAGAGTGGAATAGCATCAGAATGCTTACATGTGAAATCTCAAAGGGGAATATGAGTCCGTCTCAAGACAAAAAAAGCCTCCTTGGAAGATCTCAAGAGGGATTTTAAAAATCAAATAAAAGAAAAATTGGTGGAAAAATGAGAGGTGTGAAAGACAGAGTCAACAGCTTGGCAAAGCAGTGACAAAAATTGACTGAAGATAACTCTTCAAAAATTAGAATTGGCCAAATTGATAAGAAGGTACAAAAGCTAATTGAAGAAAATAATTCCTTAAAAATTAGAATTGGTCAAGTGGAAGCTAGACTCTGTGAGACATCAAGAATCAGTTAAACAAAATCAAAAGAATGAAAAAAATAGAAGAAAATTTAAAATACCTCATTGGAAAAAAAACTGAGCTGGAAAATTAATACAGGAGAGATAATTTAAGGAACATTGTACTACCTGAAGGCCATGATTAAAAAAAAAAAGAGTCTGGATAACATATTTGAAGAAATTATCAAGGAAAACTATCCTGATATCCTAGAAACAGTGGGTAAAATAGTCATTGAAATGATCCACTAATCAACTCTGAAAAGAAATTTCAAAATGAAAACTCCAAGGAATATTGTACCAAATTCCAGAAGTACCAAGTCAAGGAGAAAAGATTACAATCTCTCAGAAAGAAACAATTTAAATATTGTGGAACTACATTCAGGACTACATAGGACTTAGCAGCATCTACATTAAAAAGGTTAAGTGAATTTGGAATATGATATTCCAGAGTGCAAAGGAGCTTGGATTACAACCAATAACCAAGTACCCAGCACAATTAAGCATAATCTTTCAGGGGGAAAGTTGGGCATTCAATCAAATAGGGGACTTTCAAGCATTCCTGATAGGAAAAAAAAAAACAGAACTGAACAGAAAATTCAGTCTTTAAATAAAAGACTCAAGAGAACCATAAAAAGGTAAACAGGAACGAAAAAAAACATGTTATTCAATAAGGCTAAACAGTTAACATCCATACATGGGATGATGATATTTGTAACTCTTGAGAACTGTGTCTTTGTTAGGGCAGTTAGAAGGTGTATACATAGACAGATGTGGGTGTAAGTTGATCTTGATGTGATATTAAAATAAAATTAAGGGGTGAAAAAAGGATGCACTGGGAGAAGATGATAGGAGATGCAAAATGTGGTAAATTACATAACATGAAAAGGTGCAAATGACCTATTACAGTAGGGAGAAAGAAGGGAGAGGGGTGAGCATTATTTGAATTTTACCCTCATCAGATTTGCCTTAAAGAGGGAATAACACGCACACTCATTTGGGTATAGAAATTTATCTTACCTAATAGAGAAGTAGGAGGAGAAAGGGGAATGAAAAAGGGGAGGGGTGGATATAAGGGAGAGAAGAAGAAGTGGGGGAAAGGGGAAAAATGGGGGTGCTGATAGAGGAGATGGGAGATTGAGGGAGGTGGTGGTCACAAGCAAAACATTGGTGAGAAGGAACATGGGGAAAGGAGAGGGAAAAGTATAAACATGGGGGAAAATAGGATGGAAGGAAATACACAGTTAGTAATCATAGCAATGAATGTGAATGGGATGAGCTCTCTGATGAAATGGAAGCAGAGAGTAAATTTTAATCTGGATTAAAAACCAGAATCCTACAATATGTTGTTTACAAAGAACACATTTGAAGCAGAGAAATACACATAGAGCAGAGGTAAAAGGCTGCAGAAAAATATATTGTTTCAGCTGAAGTAAAAAAAAAAAAAAGCAGATGTAGTAATCCTGACCTCAGATAAAGCAAAAGCAAAAATAGATCTGATTAAAACAGATAAGGAAGGTAACTACATCTTGTTAAAAGGTGTCATAGACAATGAAGAAATATCAATACCAAACACATATGTACCAAATGGTATAGCATCCATATTCTTAGAGGAGAAATTAAGTGAGTTACAAGAAGAAATAGAGAGCAAAATTATGCTAGTGGGGGACCACAACCTCTACCTCTCAGATCTATATAAATCTAAGCAAAAAATAAACAAGAAAAAGGTAATGAGGTGAATAGAATTTTAGAAAATTTAAATATGATAGATGCCTGGAGAAAACTGAATGTGGATAGAAAAGAATATAACTTTTTCTCTGTGGTACATGACACACAAAAATTGATCATGGATTAAGGCATTAAAAAACTTTGCAATCCAATGCAGAAAGGCAGAAATATAAAAGGCATCCTATTCAGATAATGATGCAATAAAAACTAATTGTAATAAAGAGACATGAAAAGATAGAATAAAAATTAATTAGAAGCTAATTAATCCTAAAGAATAAGTGGATCAAACAACAAATCATAGAAACAATCAATAACTTCATCAAAGGGAATGACAAAAACAAGACAGCATACCAAACTTATGGGATGCAGCCAAAGCAATTCTGAGGAGAAATTTTATATCTCTAAATGCTTATGTGAATGAAATTGAGAAAGAGGAGATTAATGGATTGGGCATGCAATTAAAAAAGTTAGAAAAAAGAATATATTAAAAATACACAATTAAATACTGTTAGAAATTCTGAAAATCAAAGGAGAGATTAATAAACCTGAAAGTAAGAATGATATTGAACTAATAAATAAAACTAAGAGATGTTTTTATATAAAAATAACAAGATGAACCTTAGGTTAATTTGATTTAAAAAAGAAGAAGAAAATCAAATTTCCAGTATCAAAAGTAAAATTGGTGAATTCACCACCAATGAAGAGGAAATTTTAAAAAAGGGAGCTATTTTATCCCACACTATGTCAATAAATCTGACAATCTAAGTGAAATGATAATTTATAAATATATAAATTGTCCAGATTAACAGAAGAGGAAATAAAATTCTTAAATAAACTTATTTCAGAAAAATAAATTGAA
This sequence comes from Vombatus ursinus, assembly GCF_900497805.2. NCBI lineage: Eukaryota > Metazoa > Chordata > Mammalia > Diprotodontia > Vombatidae > Vombatus > Vombatus ursinus. The sequence continues at coordinate 13,436,413 of NW_020949613.1, read as the reverse complement.
CAAGCTATCAAGGAACTCCCTAAAAAATATTCAGGGCCAGATGGATTTACAAATGACTTCTGCCAAACATTGAAATAACAATTAATTCCAATATTATATAAACTATTTGGAAAAATACTTGAAAGAGTCCTACCAATTTTTTTTTATAATAAAATATGGTGCTGATACCTAAACCAGGAAGAGCCAAAACAGAAAAAAAAAATTATAGAGGAATATCACTAATGATTATTGATGCAAAAATTTTACATATTTAAAATTTTTTTATTTGGTATCTCATTGTTTCAACAGTTACATGTAAAAGAAAACAATTTTAACATTCATTTTTAAAACTTTGAGTTCCAAATTCTCTCCCTTCCTCCCTGCCTACACCCCTTTTATTGAGAAGGGAAGCAATTTGATATAGGTTATACGTGTGTAGTCATCCAAAATAATTCCATAATAGTTACGTTGTGAAAAATGAATTATATTTCCCTCCATCTTATCCTGCCCCCCATTTATTCCATTCTCTCCTTTTACCCTGTACCTCCTCACAATTGTTTGCTTCTGATTACTCCCTCCCCCAATCTGCCCACTTTTCTATCACTCACCACTCCCTTTTCTTATCCCCTCTCCTCTACTTTTCTGTAAGGTAAGATAGATTTCTATACCCAATTGAGTGTTTATGTTATTCCCTTTCTAAGCCAATTCTGATAAGAGTAAGATTCACTCATTCCATTTCACCTCCCCTCTTCCCCTCCACTGAAAATATTTTTCTTGACTCTTTCATGTGAGATATTTTATCCCATTACCTCCGCCTTTCTCTTTCTCCCAGTACATTCCATTTTCATCCCCTTAATTTAATTTAATGTATTTTTTTTTAGATTTCCACCCTTCATATTCAACTCAGACCTATGCCCTCTGTTTGTGTATACTCCTATCTGGCCCAATCATGAGAAAGTTCCTATGAGTTACAATATCACCTTCCCATATAAGAATGTAAACAATTTAATCTTATTAAGTCCCTTATGATTTCTCTTTTCTCTTTTCTGTTTATTTTTTGATGCTTCTTGAGTCTTCTATTTGAAAGTTAAATTTTCTATTCAGTTCTGATCTTTTCATCAAGAATGCTTGAAAGTCCTCTATTTCATCAAATTTCCATTTATCCCCTGAAGGTGTATACTCAGTTTTGCTGGGTAGGTGTGTCTTAGTTGTAATTCTAGCTCCTTTGCTCTCTGGAATATTACATTCCAAGCGGATACTATAATGTAAAAGCTGTTAAATCTTCTATTATCCTAACTGTGACTCCATACTCCTTGAATTGTTTCTTTCTCTCTGTTTGCAATATTTTCTCCTTGACCTGGGAACTCCAGTACTTGGCTATAACATTCCTCGGAGTTTTCATTTTGACATCACTTTCAGGAGGTGATCAGTGGACTCTTTCAATTTCTATTTTGCCCTCTGGTTCTAGAATATCAGGGCAGTTTTCCTTGATAATATCTTGAAAGGTGATATCTAATGTCTGTCTGTCTGTCTGTCTGTCTGTCTCTCTCTCTCCTTTTTATCATGCCTTTCAGGTAGTCCAATAATTTTTGAATCACCTCTCCTGGATCTATTTTCCAGGTCAGTTGTTTTTCCAATGAGATATTTCACATTGTGTTTATTTTTTCATTCTTTTGGTTTTGTTTTATAATTTCCTGATTTCTCATAGAGTCATCTAGCTTCCATTTGCTCCATCCTAATTTTTAAAGAATTATTTCTTCAGTGAGCTTTTGCACCCTCTTCCTTTTCCATTTGACCAATTGCTTTTTAAAACATCCTTCTCCTCATTTGCTTTTTTGAACCTCTTTTGCCATTTGGGTTAGCCCCTTTTTTTAAGGTGTTATTTTCTTCAATATTACTTTGGGGTCTTCTTTAGCAAGATGTTGACTCATTTTTCATGGTTTTCTTGCATCACTATCATTTCTCTTACCAATTTTTCCTCTACTTCTCTTACTTGTTTTTCAAAATCCTTTTTCAGCTCTTCCATGGCATAAGACCAATTCATATTTTTCTTGGAGGCTTAGGATGTAGGAGCTTTGACTTTGTTGTCTTCTAAGTGTATGTTTTGATCTTCCTTCTCACCAAAATAAGTTTCTATAGTCTGATATTTTTTTCCCATTGTTTGCTTATTTCCCCAGCCAATTACTTGACTTTACAATGTTTTGTTATGGTAGGACTCTACTTCCACTGTGGAGGGCAAACTTGTCCCAAGCTTCAGGGGTTTTGTGCAGCTGTTTTCAGAAACACTTCTAGGGATCTGCAAGTTTTCACTTGTTCCAAGGTGGTATGATCTAAGGAGAGGTGTTTCTCCTCTCCTGCCCTGTGCTCTGACCTGTGAGTGACCACAAGCACTCTTTTCTCCCATGGGACTATGAGAAGAGTTCTTTCTCCACTGGTACTTCAAACTCTGCTATGCTAGTGCTCCTCCTTACCTCAGGACTTCCACACTGAATTGTGACCTAGTTCCAAGTATAGGCAAATCAAAAGAGTCTTGGCTCAGTGCTAGCAAAGAGACCTCTGTAATTTCCTTCTGATCACTTGTTCAATCTCCTTACTTTCTTTGGGCTGACAGCTCTAGAAGAAGCCACTGCTGCTACCACTGCTGATTCCATTACACCAAGGCCTATTCCTGGTTTGCTGGGGCTGGGGCTGTGTTGGTGTTGCCTGTACTGGACTATGCTCCTCCCTCATTCAGATCTGACAGACCTTTCCTGCTGACCTTCTAAGTTGTCTTAGGTGTCTGTGTGCTGAGAAGTCTAAAAACTGCTACTGCTGCCAGTTTTTCAGTGCCCTGAGTTATGCTTCAGGTTTGCTGGGGTCTGGTCTGTCCTGGTGTGGCCTGTGCTGGACTGTGCTCCTCTCTCAGCCTGGTGCAATAGGCTTTCCTATTGACCTTCCAGGTTGTCTTGGGGTAGAAATTTGTTTCACTCTGTCTTTTTGTGGATTCTGCTGCTCTAAAATTTGTTTAGAGTAATTTTTAAAGGCATTTGGAGGGGTTTTGGGGAAAGCTCAGGCAAGTTCCTGCCTTTACTCCGTCATCTTGGCTCTGCCCCCAGATGCAAAAATTTTAAATAAAATATTAGCAAAGAGCCTAAAGCAACTTATCATGATGATAATACACTAAGACCAAGTCAGGTTTATACTAGGAATGCAGGGCTGGTTCAATATTTGGAAAACTATCAGCATTATTAGCTATATCAACAACTAAACTAACATAAATCATATGATTATCTCAATAGATGCAGAAACATCTTTTGACAAAATACAGCATCTATTTCTGTTAAAACACTAGACAGCAGACAAATACAAATTTTCCTTAAAATTATAAACAGCAACTATCCCAAACTATCAGCTAACATCATATGTAATGGGGATAAGCTGGACTTATTTCCAGTAAGATCAGGGTTGAAACAAGGATGTCCATTACTATCACTGTTATTCAGTATTGTACATGGTATTGTACTCTTTTATTAAGCATGATACTAGAATTGTACTAGAATAAATATTGTACTTAGCAATAAGTTAAGAAAAAGTCATTGAATGAATTAGGATAGACAATAAAGAAAAAAACAATCATTCTTTGGAGATCATATGGTGGAATACATAGAGAATCCTAGAGAATCAACTAAAATAGTACTTGAAATAATTAACAACTTTAACAAAGTTATAGGATATAAAACAAACCCCCATAAATCATTGGCATTTCTATATACTAACAAAACCCAACAGCAAGAGATGGAAAGATAAATTCCATTTAAAGTAACTATAGATAACAGAAATTACTTGGGAATATTCATGACAAGACAAATCTAAGAGCTATATGAACACAATTGCAAAACACTTTTCACACAAATAAAGTGAGGTCTAAAAAAAAAATAATTGGAAAAATATCAGTTGCTCATAGGTAGACCAAGCTAATATAATAAAAAAGACAATTATGTGTTAATTAATTTACTTATTCAGTGTCATCCCAAACTATTAAAGAATTATTTTATAGAGCTAGAAAAAATAGTAACAAAATTCATCTGGAAGAACAAGAGGTGAAGAATATGAAGGTAATTAATTTTTAAAAATGCAAAGACAGGTTGCCTACCTCTACCAGATTTAAAACTGCATTAAGTGGCAATCATGAAAACTATTCAGTACTGGCTAAGAAATAGAATAGTGAATCAATGAAATAGATAAGGTACAGAAGATATGACAGTCAATGACTATAGTAATCTACTATTTGGCAAACCTAAAGACTCCAGCTTCTGAGATAAGAACACATTATTTGGCAAATACTACTGGGAAAAAGAGAAAATAGTAATGAAGAAACTAGGCATAGACCAACATCTTACACTGTATATCAACATAAGGTCAAAATGGGTACATGATTTAGACAGAAGTGTGATATCTCTAGTATATTAAGAGAGCAAGGAATAATTTACCTGTCATATCAATGGAGAAGGGAAGATTTTATGACCAAACAAAAGATAGAGAACATTATGAAATGCAAAATGGATAATTTTGATTACATTAAATTAAAAAAAGCTTTTGCACAAAGAAAGTTAATGCAATCAAAATTAGAAAGGAAGTAGAAAATGGAGAAACATTTTTTACTGCTAGTTTTTGTGATAAAGGTCTCATTTCTAGACAGTTCTACAAAGAACTAAGTCAAATTCATGAGAATACAAGTCATTCCTCAATTGATAAATGATCAAATTGTATGAACAGTTTTCAGATGGAGAAATTAAAGCTATCTATAATCATAAAAATGTTCTAAATCATTTTTGATCAGAAAAATGTAAATTAAAAACCAACACCACCTCACACCTATCTGATTGAGCAATATGACAGAAAAGGAAAATGATAAATGTTGGAGAAGACATGAGAAATTTGGAAAACTGATGCATTGTTGGTGGAGTTGTGAACTGATCCAACCATTGTGGAGAGCAATTTACAACTATGCCCTAAGGGTTATAAAATTGTGTTTACCCTTTGATCCAATAATACTACTACTAAGTCTATATCCCAAAGAAATCATAAAAAAGGAAAAAGGACCCACATGTACAAGAATATTTATAGAAGCTTTTTTTGGTGGTGGCAAAGACTTGGAAATCAAAGGGATGCTTATTAATTGGAGGATGACTGAACAAGTTGTGGTATATTAATGTAATGGAATACTTTGTTCTATAAAAAATGATGAGCAGGTGGATTTCATCAAGAAAAAAAAAAAACTTGGAAAGATTTACATGAATGATTCTGAGTGAAGTAAGCAGAACCAGGAGAATATTGTACACAATCAAAGCAACATTTTATTTTCAATGATCAACTTTGATAATTGTTATGCTGAGTCTTCTCTTATTTCTCTATATTGTTTGACTTTTTGATCTCAATTCCCATGCATTTAATTATACTGATATTTTTCAAATCTACCTATCACACCTTAACTTCTCTGCTAATCTCCAGTCTTATATCTCCAATTACTTTTTAGACATTTTGACCTGGATATCCAGTAGAAACCTCATATAACCTAAACCAAGCCCATGATATTTCCTTCTAAACCCTCCCCCTGCCTCCAATCCTCAACTTCCTTATGAACATGGAATGCAGCAACATTCTTTCAGTCCCTCAGTCCCACAAACTGGATGTCATCCTCAGTTTCTCACTATCTCTCAACCCTCCAACATGATGCCAAGTTCTTTTGTTTTCATCTTTGCAACATCTCTCAAATATGCTCGATTCTCTTCTTTGACACTGAAACCATTTTGGTGCATGTCCTTTTCACCTCATGCCTATATTATTTCAATAGCATGCTGGTGGTGCTACCTGTCTCTCCCCATTCCAATCCATTCTCCTTTCAGCCACCAACATAATTTTCTTAAGGTACAGTTCTGGCCATGTCACTTCCCTATTCAATAAACTTCAGTAGCTCTCTATTACCTATAATAGATAAATAAATAAATAAATAAAAATTCTTTCTGCTTGGTGTGCAAAGACCTTCATAACCTGGCCCCTCATATCTTTCCAGTCCTCTCATACTTTTGTATTTGCCACACACCCTTCAATCAAGTTATATTGACCTCCTTGCTTTTCCACAAACAAGACACTATATTTATAGGCTCCAGACATTTTCTCTGTACGTACTCTATTCTTAGAATGCTTTTCTTCCTTATCTCTGCCTACTGCCATGTTTGGCTTCCTTTAACTCCCAACTTCTTATCCCTCTTAATTTTAGTGTTTTCCCTCTCTTAATCATTTCTTATTTATGCTAGGGAAAAATGTCCTGATATTTCAGATAAAACTTGAAGGAAGGCAAAGAAAGTAGGAAATGGAGATAAGTGGGGAAAGTTTCCCAGGCATGGAGAAAGTCAGTGAAAATGCGCAGTTGGGAGATGAATTTTGTTATTAAGGAAATGGAAAAGTGGTCAGTGTAAGCAGGTCAAAGAGCATCTTAGTGGTGGGTGTGTAGGAGGGATGGTTAACATATAAGAATGTGAAAATATGAAGTGACTAGGTTATGAAAGATATATATATATATACATATATATGTATATATATATAAATATAGTAACTAGAGTAGATTGAATATGTTAGTCTTCTTGATATCTATTATTAAGTTAACTAATTGAAGGAGGTAGGAGAATTAACCCTGTCTCATTGCTTCTCTATGACAATGGAATTGAATCTTATTTAATTCCACAAAATAAACATGATCAACATATCCTTTTTGAATATATTTCAAGAAGAATTAATTGTGTATTCTTGTTTCTTCTCTTAAGCAAACCTCTTTGACTATGAAAACATTAAGCCTCATATACTTCACATCCAAACTCCAAATTTTAAGGCATCTTTAGCTATGCTTTGTTATTTTAAAAAATTTGAAACAATATCCTGCTAAAATAGTGTAGATGATGACCTCTCTTGACCAAATATGCCATTAGTGTGAATTAAAATTCTGTATAACTATTTCCACTGGTACAAGAGGGAAAATGCTAAATAAATTATACTCTTATGCTTGCCAGCTTTAAAAAAATCTTCTAAGAGGAGAATTCTGCTTGAAGCTGAGAAATGTGCCTTCTGGGAAGGAAGTACAGAGTGACTTGCCTCAATTTCTAAAACATGCATTTCTAATATGCTGCTGAAGGGTAAAATATGTCTCCCAGCAGAACATGACATGATTCTCCTCACTTTATTTTATGCTTCCAATCTACTGCTCTACAGATTGTTCAGAATGGAACCATGTTGAAATTTATGATTTCTCTCACCTGTAATTTTATTAAACTAGGTGTGTGAGGAGACTCATCAAAGCATGAATAAATATCTAATATAGGAGAATTTCTATAACCAAGTAAGTGATAAACACATAAAAATGTTGACTTACAAATGTTATGGGAATCTGCCCACAATAAATTTCCTGACTTTTCAATAAAAGAAATTTAATGGCAAAATATTGCTATCAAAACATTAAAATGATTTTCTGTAAGAAGGAATGCACTCTGGTAATAGATATACGTAAATAGCAAACGATTATTGGTTTTAATCTAACTTTCAAAGCAATCGTGAACAATAATCATTATGCAAAAACATATACACACAAATACACATATATTTGCATATATATATAAACAAATCCAGGCATGATGGGTTATGCATAAAATATAAGGGGTATTCATGTTGTTGTTGCTGCTGTTGTTGTTGCTGCTGTTGAGTGTTATTATGATGTAGTAAGTGCTCATTTCCTGTTCAAAAACAAGAGAAGTGGGGGCAGCTAAGTGGCACAGTGGATAGAGCAATGGCCCTAGAGTCAGGAAGACCTGAGTTCAAATCCAGCCTCAGACACATAACACTCACTAGCTGTGTGTCACTTAACCATATTGCCTAGCCCCCCATCTCCCCCCCCAAAAAAACAAGAAAAGTTACCCACTGACAATAATCTCAAAATGAAGCCTTGCCACAAAATGTGGCCAAGTTGCCCTTAGAAAATCATCAATGTTGAGAATGCTATTCATTATCTAGGTAAATTAATTCCATAGGCTAGAAAGGAAACCAGAAATGAGCAGAAAGAAATTATTCACAATTTCATCCTAAACAATTTTTGAAATAGGTCTGGAGAGCTGACATTGACTGATAGAGCAGACAAAGAAGAAAAATGGTAACTTATTAAATTAAGAACACTACTTTCCCTAACAACATCATGTGAACTTAAAAGTCTCCTATTAAACCCCCGAGCAATAACATGTGTAATGAAACAGCTCAAGCCCAGGTAGAATGTGGAAGCAAAAACAATCATTTTTTTTTCTTGAAAGGGTAATTTGAGTTCTCAGTAAAGTGTTTAAAATCTTGGCCACATTGTTTGTTGTTTGAGAAACACAAGTATTCTGAATAATGTTTTCAATTCACCATACATGGCCAATTCATTATTTAAATATCATAAATGACCAGGTGAGGTGCCACATACCTGTAATTCCTGATCTTGAGGAAGACTGTGTCTTTTTTTAAAAAAGAAAAAGAGTAGCACCCATTCCTTGGAGATTTATTTTAAATGACTATTTCTCTAATGAAGCTTAAAGTAAAAATAAAAGAAAAAAAAGAAACTCCTGGAAAACAATAACAACAAAAAGAACAAAATACTTTAGTTTTTTTAGTTTTTTTTTTTTTAAATATATGTTCCTGGTTTTCAAAAACTTTTTAAAATCAGTTCTTTGAAAAGTTCACAAATAGCTGGATTTACCGAATTTTAACAAGGAGTGCACACAAAATCAGTCCTTATATAAGGTAGGCCATAAAGTGTATATTAACACTAACCCATTGCATACTATGACTGATTAATTCTGTCACAATGAAACAGTGCAATGCATTTACATTCCCCTTAATATATCCTTGAAAGCTCTTTGTATTTTATCTAATGACTATGCCAGCCATAAACAGCGGGCAAATTCTTTTGCCAAACAATTATCTTATCTTTTTAACAAATATACTTTATTAAGCAGTTGAGCATCAAATTAGACTATTTCCATGGCAGATTAAATTAGTATGTGAAATATTTTAAGACCACCTTTTTCTCCTCATCCCTTTTTATGTTATCTATTTACATTTTGACCACTTCTATGTGTTCCAATTGTATCTGGCAATAAGTATTCACAGCAGGATTTTTTTGATAATGGAAAGTCAAGTTGGAATTATGGGCTACCATGAATTAGAACTGAGTTACTTAAGTAGGCCTCCTGTGGAGAAGAGTATTAAAGTTCAGTTTTGTGATTCAGGATGTAATCAGCTTCATGCAATCTGTACTGAACTTTTTTTCTTTCCTGAATAATCGAATCTTGAAAATCTGAGCTAGAGATACAGAACAAATTGGGGGTTTAGTCACATTAAATAAACGTTGGTTGATTTGATTTGAACTTCAGGAGGACAGTGTCCAATGCTTTGTTTCTTTCAGGCAATCCACACAGGCATACAGAACTCTCTAAACAGCATTGTCTGCTAGCAATCATTACAAGGAATATTTTATATTATAATTTTGGCATTGAACCAAAGACTGCATAGTTTACCAGATTTAGAAATACATTTTCCTTTACTTGACCTTGTTGCAGAATGTCTCTCTCTTTTACCAATGATTTCTAGAGTGAAGAGTGCATCTGTGATCAATTTTACAATGTGGCCATATGCATGTGTGTGTGTATGGATGCATATGTGTATGTGTATAAGTATATGTATACACATATATACATACATGTGCACATGCAAACAGACATGTATACATATATTTATATAAACACATAATTGATTTAATTTAGTTTCATGTTCTACCTATTAATGATATATTTAATGATGAAATAATATAAAATAAACACAAAATAACCTATAAAATAAGTTTTCTTTATCTTCCTCCGTTCCCAAGGTTAACTTACTTTTTCTATAAGAATGACTAATCTAAACCCATTTTGCCTGAAAGTCAGAGGTGTTACAATTCACCCCTTTGTCCTCTGATATACTTGCTATTTCTTTAGGCCTCCATTGATTATTCTCTTATTACTTAGGGGTATATTGCACCTTAGTTCCATGAAACCACTTAAGAGTCAGATTAAATTTTACAAAAGTATATTAACTTCAAAGTTTTAGCAAATATAGTTATACAATCATTTCCCCCCATACTTGGACAGGATAATCCCTCTTATACTATCACAGTCCCTAGGGATGAGAAGGGGATCAGGTTCACACTTTAACTCAGTTACTACAAGCATAGTGACACCAATTTCTGTGTCCAAATCCCTCTATCCAAGCACCCGAACTTCTGAGGGCTTCCCTACTAAACTGACAGTGACATCAGTCCTAGAATCCTACCTCTAAGGTTGCTAAAACTCAAGCTCCCAAGTCTGAGGACTCTACCACCTGTGTTTGGTTCTGAAAAGGACAAAAAAATACAGATTGACATCCTAAACTCAAGCCCAATTCTCAAGACAATAGGGCCTAGTTGGGAGGATATGACTGGAAAGGTAGCCCTTTTTCCTTCCAACCAGCTCAATGCATGGTGCCTAAGCTTTACTCAAACAAGAACTTCATGCCTTGAATGCTACCATCAGAGACAGATTATATCTAAATCAAGTAGATTAAAAACATAATCAATTCTGGTTACACAATCAATAAAAAGAGGCTGCTCCCATCCTTATGGCAGGAAAATACAGAATATCTTCTCCCAGAAGAAGATCCCTGCCATTTCCCACATGAATGACTACTTCTTAAGTGATCTGTGCCAGTACTAAGGCAGTTAAATCTCAATAATATAGATTGTGTGCTTTTCTGGTTGCATGGTAGGAAACTTATTCAGAGATATTACAAATTCTCCATGATTTGAAAAAGAAAGACAGGAAGCAAAGAAGGAAGGAAGGAAGGAAAGAGATGGATACAGAGAAAGAAAGAGGGAGAGAGCAGGGGGAGAGAGAGAGAGAGAGAGAGGCAGGCTTAAAATAATCAATTTATATTCAACCAGCTTTTGATCCTTTCTGGACTTAGCTAGGCTAGTTCTCAGTCAACACACACACACACACACACACACACACTATTAATGAGCCTTTACCTGAAGCACCATCTTACAAAAGAGGTATGGGTGACTGTCTGAGAACAACAGATGGTTTGAGATGGAAAAGGATTGACAGCAACAACAAGGAAATGGAAGGTCTATGAAGACAAACTTTTCCTGTGGAAAGATTTTGTCCAGGTCTGTCTCTGGTTTAAAAAAAAAAAGCATACTTAGAAGAATCATTCCTGTCCTAGGAAAGTACATCCTAGTTAATCACATCTAATATACCTTCAGGGCACCTAGGTGATGTAATGGATAGAGCACTAGGCCTGAAGTCAGGAAGATTTGAGTTCAAATCTGGCTTCATATACTTACTCTGTGACCCTGAGCAAGTTACTTAACCCTGTTTGTCTCATTTTTCTCATCTGTAACATGAGCTGGAGAAGGAAATGGCAAACACACCGATATCTCCCCCCACCTTTAAAAAATATGTTCAGGAACAGTCATACACAACTGAAATGACTGAACAATAAGACAACTTCAATGAATTATTTTTTTTCTTTATGAGAGGCATCATGGTATAGTGAGAAAAGCAAAGGGATCAGAAGAATTATTTGATATTAGCTGGTTAATAATTGAAAAAAGGAAAACATGTTGAGCCTCATTCCTCATCTGGAACAGGACTTCTTAAACTTTTTCCACTCCCAACCCCTTAAGCACTTCTTAAACTATGGGTTGCAACCAAATATTGGGTCACAACCCAGAGTTTAAGAAGTGGTATTCTAGAAATTAAGCATAATACTTGTACTATACTGATATGGTTCAGTGAGGAAAATTGCTTGTAAGTTGTTTTAAAAATGTGAGAATTTACCAAATTAAATCTGCTTAGAATTATTTTAAATAGTAAATAAAAATTTTATTCTTTTTCAATTTTCTATTTTACTTTGCTCCTGATAAATTAGTCTTTGTTACAAGAATAAGAGGAATCAAGGTGGATAATCTTCTTTTTCAAAGCGGAATCTAATAGTCAATGATAGTTTAACAGCTCTATTTGTCTTATTTTTTAAAGACATTCTAAGCAGAAAACAATTGTAATTGAAGGAGTAAAGTTCTAACATATGTGCAGATACCATCAATTTGTTAAGATGACATCTCCTCATGGAAGAAAGTAGGGATTATCTTCTAGGAAAATCTTGGTAATGTGTAAGGGAAATACCTGGGAGAAATTGAAATTGAGGGGGGCAGAGCCAAGATGGCAGAGAAAAGGCATAAACTAGTCTGAGCTCTTCCCAAAACCCCTCTGCAATACCCCTCTGATCAGTCACTGGATTCCCCCTTAGTCTGTGGGCCAGAAGCTCTGGAAGCAGCCACTGCCCAGAGGTTGCACCAGGACTGGGCCTGGGACTGAACTTCTCTGTCACCTTAGTCACAGACTCTTCCTACTGACTTTCTAAGTTGCCTTTGGTCTTTGTGGGTTGAGAAGTCCGGAAACAGCCATAGCTGCCCGTGACTCAGTCCCCTGAGGCCTGCTCCAAGTTTGCTGCAGCCTGTTCACCCACCCCAAACTACACTCCTCTTTCCGCCTGGCGCAATATACCATTCTGATCAACCATCCAGGTTGTCCTGGGCTGGAAATTTGTTTCACTCTGTCTTTTTGTGGGTTCTGTTGCTTTAGAATTTGTTTAGATCTATTTTTATAGGTATTTGGAGGGGTTTGGGGGAGAGCTCAAGCAAGTCACTGCTTTTACTCCACCATCTTGGCTCCACCCCCCTCAAAAAGTACCTTGAAAAGCAAGAGAAGTAGAGGAAAATCTAGGAAGAGAAATGAGAGAGATGTAAGAAAATCATGGAAAACAAGTCAACAGCTTGCTAAAGGAGACCTCAAAAAATACTGAAGAAAATAACACCTAAAATAATAGCCTAACCTAAATGGCAAAAGAGGTCAAAAAAGCCAATGATGAGAAGAATGCCTTAAAAAGCAGAATTGGCCAGAAGAAAAGGGGGTCCAAAAGCTCCCTGAAGAAAATACTTCCTTAAAAATTAGAATGGAGCAAATGGAAGCCAGTGACTTTATGAGAAATCAAGACATTATAAAACAAAACCAAAAAAAGAAAAAAAAATAGAAGACAATGTGAAATATCTCATTGGAAAAACAACTGACTGGAAAAATAGATCCAGGAAAGATAATTTAAAAATCATTTGACTATCTGAAAGCCATAATAAAAAAAAAGAGCCTAGACAACATCTTTTAAGAAATTATTGAGGAAAACTGCCCTGATATTCTAGAACCAGAGGGTAAAATATAAATGGAAAGAATCCACCAATCAGCTCCTGGAAGAGATAACCAAAGGAAAACTCCTAGGAATATTGTACCCAAATTCCAAATTTCCCAGGTCAAGGAGAAAATATTGCAAGTAGCTAGAAACAAACAATTAAAATAGTGTGGAACCACAATCAGGATAACACAAGATTTAGCAGCTTCTACATTAAGGGACTAGAGTACTTGGAATACAATATTCCTGGAGGTCAAAGGAGATAGGATTGCAACCAAGAATCACTTACCCAGCAAAACTGAAAAATGGTCACCCAGTGAAATAGAGGACTTTCAAGCATTCTTAATGAAAACAACAGAGCTGAATAGAAAATTTGACTTTCAAATGCAAGACTTGAGAGAAGCATGAAGAGGTAAACAGGAAAGAGAAATGACAAGGCATTTATTTAAGGTTGAACTATTTACATTGCTACATGGAAAGATGATATTTGTAACTCATGAGACCTTCATCAGTATTAGGGCAGTTGGAGGGAAAAATTTATTTGTATGTATATATAGATAGGTGGGTAGGTAAGTAGGTAGATAGGTAGATAGATAGATAGATAGATAGATAGATAGGTAGGTAGATAGATAGGTAGGTAGATAGAGGGCACAGGGAGAGTTAAAAATGAAGGGGTGATATATGGAGAATAAAATTAAGGGGTGAGAGAGGATTATACTGGGAGAAAGAGAAAGGGAGAGGTAGAATGGGGTAAATTATCTCACATAAAAGAGAGAAAAAAGTCTTTTAGAGTATGGGGGGGAACCAGGATGGTGAGAGGCAATGAGTGAATCTTATTCTCATTGGATTTGGCTTAAAGAGTGAATACCATACACACTCAATTGGGTATGGAAATCTATCTTACCCAACAGGAAATTATGGAGGAAGGGGATAAGAGAGAAGTGGGGATGATATAGAGGAGGGCAGATTGGGGGAGGGGGTAATCAGAAGCAAACACTTCTAAGAAGAGGCAGGGTCAAAAAAGATAACCAAATGAAGGGGGAGGGTGGATAGGATGAAGGGAAATATAGTTAATTTTCCACAACATGACTATTATGGAAATGTTTTGCATGTCTACTCATGTATAACTTATATTGAGTTGCTTGCCTTCTCAATGAAGGTGGTTGGGTAGGGAGGAAGGGAGAAAATTTGGAACCCAAAGTTTTATAAACAAATGTTAAAATTTGTTTCTACACGCAACTGAGAAATAAGATATATAGGAAATGGGGTATAGAAATCTATCCTGCACTACAGGAAAATAGAAAGGGAAGGGGATAAGAGAAAGAAGGGGAGATTGAAGGGAGGGCAGATTAGGGGAAGGGGTATTCAGAATGCACACCATCTTGGGATTGGGGGAGGGATGAGATGGGGAGAAAATGTGGAACTCAAATTTTATGGAACTGAATGTTTTAAACTAAAAATAAATAAATTAATTAAAATATTTATTTAAAAAAGACTATGCTCAGTTGTGCTGGGTATTTGATTCTTGGTTGTAATCCAAGCTCATTTGTCTTCTGGAATATCAGATTGCAAGCCCTATCACCCTTTCATGTAGACAATACTAAGTCCTGTGCAATCCAGACTCTAGCTTCTTGACATTTTGTTTGATTTGAAAGGAGAGCGAGGATAGAGTAAATAGGGGTGGGTTGGAGGAATAGTAGTGAGGGAAATACAGTAAGCCATAGTAACTGTGGGAAAAAAATGAAACAACCTTCTCCCATAAAGTATTTATTCCTCAAACACATAGAGGATTTTATCAAATCGGAAATTGAGGGAATGTCCATCAATTGGGGAATGTCTGAACAAGTTGTGATAGGTGATTATGATAGAATACTGTTGTATGGAAAAAAATGATGAGAAGGATGCTCTCAGAAAAGCCTGAAAAGACTCACATGAGCTGATGCAAAGTGAAAAATTTACTGTGTACAAAGTAATAACAACATTGTGATATGATCAGCTGTGAATGACTTGGACATTCTTAGCAATACAATGATCCCAGACAACTCAGAAGGACTTTTGATGAAAAATTCTATCCATTCCCAGAGAAAGAAGTGATGGTGTCTGAATACAGATTGAAGCATACTTTTTTTATTCTTATTTTTTTTCTTGAGGGTTTTTTTGTCTGTTTTCTTTCACAACATGACTATTATGGATATGTTTTGAATGACTACACATGTATAACCTATACAGAATTGCTTGCCTTCTCAATGGGGGGTAGGGCAGGAGGAAGGAAGGTAAAGAATTTGAAACTCAAAGTTTTATTTTGATTTATTTTTTTTTAATTTGTAACATTTGTTTTTAAAACTTTGGGTTCCAAATTTTCTCCCATCCTCCCTCCCCACCCACCTTCATTGAGAAGGCAAACAACTCAATACAAGTTGTACATGTGTAGTCATGCAAAACACTTCCATAGTAGTCATGTTGTGGAAAACTAACTATATTTCCCTTCATCCTATCCAGCCCATTTATTCTATTCTCTTTTGACCCTGCCTCTCCTTAGAAGTGTTTACTTCTGATCACCCCTGTCCCAATCTGCCCTACCCTCTATCATCTCCTACTTTCTTGTCCCCTTCCCTCCCCCCCATTTTTCTGTAGGGTAAGATACATTTCCATACCCAATTGAGTGTGTATGGTATTCCCTTCTTAAGCCAAATCCAATGAGAATAAGATTCACTCATTGCCTCTCACCTTCCCTGTTTCCCCTCCATTGTAAAAGATTTTCTTCTCTGTTTTATATGAGATAATTTACATCATTCTACCTCTCATTTTCTCCTTCTTCAAGTATAATCCTCTCTCGTCCCTTATGTTTATTCTCCAGATATCACCCCTTCATCTTCAAATCACCCTGTGCCCTCTATTTATCTACCTACTTACACACACACACACACACACACATATACATATATATACATATATACATACATGTATATATATTTTACCTCCAACTACCCTAATACTGACAAAGGTCTCATGTATTACAAATATCATCTGTCCATGTAGGAATGTAAATAGTTCAACCTTAAAAAGTCCTTTATGATTTCTCCATCATGTTTACCTTTTCATGGTTCTCTTGAGTCTTGTATTTGAAAGTCAAATTTTCTACTCAGCTCTGGCCTTTTCATCAAGAATGCTTGCAAGTCCTCTATTTCACTGAATGTCCATTTTTGCCCCTGAAGGATTATACTCAGTATTGCTGGGAAGGTGATTCTTGTTTGTAATTCTATCTCCTTTGATCTCTGCTATATCATATTCTAAAACCTCTGGTTCCTTAATGTAGAAGCTGTTAAATCTTGTGTTATTCTGATTGTGTTTCCACAATACTTGAACTGCTTCTTTCTGGCTACTTGCAATATTTTCTCCTTGACCTGAGAACTCTGGAATTTGGCTACAATATTCCTAAGAGTTTTGCTTTGGGATCTCTTTCAGGAGATGATTGGTGGATTTTTTTCAATTTCTATTTTGCCCTATGGTTTTAAAATATCAGGGCAATTTTCCTTGATAGTTTCTTGAAAGATGATGTCTAGGCTCTTTTTTTGATCATGACTTTCAGATAGTCCAATAATTTTTAAATTCTCTCTCCTGGATCTATTTTCCAGGTCAGTTGTTTTTCCAATGATGTATTTTACATTTTTTTCTATTTTTTCATTCTTTTGGATCTCTTTCACAATGTTTTGATTTCTCATAAAGTCACTAACTTCCAATTGCTCCATTCTAATCTTTAAGGAATTATTTTCTTCAGTGAGCTTTTGGACCTACTTTTCCATTTGGCCAGTTCTGCTTTTTAAGGCATTCTTTTCCTCATTAGCCTTTTGAACCTCTTTGGTATTTGGGTTAAGCTATTTTTAAGGTATTATTTTCTTCAGTATTTTTGGGTCCCCTTTAGCAAGCTGTTGACTTATTTTTCATGATTTTCTTGCATTAGTCTCATTTCTCTTCCCAGTTTTTCCTCTACTTCTCTTACTTGCTTCTTAAAATCCTTTTTGAGTTCTTCTATGGGCTGGGACTGATTCATATTTTTCTTGGAGGCTTTGGATGTAGGAGCTTTGCCTTTCTTGTTTTCTTCTAGTTGTATGTTTTGATCTTCTTTGTCACCATAGAAAGATTCTATGGTCTGATTTTTTTGTGCAGTTTGCTCATCATCCCAGCCAATTACTTGAGTTTTAAACTCTTTGGTAAGGTAGCAGTTTGCTTCCAGTATGGAGAATGCACTGTCCCAAACTTTGGGGGTTTTGTGTAGCTGTTTTCAGAGACACTTCTAGGGACCCATAGATTTTCTGTTCTTCCAAGTTGCTACCATCCACGGTGAGGTGTGTACTTCTTTCATGGCCTGTGATCTGGTTTGTCAGTGACCACAAGCACTCTTTTCTGCCTTTTAACTGTGAGGAAGATTCCCTCTCCACTGCCACTATAAGCTCCACCAAGCCAGCACTCCTCCTCACCCTCCAAACTGCGAGCCAGATCCAAGCACAGAGGTCAAAATTTTAAAAACAAATTTTTAAAATTGTTTTTGCATGTAACTGGGGAAAAATAAAATACTAAAAAAAGAAATTTCAACCCATTATTCTTATTTTCAGCATACTCCCTTTAAACATGGCTTCCTTTTCAAATTTTGGAGACAGGAGTCAGCCAAGATAAATACAAGGCAGGGACTCACCTGATCTCTCTGAAATCTCCCCCCCCCCAAAGTAACTTTAAATAATATCTCAAAACAAATTTTTTAGTGTAAGAATTCTCAAAAGGACATACTGAAACAATTTTCCAGCCCAACACAACTTACCAATTTGGCAGGAAAGGTCAATTCACCAGGATGAGAGTGTAGCACAGTCCAGTGCTGGCCACACCAGTGTAGAACAGTCCCCACCAAACCACAAGCAGGCTTTGGGAGTGACTGAACCAACAGCAATAGGGGCTGTTTTTGTACTTCTCAGCCCACAGACAGTAAGAGGGTTAGACAAGTGGTGAGAATTAGATTAAAATTGTCTATTTGCTGGCAGGGAGGAAGGATTTTGTTGTACTGCCCATACTCAGATACAGTTCACAGTCCCAGGGCAAGGAGGAGCACTAGCACATCAGAGATTGTGTCAACAGGGGAGGTGGGCCTCTTGTCCCAGTTTCAGGGTAGAAAAGAATGGGTGTGGTTACTCACAGAGGACAGGAAGGCCAGGAAAGTAGTAAATACACCTCTCCTTAGATTGTACCACCTGAAAACTTAAAGGTCCCTAGTAGTATCTCTGAAAATAGCTGCACAAAACCCCTGAAGTTTGAGACAGTGTGCTTTCTACCCTAGAAGCAGAACCCCACTTTACAATGAATTAAACATCAAGAAACAGGCTGGAAAAATGAGCAATAAACAGAAATATAATTCAAACCATAGGAAATTAACATGGTTACAAGGAAGACCAAAACACAAATTGAGAAGAAAACAATAAAGTTAAAACTGCTACATCCAAAGTCTCAAAGAAAAATATGAACAGATCTCAGGCAACAGAAGATCTCAAAATGCATTTTAAAAATCATGAAAGAAAAATTTGGAAAGAGAAATCCAAGTGATTCAAGAAAATCCTGAAAAATGAGTCAATAGCTTGGTAAAGGAGGTTCAAAAAATACTGAAGAAAATAACACTTTAACCAAACAGAATAGGGCATATAGTATAGGAGGGACAAAAACCCAGTGAGGAGAAGAACAACTTGAAAAGCAGAATTGTCCAAATGGAAAAAAAAGAAGTATAAAAATTCACTGAAGAGAACTCCTTATAAAGTTGAAAAAACTAAATGGAAAAAAGAGGTACAAAAACTCACTGAATATAATAATTCTTTAAAAATTAGAATTGGGCAAGTGGAAGCTAATGACTTTATGAGACATGAGAAAACAACAGAACAAAATCAAAAGAATGTAAAAAATAGAAAAAAATACAAAATATCTTCTTGGACAAACAACTGACCAAGAAAATAGACTTAGGGGAAATAATTTAAAGTTATTCTACTACCTGATGGCCATGATATGAGAGAGAGAGAGAGAGAATGTAGACATGATCTTTCAAAAAAAATCAAAGAAAACTTCTCTGCTATCCTAGAACCATAAGATAAAATAGAAATGGAAGGAATCATCAATCACCAACTAAAAGTGATCCCCCAATGAAAACTCCCAGAAATATTACAGTCAAATTCTAGAATTCCTAGGTCAAGGAGGAAAAATATTACAAGCAATCAGAAAGAAATAATTCAAGAATTGTGGAGCCACAGTCACAATAATAAAAAATTTAGCAGCATCTACAATAAAAGATCAGAGGGCTTGGAACATCATATTCCAGAAGGCAAAGGAGCTGGAACTATAACCAAGAATTACCTACCCAGCAAAACTAAGTATAATCTTTCAGAGAGAGAAATAAATATTCAATGAAATAGAGGACTTTCAAACATCCCTGATAAAAAATCAGAGTTGAATAGAAAATTTGATTTTTAAATACAACTCAAGAAAAGCATAAAAAGATAAACAGGAAAGGAAAATCATAAGGTACTCAATAAGGTTCAGCTATTTACATTCATACATGGGAAGATAATACTCATAACTTATAAAAACTCATTACAGGGCAGTTGTGAGTATACATAGACAGGGTATAGGTGTGATTTTCATATGATGGGATGACATCTAAAAAATTTAAGAGTTGAGAAAGAGGAAGGCACTGGGATAAAGGGAAATGTAGTGGTATAATGGGGCAAATTATTTCACATAAAAGATGCAAGATAAAGCTTTTACAGTAGAGAGGAAGATGAGGGAGATGGTGGGGAACAGTTGATCCTTACTCTCACTGGAATTGTCTCAAAGAGATAATAACAAACACACTCAATTGGGAATAGAAATCTATCTTACCCTACAGAAAATTAGGAGGGGAAGAAGATAAAAGAAGAGTGTGTGGAACTGATAGAAAAGAGTGCACATGGTGAGGAGTGGTAGTCAGAAGCAAACACTTTTGAAAAGGGACAGAGTGAAAGGAGAGAGAAAGAGAGAGAGAGAAGAATAAAGTGGGGAGAAATGGAATGGAGGGAAATATAGGTAGCCCTCATAACTATGAAAAAATATTTGCAACATATTTTTCTGATAAAGGTCTTAATTCTAAAATGTTTGGTCAACTGAGTGAAATTAAAAAACAAAAAAAAACAAAAAGAGCCATTCCCCCAATTGATATATAGTAAAAAGATATAAATAGGCAATTTTCACATGAAGTATTTAAACCTATCTACAGCTATATGAAAAAATCCTCTAAATCATTATTGATTGAGAAATGCAAATTAAAACAACTCTGAGGTACCACCTCACACCTATCAGATTAGCTAATAGGAAAGAAAAGGAAAATGACAAATGTTGGAAGGAATGTGGGAAAATTGAGACACAAATGTACTATTGATGGAGTTTAAACTGATTCAACCATTCTGTAAAATAATTTGGAACTATGCTGAAAGGGCTATAAAACCATTCATATCCTTTGACTCTGAAAAACCTCTCTACTAGGTCTGTATGCCAAAAGAAATAAAAATAAACAAAAAAGAAAAATATTTATAGCCACTCTTTCTAGTGGCAAAGAACTGGAAATTGTCCATCAATTGGGAAATGCCTGAAAAAGTTGTATTGTATGATTGTTATAAAATATTGTTGTACTATAAGAAATGGTGATCAGAATGCTCTCAGAAATACCTGGAAAGATTTACATGAACTGATACCAAGTGAAATGAGCAGACCCAGGAGTATATTGTATACAGCAGCAACAATATTTTATTATGATCAACTGTGAGTGATTTAGATATTCTCAGAAATAAAATGATCTGAGACAACTCTGAAGGACTTATAATGAAAAAAATGTTATTCATTTGCAGAGAAATAACTGGTGGAGTCTGAATACATATCATACTTAAAAAAAAGACCTTTAAAAACTTTTCTTCAGGTTTTTTGGTCTTCTTTTTTTCACAACATGACTAATAGGAATATGTGTTGCATGAATTCGCAAATATAGCCTATATCAAATTGCTTGCCTTCTCAATGAGATTCAAGGGGAGGGAGGGAGAAAACTTGGAACTCAAAGATTTTACAAACAAATTTTAAAAATTGTTTTACATGTAATTGGGGGAAAATAAAAATGTTAAACAAATATTTTTAAATAAATACTTAAATACTCCTGTCTTATCCTTTCTGGGTCATCTATTCTTCAGAATAAATATTACAAATTACTTCAACCAATCTTCATATATCAAGAACTTGAAACTTGTCATTCTCCTGTTTACTTTCCTTTGAACACCTCCACCTAATAAAAATCCTTCTTAAATTTTTGTTCCCAGATTAGCAATACCAAACAATAAAACCAATACCATCACCACCACCACCACAAATAACTAAAATCATATAGTAATTTTTGGTTGGAAAACACTTTGCATATATCATCTTATCTTCTTCACACAGTACCCCATGAGGTAAGTGCTATTATTATCCAAATTTTATAGATGGGGAAACTTAGGCTGATACAGAGAGAAGGAAAGTGATTGGTTAAAGGTCACACAACTTCTCTGAGGCAAGACTCAAAATCTGGCTTTCCTTATTACATGCCCAATGTTCTTTCCACTTATAAAACCTAGGTGCCTTCAGTAGCTAAATACAGTTCCTCAGAAAACATTTGGTGTGGCTAGAATATACCATAACTATTTCCTGACTATTCTTTAAAGATATGGCCTGATTTAGGCAGCCCAAAATTGCGTAAAATTTTTGAAAGTAGTTCTTTTTTGTGGTGGTAAAGAATTTCAAAATAGGGGATATCCATCTATTGGAAATAGCTTAACAAGTTGTGTTATGTAATTGTGATGGAATATTATTGAGCCATAAGAAATGGCAATCAGGTTAATTTAAGAAAAAGTTGGGCAGACTTACATGAACTGTTGCCAAGTAAAGTGAGCATAACTAGGAGAACATTGTATGAAGTAACAGCAATATTATAAGAATCACCAACTGTGAAAGGCTTGTTTACTTTGATCAAGACAGTGACCTAAAACATATCCAAAAAAAAGGATGAAAAATTCTGCCCACCTTGAGAGAGAGAATTAATTAGCTCTGCATGCAGATTGAAGCATACTTTAAAAAAAAACTTTCATTATTTTTATTGTGTTTTTTTGTCATGATTTTTATTTTGTTTGTTTTCAACATCGATAAAATGGAAATGTTTTGCTTGACTTTACATGTAATATCAATATCAAAATCCTTGCCTTTTCAAGGATGAGGAAGCAGCTGGAGGGAGAGGGAGAATTTTGAACTTGAAATTTTAAAAAAATGGATTGTTCAATTTTTATATTAAATTGGGAGAAATATAATGAAATATATAAAATATACTTTAAAATGGAAAGAAAGAAATCCTGCATCTTTTTTATATCATGAATATGTCCTAGTTCAAGCCTGGGACATTTGCCTAAGACTTTCCTGAAATGTGAAGAGAATTATCTCTCACTGTTCTGTGCCTGTGCAAGCAGAAAATGTTGGTCACAGCTTGGGATAGAGCTACCTTGTTCTGCTTTCTAGCTTCCAGAGATTTTGTAATTATGTGTGTCCTTTTTCCAATTTAAAACTTAAAAACAGAAGCTCTTGACAGCTCTTTCCCTTCCTCAGCCATGGAGCTTTGAATAATAATTCTCTCTACCAATGAGAAAATTGATATGTAATTATCAAGATATGAATCCTAGGTTACATGTGAAATTGCAGGATTCCTATCAACAGCCTTTTTTAAAAATAATTCTTTGTGCTATGGAAATGTATGTACCTAAAACAATGAACATATAAAGATAAAATTTTATGTAAATAGCCATTTAAGACAGATATCTACTAACCTGTCTTTAAAATAACAAAAAAAAAATCAAAAAGTTGATTTCATGTGTTTTTTCAAGGTTCTCGTTCTCTCTCTCTCTCTCTCTCTCTCTCGCTCTCTCTCTCTCTCTCTCTTTCTCTTTTTAATTGGCTCCAAACAACAGTTAGAGAAACAGATTGTGTAAGGACTGTTATTCATTTAGGGGAAAATATAGTTAGCAGTTAGAAATGAAAAAATGACCCATTTGCCTTTCTGAAACTACAGTGAATAGGTCTATTGAGGAAATGTTAAGTGTAAGACTTCATGAATGAAGAAAAACATTTTTTTAATGCAATGATGAAATTGGCATTAGGTTTTTGAAATGATAGAGTTTAGCATACAAAAAAAGTATTCCCTCTTGTAGAATGATTTATGAGAAGAAATTACCATTAAAGGAAACATAGGTATTGTTGCAGCTATCAAAGGACTCTTTTACCTTATTAATCTTCAAAGTGAAAATAAGCTATTAATTCTAAAACTCTATGTGGAATCAAGTTATCTTACATTTAGGAAATATATTTTCATCCTGAGGTTTTTTTTTATAAAGAATACTTTGTCTTATTCTGTGCACTAATTAATGAATTACAATATTCACAAGTAATTGGGTGTTCTTCATTAGCATGAATATCAATTAAGATTTTTTTCCCATAGGGAATAATATCCATGCTACTGCTACACAAGTTACTTGACATGGAGGTAGTGGTAATTATGAAACCTGAGTTTCATAGACACTAGGTCTCAGCAGGGTTATGTACTTTCAAGAAAATATGGAAGACATCACCCTTAATTTCACAGTCTTTAGTAAAAGAAAAGACATAATTATCTGGATAATAATAAATTTCTGATGATAGTAATGCTACGCTGCACCTTTTGTATGCACACCAAAAAACAATTAAGTTTGCTTTAACCTCCTATTGCACTTTATATCTGAATAGTTTAGTGATCACTGACAGCCTATAATATGTTTTTAAATAGTTTTTTTTCTTAAATTGTAATCTGTAGAATGTTAAGATTCTATGAGACAAATATAGTAGATCTTTGAAAAACGTACAGTTACAGTGAGTATTAAAATTCAATACTACCTCACTAGGGAATACGATATAACATGAGCATGAAAGAACAAATTGGTCAGTCAACAAATATTTATTGAGTACTGATTATTGCCAGGTACTATAACAAAAACTAGGGATACAAAGGCAGAGGGAGGAAAATCACTGGTCATTCCCTCAAAGAATTAACATGTTCACATTTTAATGGTGGAGACAATATGCAAAAATAATGTATATAAAAGATAAATATAGTGTAAGTGGAAAGTTTTCCTCACTCTAGGGATGAATTGTGCTAATAAGAATATCGAATCCAATATTAACATGAACTGTGTATCTTCTCCCTGTACAGGGAAAGACAGTGGTTTAGTTTGTCTGGAACTTAGAATGCATGAAGAAGAAGAATATATTAGAAGGGTAGACTGGAGCCATGTAATGAATGACTTTAAATGCCATCTAAGTTTCTATATATCCTGATTACAGCTGGGATGTATTTAAGCTTATTTAGGAGAATGGCATATCCAGATGTACTTTAAGAATACGGATTGGCATCTATGTGTAAAATGGAGCAAAATGGATGAGAGTAGAGACATTAATTCAGAAGACTATTCCAATAATCCAGATAAGAAATGATGAAAGACTGCTCATTGTGGTATATGCATGTAAAATTTGCTACTGAGGAGGCTGAAGCTCGAGGATCTCTTGAGCTCTAAAGGTTTGAACTGCAATGGGCTAAGTGGCTAGCATCAAACTCAAGTAGAAACGTATTCCTATAGGCCACATATTGGTGTAGAAAATAACTAAATAACATTATCTATGTTGCATTGTATTTTTGTTAATTTGGTTAAACATTTACCAGTTAAATTTTAACCTTGTTCCACTCAGAAGAAATGTGAGCTGTTGCCACAAGTTTAACACTTATGAGTTACACCAATAAAGTGTCTGCACTAAGTCTGGCACAAATATGTTGAGCTATGAGAGCAGGTGCGACAAGGTTCCTTAAGGAGGGATAAACTGCCTTAGGTCAGAAATGGAGCATGCTTAATCTTTTGTGCTGATCAGTTCAAGTCTTTAATTGCTATACCACTTTTATCTTGGGTGAGATAGAGGAAGAAAAGAAAAGAAAAGAAAAGAAAAGAAAGGAAAGGAAAGGAAAGGAAAGGAAAGAGGAGAGGAAGAGGAAGAGGAAGAGGAAGAGGAAAGGAAAGGAAAGGAAAGGAAAGAGGAAAGGAAAGGAAAAAGGAGAGGAAAGGAAAAAGGAGAGGAGAGGAGAGGAAGAGGAAAGGAAAGAAAGAAAGGAAGGAAGGAAGGAAGGAAGGAAGGAAGAAAGATGAAAGGAAGAAAAGAAAGGAAGGAAGAAAAAGAAGGAAGAAAGAGAGAAAGAAAGAAAAGGAAAAAATAGAGAAATAAACAAAGAAACAAAGAAAGAAAATAGATGAGGGTCTGAACAACAATAGTTTTAGTGAGAAGGGCACAGATGTAAAAAATGGTGAAGAGGTAGAAACCAATAAGACTTGGCAACACAACCGATTTTATATGGCTGGGAAGAATCAATGAGAGGGAGGAGTTGAGTAAGATCCCAAAGATGCATGGCTAAATGACAGGAAGAATGGTGGTACTCTCAACAAAGATAAGGACATTAGGAAGGAGTGGAGGGGAAGGCTGTTTTTTTTTTGGGGGGGGAGATGAATCCTGTGTTTCATATGTTTGGGTTTAAGATATCTGTGAGATATCTAGTTTGAAATGACCAATGGGTAGATTATGATACTGGGACTTGGGTTTAATGGAGAGATGTAGTTTTGGGAGACATCTCGAACAGGTTAATGAATACATGGAGCTGAAGTAAAATTCAAGCTCCTTCTTACCTACCTATTTCTACCCTTATCTTCCATCATTGCACTGTATACATCCTTTATACCACTCAGCCTAGACCAGTTTCCAAATTTCCTCAGCACTTTATCTACTCTACACTTCAATTTGGCTATTCCCTCTGGTTAAAGTCCTTTCCTTACCATCTTGGCCATCAACATCTCAGACATTTTAAATAATGAGGATAGACAGCTTATAAATAAGAGTTATTATTACTGTTTTAAGCCAAAGTGATTTGCTTAAAGGAACTCTTGTTAAAAAAAAATTACCTACTGTGTTACTCTGTGCTTAAATCTCTATTCTGCTCCATCCAATGAAGTGATTTCTTTAGACCTGGGATTATGCATTATTCTTCCAATTTTATGAGGAATGGAACCCTCTCCCAGAATTCCAGCCTCTATAGTGGGATGTCTAACACCTACTGCCAGGCTTCCTGACTTTTGGTCTAAACCTCTGTTATGTTATGTTTTACCTGACACCAGATAGATTGTAGTTGTTCAATCTTCTATCTGTTTTCCAAGACTTTCTTCTAGTACCCATAAATAGCTTTCCCAAGGTCTGAGATAAAACTGGAGGACTTCCCTTTATCATCTGCTTCCAGATTCTCCTAAAATGTCACCTAACTTTTGAGAATTCCAGGAACGATCTTTTCTGATTGCCTCCTCCATTCAGTTTGAGCTGTCCTGTTTTGGTCCCAGTTTTTGTCATCTTCATTCTGGGCCCCTAATTGAGCCTGAACATTCTAAAAAGAGTAACATTTCACTGCATGTTCAATCTTACATTAAGATCACATTTTTATTGAATTTTTTCTAGGGTGACATGGGAGTGGGTGTCATGGAGAAGGATTGGGTAAAAGTAGTAATTTAATTATAGAATTACAACGTTAATTGGTAACCTTTTCCTATCCCAGGATGTGTTGTACTGGTGAGTGTTCTTCTTTTCCCTTTTCCTGGATGTGAAGAAAATATATTGCAAGGTAATTTGAACAACCTTAGCTAGTTAGGCATGATATGTCAATTTAGGAATAAACTGAACAGAGTTGAGGTATTTGTTCAGGCTTCTAAGCCTTTGCTAGGAATGGAGGGTGGGATTACTGCAGAGTGAGGAGAAAAGGAATAGTATATTCAATACACTTTGACTCAAACCAGAGTCAATGTGGGGATGGACCTATGCAAAAACAAGGGTGGGGGTATTGGTTTATGAACCCAACAACTGGAAAGTATTTTTTTTTTCATTCTAGAAGATTCCTTCAAATCATAGTGTAAGAAAGAAGATTCTGATTGGACACACCCTGTTCCAGCCTGACATTTAAACCATAACAGCTCCCCAAAAAGGAACAATGTGATATCTCTCAATGATAATGAGACTGATATACAACAGAAAAGAGGTTTTTCCTTTAGAAAAAAGGACTAGTGATTCCATTGCTTTGCTTCAGGAACTACAGACTGAACAATTGGGTAAAACTGGTGAACTACAAGAAAGTGATAGACATTGGTATGTTCTCTCACCCACCAAAAACTTGCACCATCCCCTACTGACAAAAATTGGTCCATTTATTCTGGTAGCTGTGAGAGGAAAGTATTATAGTATGGGATTATAAAGCTGATTTGTTTGACTAGAGAGGGTCAAGAAAAGGTAGACAATATGCTTACGTGAATGGAGAAGAAGCAATCAAAGGTGGTCAGAGTTGATACCACCGATCTTTAGTGTCAAAGCAAGATACCATTGATATTTAAGAGAATGATTGGTAGAAAATTATAAATGAGTATATGCAGGAGAGAGAGGGAGTAGAAAAAAAAATTGGAATGTTCTGGAAACATGAGCAGGAGCTAACATGACAAAAACCGTATAAGGAAATATCTGGAATTCGAACTGTAGAGAAAAATTTTTTTTTCATAACACATCATTTGGCTATTGAAAACATATTAGGGTGTTTTTGTAGTAATAAGGAAACACTGACCTACTATTATACTAAATCAACTGCTTTTATCATTATGAAAAACTAATTTTTTAAGGACTTGTGCAGTTATATTATTCTACTTTATATCTAAATCACTCTTACAGTTAGGAACATTTACATTTTTTCTTATTTCAGTTATACATTTAACTGGCAAAACATGGATAGATTGTGATCTAAATTTTGGAGTGAATATCCATGATCAATGATCAGCAATGATTAATGAGATCATAGTAGTAATTAAAGGGAAACCAGATATGGACATGAGAATGCCCAAAATTCTATCCTACTTGTGAGACACATTGTGGATATGGTTTACTTAAACCTAAGACAATATCTCCCATGCCCCAATGCTTACTTTCCTTTTACTCATTGGAGGATAAGCACTTCAGTTTCCTTGTATAGAACTGTTATATTGTCCAGGTTTCACAGGCATACAACAATAAGGTCAGCACAATAGCTCTGTATATATCCAGTTTGGTAGGCTGTCTAAAGGGCCAAGGTCTCTCATTGCATCCTGGGCCATTTCCAGTCATCCTGATGGCTCTGGAGGAGAAAGTGATGCTGTTGACTTTGTACAGCTCTCCCTCTCACTCAAACCAAATTCAATTGCAAGCCATGTCATCATCTCCCTGATGTCATAGTCTTCTTTGAGAATGAAGAACAACCCCCACCCCAACACACACACACACACACACACACACACACACGCACACACACACACACACTTCTGTCCAATACTTTCCTTCAGAGCCCACCAAACACTGAGCTAGCTCTGGTAATGTGTGCATCAGCTATTTTATGGATAACTCACGTAAGGCTGATGCTTACAGGGTGGTCTCCCTGAAGAGTTTTGGGATTGATTGCATAACATGAGAGACAATGGCAAAGGACTACCCAACATGGCATGCCAGTATCAAAGAATGCATTGTGCTCTATGAGCAAAATATTGCAGTAGCTTAAAAGAAAATGAGTTGTGAAGATTTAGAGACGTCTCTACGCCAAATGTTCACGTGGACTATTTGTGCCTGAACTGTGGTAAACCCTTCTCAGATCATATTGGTTTTATCAGTCACAGTTGGATACACTGTAACTTGACTCCAACATAGCGATGTGATTTTTGTCTTCTTCAAGAATGAAGGACAACAACCAGCAAATACATTATAGGGTACAGAGGTATAAATTATGTAAAGGATGTTTATACAACATGTTCTAAAAACCTTAGTGGAGTTAAAAAACATACACTAATAATTTTGGGATGACACACAAACACATATACATATATATACATGTGTGTGTGTATATATATATATATATATATATACACATATGAGTCCTTTTTCTAGTCACTGACTTTTTTCTTTTAAATTGGATAAGTATTCAAAGTATATATGCATATATATATATAATATGGACAGATACATACACACATACACTACATAACAATTGACCATAAAGATTGCTCATTTATGTGTGTATATTACATATTACTCATATATACATTCATATATGAATATTTTAGTGTCTTCTATTGTTAGGCTTTTAAAGTATCTATCTATCTATCTATCTATCTATCTATCTATCTATCTATCTATATTTATCTATGTCACATTCTAACTCCCAATTTTACCTGAACTAGGAGATGGGATACATTAGGAAAATTATTGACTGGAGAATGTGCATTACAGGGCATACGTGTATCAGAGACAACTGAGATGGAACCAAAACCTAGAAGTTCTGACTCCAATTCCTAGCTTAGAACATGCACTTGTCTCTAAAATCTGATATTCTTATGCTTCCATTAATAAGGACTATCACTCAAGACAACATGGCTAATGTTTTCTCCTTAGTGAACTCTCAATAAAAACTCCTATTTTCTACTGAGCTAGTGTTAACAAAGTAGTTAAGGGGGGGATGAGGATAAATTGAATACAATGGAGTGAGAGAGAAAATGACTTCTTGTAGGGGGGTGGGAAATGTTCAGGAAAGAATTTATAAAGGAACTTATGCTTGAGTTAAGTCTTAAAAGGAGTCAGAAATTAAATATGAATATATAGTAGAGCAATGCATATCTTTCATTTTTTTCTGTGTGTACACAATTATTTGATGTACTGACTTTTCTGCTTATGACAAAGTAAAACATAAATATTAGCAAATACTTTCAAAACGTTATATTTCAGCTTCAACAAATTATTATTGATATCTGAAATAAAACTTAGGCATAAACTAAATGACTATCCTACATTGTTCTGATGAAAATTCTAGTTCTGTCATACTGCACTTAATGGAAAGAACAAGGAAGGTCAATAAAAGCAAACATTGGTGGTGATTTTTCTTTATTTATCTAAGAAGAAATTCATCTTTCTTGCAATTTCCAATATTTATTGTCCCTGTAAGTGATGTTGGAATTATGTTAATAGAAGTGAGAAGCTAAGCTAAGCCAATTCAATAGAAAAATTAGTTTCTCCCTCTTTCTGCACATGGCGATCCAAGTAGTTAGATGGTCAAGTTATTATTACTGTAGTTTATGTCCCTAAGTGTTTTGACTAGTTCCTGGATTTTTTTTTCTTTAATATTCCTTTCAGAGTTGTATTCTTTCATTCAGATCCAAAAGAGTGTTTCTTTGCAAACGACTACTTCAAACTTTGAAAGAATCTGGATCATTATGTCTTACTTGAATTTTGACTTAGGAGAAAAAAATGGCTAAATATTACAACCATGTGAGAAAGGGAGATATCCCAAAATAGCACACCCCAGAGCAAGCATTTTATAAGTAAAATAATTTCTTTGCAATCAAAGCATATTAGTTTTTCCCCAAAAATGTTTCTCACCCAAAAGCTATTTTGAAATGCTTCAATCATTGCTATTGATTTTGGAGGGGAAGTGTAAGTATGTTGAGCTGAGAAGATGATCCAGTATTTTCTAACTTGTTTAAATTAATTATTTTCAGTAAGAATATTATTTCCTGTGAATACACTACCCACTGCAAAAAAAAAAAAATAAACACCAGCAATTCAAATTGTAACATTGTTTTCAGTCTCTGTTCTCTGAAAAAAAAAAATTAAGATTCATTATAGCCCTAGGACAGTTAGGTAGTGCAAGGGATAGTGTCAAGTCTGGAGTCTGGAAGACTCCTCTTCCTTAGTTCAAATCTGGTTTCAGATATTAGTATCTGTGTGACCCCAGGCACGTGTCTTAATCCTGTTTGCCTCAGTTTCCTTATCTGTAAAATGAGTTGAAGTAAAAGGTAAACCACTCCAGTATCTTTGCTAAGGAAACTGCAAATGAAGGTCACATAGTGTTAGACATGACCGAAAAATGACTGAAGAACAACAACTGAAAATGGCCACAGCAGCTAAATACAGACTGATCCCCAGACAAGCTGCTGTGTCTCAATGATAAATTCGTTATCCATGGTTTAAGAGAAATGTATTAAATGCTCCTATACAAACAAACATGCACACAGATATAAAAACACAGGGTAGGAGGAATGGAGAGTGTTAGTGAGATTAGTATACATAAAAAGAATACACATATAATAGAGATGATCAGTACTTCATAGCCAGAATTCATATACCTACATTCACTGTTCATATACACACATATATTTCTGCATGTGTTCTGTGTGTATGTGCATATTTTTAAAGGACTAAAATGAAAAGAATTTCAGCAGAATTGAGTAACTAGCTCTGATATGAAAAGACTCGAGTTCAAATCCTATCTCTGAGGCTTACTACCTGCATGAACCTTTGATCAAGTCGCTTCCCTATACTAATCCTCCGTATGTGTTTATAACCTATAAAACTAGGTGGCCTCCAAGTTGCCTTCAAAATCTAGATCTATAATCTTATGAGTACCAAAATCAAGTAAAGTATAACATGCAAACAATACATTGATATGTAATGTTATACATTGTTAGCATTATAATATTCTAATAAATGAACTAACTATTGTGAAAGTTTTTTGGAGTTAAATGGGGACATGAAACTAGGGAAATCACTTTGTAATAAGGTGGGAGACATTTGGATTATAAGATAAATACACCATTACTTATAATTTACTCTAGCTGAGAATAATACCTAATATGTGTTCTTCTATTGCCCAGGCATCTGTTCAGAAAAATAGTCTACATTTTCTGATGTAGCCTTTATCTCTCAGTTTTTCTAGGATGATATAGGGGAAAAATTACCCTAAAATCTATTTTTTCTTTTTCTCTACATTATATTTGACCCTAAATTTCTATAAATGTGATAGAGGGGGCACTATGATTGGAACATAGGTTTGAAGATAAATTTGGTGATTCTAAATTGTTCACCACCAAAAAAACCTCATTTTTTACAGACATATTGGCCAAATAAAATTGTGTGTATACAATTATATATGGATGTGTTTATGTACATACATACACATAAATATATATGTACATAGATATGTGTATATAATACATGCATACATACATAAAATCATGGACACCATGATCCTTAGTGAATAAAATTTCAAGCCATTTAAAGGTTGATTTCAAGCATCTAACTATCAATGAGAGGAGGGGAATAAACATGGGAGGTGTTAGTAGTAGATATTATAAAAATGTAATTTCTTTGTAATAAGTATCATAAAAGACATATTCAAAGGCATCAATGATAGGCAAAGGAGATGAACTAGATCTGTAAATAGACATAAAGACAATCATGGTTGGCCTGGTTGTTGAAATGTCAAAAGAACAAAAGACCTACAGTTGATTTTATGGATAGCTTATAAAAGATTATAGAGACAAGACAAAAATCACCAAAAATACAAAGATAAGATATAATACACTAATGTGTTTGCAAATTAATTAGAAATTTCAAAATATTCAACTGGAATCAGAAAATATCCTTCAGATTCAGCCTTAATCAGAAGGATTATAAACTCTGTCCAAATCTCAGATTCTTAAGAAATGAATCCTTTTACTTCTTACTACTTTTCCCATTAACATTCTCTGTGTTAGGTAGAATTTCTCCTTTTTTCAATGCACTCTAGTGAGAATCCATGGCTTATCCCTCCTAGCTTTCATGATTTAAACTTACTCAACAATTGCATTTGCTCTCAGAATGAAATATCTTGCTCTGTTTTTCATATATGTAAAGCTATGGCTGTTGCATGTAACTTGAATGGCTCATTAGCTAACAGATATGTATAATCACTTTACTTATTGGTATCTAAATGTTTAGGTGAAAAGTTGTGTGTTTTGAATCTTTCTATCCAAATGCATTTCTTTGATTTTTAACTTTTAAATACAAAATCAATCTAAGTGTTTTTCATAATGTTAAGAGAAAAAAAATAATTCAATTTTCTTTTTAGTTATACATCTCCCCCAGCCCAACAACTTCTTCCCATCCACAGGGGAGGCAAGAAACAAATAAAAAACTCATTGAAAATACAAATTCATGCAAAAATATTACCACATTATCAATGTTTTGGAAAAAGAAAGAAAGAAAGAGAAAAAAGTGTATGCTTTAATCTTCATTCTGAAAGTACTTTGAAATTACGCTATATTATTTTATTGATCATAGTTACTGTCTTTTGCATGCATGATCTTTACAAAATTGCTGTTACAATTTATTTTTTTCTCCCAGTTCTGTTCACTTAACTTTGGATCAATTCATATAACTCTTCCTAGGTTTTTATGAGACCATTCTCTTGCTCATTTTTTTTTCTACCACAGTAGTATTCCATCACTTCTATATATAACTTGTTTAACTATTCCTTAATTAATAGGCTTCCCCTTGTTTTCCAATTCTTTGCCACCACAAAAGGCTGCTATTGTACAAATTGGTCCTTTTCTTTTTTTCTTTGATCTCTTTGGGGTATAGATGTAGTAGTAGTATTGCTGGACCAAAGTTTACACAATTTGAAAGCTTTTTGATCATAGTTCCAAAATGTTTTCCTGAATGGTAGCACTAATTTATAGCTCCACCAACAGTGAATTGGGGAACATATTTTTTATACCTCCTCCAGTATTTGCCATTTTTCTTTTTCCATCATCTTAGCTAACTAATTGTTCTGAGACAATAACAGTATTTTTTAAATTTACATTTCTTTAGTCATTTACAGCATTTTTCTCATGACTGTGGATAGTTTTGATTTCTTCCTCTGAAATCTGCCTGCTCATATACCTTGAATGCTCATCAATTTGAGAAAGACTCAATCTTATAAATTTTGCTCAATTACCTAAAAATTTGTGAAATAAGACTTTTATTAAAGAAACTGGCTGCCAAGTCCACCCACCCCAGCCCCCACCATTTTGCTGGTTTTTCTTCTAATTTTAGCTATATTTGTTTAGTTTATGTAAAAACTTTTCGACTTTATAGAATCAAAATTTCATATTTTTCTTCTTGTGAACTTCTATATCTATTGTTTTGGTCAGTATTTCTTTCCTTATTCATAAAACTGCCATGTAATATTTTCCATATACTACTAATTTGTAAACGATATGTTGATCTGTGTCTAAATCCTGCATCCATTTTGAGCTTATCACTGTATATGGTGTTAGATCTCTGTCTATGCCTAGTTTCTGCTAATTTCTCTTCCAGTTTTCTTAGCTTTTTTGTCATGAGCTTTTGCCCAAATAACTGGGATATTAGAGTTTATCAAATATTAGTTTAGTGTGCTTGCTCATTTGTATCTAATTTTTTCCATTGATTAATCACTCTACTTTTTATCCAGTACAAAATTGTATTGATGGTTATAGGTCTGTAGTATGGTTTAAGATTTGGTATTGCTTGGCACTCTTCACATTTTTTCATTGATTGCCTTGATATCTTGACCTTTTCTTACATTAGATGAATTTTGTCATATTTTTTCTAGCATTATAAATAATTCTTTGGTAGTTTGCTTGGTAAGGCATTGAATGAGTAAATTAATTTAGACAATATAATCATTTTCATTATGTTGGTTCAGATAGCAATGAGCAATTGACATTTCTCTATTTATTCTGATGTCTATTTCTGTGAAGTTTTTCTTTTAATGTATTCATATAATTTCTCTCTCTCTCTCTCTCTCTCTCTCTCTCTCTCTCTCTCTCTTCCTGTGTGTGTGTGTGTGTGTGTGTGTGTGTGTGTACTGGCAAGTAGGTTCCCAAGCATTTTATACTATCTATAATTATTTTTATATCTTTCTATCTCTCCCTTCTGGGTTTTGTTGATAATATGTAGAGATGTTAATAAGTTGTGTAGTTTTACTTTATATCTTACAACCCTGTCGAAGTTGTTAGTTGTTTTTACTAGGTTTTTAGTTGACTATAAGTGCCTAGGTAAATTTCCTAAGTAAAAAAAAAAAGTACATTATCTGCAAATAGTGAATTATGTTTTCTCATTAGCTATACTTATTCCTTTGATTCCCTTTTCTTGTCTTGTAGTTTTTGTAATACAATATTGGATAATAATGGTGAAAATGGATATCCTCTCTTCACCCTTATCTTATTGGAAAGGCTTCTAGTTAATCTCCATTACAAATAATGCTTGCTCTTAAATTTAGATATAACTTATTTAAGAAAAGCTCTATTTTTCTTATTCTTCATAGTATTTTTAAAAGAATTGAGTGTTGTATTTTGTCAAAACCTTTTCCCACATCTTTTGATATAATCATGATTTTTGTATTTTGCTTATTAATTTGTATTTTACTTATTAATTTCTAATATTGAATGAGTCCAAAATATACAATATTTGTGATATAGTGTTTTAAACTGCTTGCTAGTATTTTATTTAAAAATTTTGCATCAATATTCATTAGGGAAATTGGTCTATATGTTTTCTTTTATGTTTTGTATCTCACTGATATGGTTATCAAGACCAAATTTTTCTTATAGAAGGAATTTGGTAGGACCTCTTATTTATTTATTTATTTTTAAATACTTTCTGTGATATTGAAATTAATTGTTATTTAGCTATTTAGGAGAATTCCTTTCTAAATGCATCTATTCTTTGATTTCTTTTATCTAAGAAATTTCATTCATAACTTGTTAAATTAATTTTTCAAAAGTAGATTTATTTAAACATTTTATTTACTCCTGTGTTTCTGGGGAATTTATGTTTTATAGGTATTCACTCATTTTATTTAGATCATCACTTTTATTCACATATAAGTGGACAAATTAGCTCCCGATAAATGCTTTTATTCCATCTTTACCTATCGTGACTCTACTCATTTCATTTTGAATACTGGCAATTTGATTTTCCTCTCTTTTTTTGATCAAATTATTTAAATTAGGATCAAATTATTTTATTGATTTTTTCAATAAGGAAGCTTTTAATTTTATTTATTAGTAATTTTTATGCTAATTTTATCAATATTTTCTTTGATTTTCTGGATTCCTATTTTGATGTTTAATTGGCAATTTTTAATTTGTTGGGTTTTTTTTCTGCTTCTTTAATTGAATGGCTAGTTCATTCACCTAATCTTTTTCACTTTTAATGGTGTGAAGGTTTAGAGATACAAATTTTCCCCTAAAGTAATACTCTGGCTTCATCCCACAAATTTTAGTATGTTGTCTCACTGTTATCTTTATTGGAATTATTGATTGTTTCTATTATTTGTTATTTTATCTACTCATTCTTTGAAAAAGGTATTCAGTTTCTAATTAATTTTAAATCTATGCTTCAAAGACCCTTTACTGCATATATATATATATATGTATGTACGTATGTATGTATGTATATTGTTTTCATTGTGTTATGGTCACAAAATACATTTACATTACCTTTTTTGTTTGTTTTTGCCTCAAACCATGTGCAATTTCTGTGAGGAGGATTCCCTCTCCTGTGTCACTAGAAGCTCCACCACACCAGCCCTCCTCCTTGCCCCAGGACCACCACCCAGAACTGTAATCCAGATCCAAGCATGAGCAAACCAAGAGATTTCTGCCTCAGCACCAGCAAAGAGAGCCCTGCAATTCCCCTCTGATCAGCCACTTGATTCCCCCTCTGTCTGAGGGCCGAGCTCAGGAAGCAGCTGCCACCCTGGGGCTACACGGGGACTGGGTTTGTAACACAGCTTCTCTCTCATCTTGATCACAGACTTTTCCTGCTGACCTTCTAAGCTGTCTTTGGCGTTTGCGTGTTGAGAAGTCTGGAAACTGCCACAGCTGCCTGTGATTCAGTCCTCTGAGGGCTTTTCTAGGTTCACTGAGGCCTGGTCTTTGCTTGTGCACCCATGCTAAACTGAGTTCCTCTCCACAGCATTTTATTTATTTTTCCTTCCTGGGTACTTCCAGCATTTTCTCCTTGACCTGGAAGTTCTGGATTTTGACTATAATGTTCCTCAGAGTTTTCATTTTAAGATTTCTTTCAGAAGGTAACTGGTGTATTTTTTTTTTAAATTTCTACTCTGTTCTCTGGTTCTAAGAGATTTGGGCAATTTTCCTTTATATTTCTTTTTTTTTAGTTTTTCAGCAATTGGGGTTAAGTGACTTGCCCAGGGTCACACAGCTAGTAAGTGTCAAGTGTTTGGTGTGAGGCTGGATTTGAACTCAGGTCCTCCTGACTTCAGGGCCGGTGCTCCTGCACTGCACCACCTAGCTGCCCTTATAATTTCTTTAGATATCATGTTTAGGGTCTTTTTTTGGTTGTTTTTCAGGTAGTCCAATAATTTTTTTTTTTAAATTATCTCCCGTTGATATATTTTCCAGTTCAGTTGCTTCCCCCCTGCCCAAGGAAATATGTCATATTTTCTTTTTTCAGATTTCTTTTCGTCGTTATTGTTTGTTTGTTTCTTGCTGTCTCTTAGAGTCATTAGCCATCATTCACTTGGCCAATACTAGTTGTTTCCATCAGTATTATTTGCATCTATTTCACCAAGTTGTTAATAATTCTCTTTTCATAATTCTCTTGCGTAGTTCTGATTTCTCTTATCAATTTATCCACTAATCCTCATATTTGATTTTTAAAATCACTTTTTTCTTTTTTTTTAACTCTTTAACTGTTCTTGGAATTCTTTTTTCCTCGTCTTCAATCTGCATCTTTCTTTGATATTTTGTTTGTAGATGTTTACAAGTCATTGTCTTCTTCTAAGTTTGCGTCTTAAGATTCCCTGTCCCTCTATTACTTTTTATGTTCAATGCTGTTGTTCATTTTTCCAGCCTACTTCTTGACACTTAAGTTTATGTTCTATTGGGCTCTATTCATTTCTTGGACTGGGGAGGCTTGTCTGGCCCAGGTTTCTTTCTTTAATGTCTTTCTTTTGCTTTCACAGTTCAATTTGAGGGCCTGAAAGTTTTTGGTGTTTCCAAAGTGGTGTTATCTTAGAAAAGATGTGTTCAGTGCCTTCCTGGTCTATGCATTGCATATTCTTGACCTAGTTTACATCTGTTGGCTTATTCAGAATGAGTGTACTGTTGGCTTCCCCTCAATATTGATATCCTTTCATGGCTTATTCCAGGGATGGGGAACCTGAGGCCTTGAGGACTCATGTGGCCTTCTAGATCCTCAGGTGAGGCCTTTTGACTAAGTCCAAGTTTTATAGAACAAACCATTTTATTAAGGGGATTTGTTCTATGAAGATTAGATTCAGTCAAAGGAATACATTTGAGGACCTAGAGAGCCAAATGTGGCCTTGAGGCCACAGTTCCCCACTCCAGGATTCCATTATAGGGTTAAATGTCAGAACTAAATGTTAGAATTGAGTCCCCAGCCTGTTTTTGTGCTTGAAATCATGCTTTGTTTCTGGAACTTGTTCCTTGCTTTTTACACTGGTAGACCCTCTGATCGATCTCCTAGCAACCTCTTCATTCTCTGTGCAGAAACTGTACCTCTGAGCTAGATGATGGGTGAGGAAGCTGTGAGATGTCACTTGTTCCTACTCCCCTTGCTAGATACAGGGATCCCCTCATATCTCTCTCTGTGTTCAATTGTTTATTCCTCCTACCACCCTTGGTTGCTAGGCTGCTCCTCTCCACTGCTATCACTTACACTATAATCTGCTGCCACTTCAGCTACTTTGGTCAGCTATTACTTTACTGCTATTTCTGCTGCTGCTGTACTGTGCTATGCCCTTGGCCAGCCTGTACTCCAGTTTCCCCAGACCTTTCTGTCTGTCTTCCTAAGGTTCCTTGGACTTAAAAAAATTACTGTGAATTTTTCTTGACTTCTCTGATCAAAATTTGATTTAACACATTTTCTAGGTTTTTGTGGAGGGAGTACGTTGGAAGAGCTAGGCAAAAATGCAAAATCACTGGGCAGAGCCAAATATGTCAGAGGAAAAACAGTGACTTGCCTAAGTTCTTCCCCAAATCCCTCCAAATACCTGTAAAAATGACTCTAAACAAATTCTAGAGCAGCAGAACCCACAAAATGACAGAATAAAAAAAAATTTCCAGCTCAAGGCAACTTGGAAGGTCAACAGGGAAGATCTGTTGTACCAGGCAGGGAGAGGACTGTAGTTCAGCACAGGCCATCGCAGCAAAGACAGGGGTGTCTAGTGAATCCAGAGCAGGTCTCAGGATACTGAATCACAGGACACTGTGTTGATTTCCAGACTTCTCAACCCACAAATGCCAAAGACAACTTAGAAGGTCAGTGGAAAAGTCTGTTGGACCTAGGTCACAGAGGAGCACAGTCCAGTCCTAGCCCTGGGGTGGCAGTGGTGGTGGCTGCTTCTGGAACTTTCAGCCCACAGACAATGGGGGTATCAAACAGCTTATCAGAGGGGGATTGCAGGGATCTCTTTGCTGGCACTGAGGCAGAATTCTCTTGCTTTGCCAATGCTTGGATCTGGGTTGCAGTCCTAGAGTGGTGGTCCTGCGGTGGGGAGGAGCATTGGTGTGGTAGAGTTTGTGGCAATGGTGCACAGGAAATCCTCCTCACAGTTCCAAGGTAGAAAAGAGTGCTGTAGACACTCATAAATAAGAGCACAAACCAGGAAAGGAGTAAATGTCTCTCTTTTGATCATACAATCTTAGAAGAATGGAAAATTTACAGGTCCCAAGAAGTACCTCTGAAAATAGTTCCACAAAACCCCTGAAGTTTAGAACAGTACACTCTTCTCACTGGAAGCAGAGCCCTACCTTAAAAAAGAGTTTAAAAGTCAAGCAATTGGCTGGGAAGATGAGCAAGCAGTGAAAAATCTTAGATTGTAGAATCTTACTTTGGTGACAAAGAAGATCAAAACATACAACCAGAAGAAGACAACAAAGTGAAAGCTCCTACACCCAAAGCCTCCAAGAAAAATAGGAATTGGTCTCAGGCTATGGAAGAGCTCAAAAACTATTTCAAAAAGCAAGTAAGAGAAATAGGGGAGAAGCTGGGAAGAGAAATGAGAGTGATGAAAGAGAATCATGAAAAACGAGTCAACAGCTTACTAAAGGAGACTCAAAAAAATACTGAAGAAAAGACCTTAAAAATAGACTAACCCAAATGGCAAAAGTGGTCCAAAAAGCCAATGAGGAGAAGAATGCCTTAAAAAGCAGAATTGTCCAAATGAAAAAGGAAGACCAAAAGCTCACTGAAGAAAATAATTCCTTAAAAATTAGAATAGAGCAAATAGGAACTAATGACTCTTTGAGAAATTAAGAAATTACAAAACAAAACCAAAAGAATGAAAAAAAATAGAAGACAATGTGAAATATCTCATTGCGAAAAAACAAACACAAAAACAGAAACAAAAACAACTGACTTTGAAAATAGATCTGGGGGTGGCTGAGCCAAGATGGGGGAGGGAAAGCAGTGACTTGCTTGAGCTCTCTCCCCAAACCCCTCCAAATACCTATAAAAATGGCTCTAAACAAATTCTAAAGCAGCAGAACCCACAAAAAGACAGAGTGAAACAAATTTCCAGCCAAAGACAACCTGGATGGTTGATCAGAAAGGTATATCATGTCAGGCAGGGAGAGAAGCACAGTTTGGTGTGGGCACGCAGGCCGCAGCGAACCTGGAGGAGGCCTCAGAGGACTGAACTTCGGGCAGCTATGGCAGTTTCCAGACTTCTCAACCCACCAACACCAAAGACAACTTAGAAGGTCAGTGGGAAAAGTCTGTGCTGCAGTGAGGGAAGGAGCTAGGTCTCAGCCACCCCCAGGGCTGTGGCTGTTTTCTGAGCTTCCAGCCCACAGACTGAGAGGGAAATCAAGTGGCTGATCAGAGGGGGATTGCAGAGATCTCTTTGCCAGTGCTGAGGCAGGAATCTCTTGCTTTACTGGTTCTTGGATCTGGGTCACAGTTCTGAGGGGCAGTCCTGGGGTGAGGAGGAATTCTGGTGTGGTGAAGCATGTTGTGGAGGTGGAGAGGAAATACCTCGCCTCTTATCATAGCATCTTGGAAGAACTGAAAATTTTCAGGTACCTAGAAGTATCTCTGAAAACAGCTGTACAAACCCCCAAAGCTTGGGACAGTACAGTATCCACATTGGAAGCAGACTTTTACCTTAACAAAGAGTTTAAAACTCAAGTAATTGGCCAGGATCATGAGTAAGCAGTGCAAAAAAGTCAGACTATATTATCTTACTTTGGTGACAAAGAAGATCAAAACATACAACCAGAAGAAGACAACAACATCAAAGCTCCTACATCCAAAGCCTCCAAGAAGAATATGAATCAGTCACAGGCCTTGGAAGAGCTCAAAAGGGATTTTGAGAAGCAAGTAAGAGAAGTAGAAGAAAAACTGAGAGTTTTTCAAGAAAATCATGATAAACAAGTCAATAGCTTGCTAAAGGAGACCCCAAAAAATACTGAAGAAAATAACACCTTAAAAAATAACCTACCCCAAATGTCAAAAGAGGTCCAAAAAGCCAATGAGGAGAAGAAGGACCTAAAAATTGGCCAAATGGAAAAGGAAGTCCAAAAGTTTACTGAAGAAAATAGCTCCTTAAAAATTAGAATGGAGCGATTAGAAGCTAGTGACTTTATGAGAAATCAAGACACTGTAAAACAAATCCAAAAGAATGAAAAATTAGAAAACAATGTGAAATATCTCATTGAAAAAACAACTGGCCTGGAAAATAGATCCAGGAGAGAAAACTTCAAAATTATTGGACTATCTGAAAGCCATGATCAAAAAAAGAGCCTAGACATCATTTTTCAAGAAATTATCAAGGAAAACTGCCCTGATATTTTAGAACCAGAGGGCAAAATAGAAATTGAAAGAATCCACTGATCTCCTCCTGAAAGAGATTCCCAAAGGAAAACTTCTAGGAATATTGTAGCCAAATTCTAGAATTCCTAGGTCAAGGAGAAAATATTGCAAGCAGCCAGAAAGAAACAATTCAAGTACTGTGGAGACACAATCAGGATAACACAAGATTTAGCAGCTTCTACATTAAGGGACCCCAGGGCATGGAATATAATATTCTGGAGGGCAAAGGAGATAGGATACAACCAAGAATCACCTACCCAACAAAACTGAGTATAATCCTGCAGGGGAAAAAGGATCATTCACTGAAATAGAGGACTTTCAAGCATTCCTGTGGAAAAGACCAGAGCTGAATAGAAAATTTGATTTTCAAACACAAGACTCAAGTGGAACATGAAGAGGTAAATAGGAAAGATAAAATCATAAGAGACTTATTATGGTTGAACTGTTTAAATTCCTGCATGGAAAGATGATATTTGTAACTCATGAGACCTTTGTCACTAGTAGGGCAGTTGGAGGGGATAAATTTATATGTACGTATATATAGATATAGATAGATAGATAGATAGATAGATAGATAGATAGATAGATATATAGATAGATAGATAGATAGAGGGCACAGGGTGATTTGAAAATGAAAGGGTCATATCTGGAGAATAAAATTAAGGGGTGAGAGAGGATTATACTAGGAGAAGGAGAAAGGGAGAGGGTAAACGGAAAGAGGTAAAGGGAGAGAGGAGAATGGGCTAAATTATCTCACAAAAAAACAGAAAAGAAAAGGCTCTTACAGTGGAGGAGAAACAGGGGAAGGTGAGAGAGAATGAGTGAATTTTACTCTCATAGAATTTGGCTTAAGGAGGGAATAACATACACACTCA
Source organism: Vombatus ursinus (assembly GCF_900497805.2). Classification (NCBI taxonomy): domain Eukaryota; kingdom Metazoa; phylum Chordata; class Mammalia; order Diprotodontia; family Vombatidae; genus Vombatus; species Vombatus ursinus. The sequence goes on along the minus strand of NW_020949613.1, from coordinate 13,393,355 downwards.
ATTGGGTACAGAAATCCGTCTTACCCTACAGGAAAATGGGGGGGAGGGGACAAGAGAGTAGGGGGATGATAGAGAGGAGGGCACATTGGGAAAGGGGGTAATCAGAAGCAAGTACTACTGAGGAGGGTCAGGGTCAAAAGAAAGAATAGAATAAATGGGGGGGAATAGGATTAAGGGAAATAGAGTTAGTTTTTCACAGCATGTCTACTATGGAAGTGTTTTGCATAACTGCACATATATAACCTATATTTAGTTGCTTGCCTTATCAATGAGGGTGGGTGGGAGGGAGGAAGGGAGAAAATTTGGAACCCAAAGTTTTAAAAACACATTTTAAAAAAATGTTTTCACATGCAACTGGGAAATAAGAAATACAGGAAATGGGGTATAGAAATCCATCCTGCCCCATAGGAAATTTGAAGGGGAAGGGGATAAGAGAAAGGGGAGAGAGATAGAAGGGAAGGCAGACTAGGGGAAGGGGTATTCTGAATGCATGCCATCTTGGGGTGGGGGGAGGGGTGAGATGGGTTGAAAATTTGGAACTCAAAATCTTGTGGAAGTAAATGTTGAAAACAAAAAAAATAAAAATTACCATAATTAAAAAAAGAATTGGACATGCCAGAATAACCTTACTTTCCCTCTTTTTACTCATCTGGTAGATAATGTGAATATAGTTTTGATTTTGGTAAGCTTTTGGTAAGATACATTATCTTATTTTTGTGGAATAGAGAAACAGATATGGATTAGATCATAATGTAGGTATAACAGATTCTGAACTGATTGAATGGTTGGATTCAAAAATTAGCTAAGGGCTCAACTGCAGTGCAGTTGCAGTCCTCTAATGAATTACCAGGGATTTGTGCTACTCCCTCTGTAATTTAACATTATCAATGATTTGGATAAGGACATAGATGAATTGCTAATCACATTTATAGATGATGAAAAGCTGGGAGGAATAGCTATACTCTGGATGACAGAGTCAGGGTTGAAAAGATTCTTGACAAGTTAGAACATTGGGCTGAAGCAAATAAGATGAAATTTATTAGGGATAAATGTAAAAGTATTTTTCTTGGGTATAAAAAATCAACTTCACAAGTATGAGACAGGGGAAGTATAATTAGATAGTAATTTGTTTGAAAGCTCAATATGAGTCGGTATTATCATGTGCCATCTAAAAAAAACTAATGAGATTTTAGGCTGATTTAACAGAGACATAGCTTATATGTTTAGAGAAGTTATAGGTTTACTGCACTTTGCTGTTGTCAGACATCATCTAGAATATTGTGTTTATTTTTGGGAACCATCATCTAGAACAGACATCCAGAAGCTAGGAAGTATCCAGAGGAAGGCAATTGACATTTTGGAGGGCCTTGAGTCCATGTCACATGAGACTCAGTTAAAAGAACTGGGAATATTTAGCTTGGGGAAGAGAAGATTGGAAGTAGAGAAGGGAAGATAATGGCTATGTTTAAGGGCTGTCATGGGGATAAAGAAGAAGGATTAGACTCATTCTATTTGGCCCCAGAGGGCAAAACCAGGAACAATAAATGGAAGTTGCCAATCAGTAATGTAGGCTTGATGTCAGGAAAGACTTCCTAACCATTAGAGCTATTCAAAAATGTCATGGACTGCCTTGAGAGATGGTGGATTTCCTCTCCTTGGAGATGGTTGAGCAGAGGCAAGATAATCACTGTGGTTATATTATAGTAGGGATGCTTTTCATCCATTCATCCTTCTCTCTCTCTCTCTGTCTCTGTCTCTCTCTCTCTCTCCCCATCTATACAGATTCACACACACACACACACACACACACACACACACACACGCACACACACACACACGCACACATACACTAGGTGGCTACTTGCATTCCTTCCAGCACTTTAAGTTTTGTGAATTTATTTTAAGCAAGAGGATAACCAAATTGGATTTTTTTTCTTGGAGTAATGTTTCATCCTCGTATCATAGAAAGCACTTGACAAACATCTATTAAGTGTTCACTCTATGCTAAGCATTCTGTTAGAGGATGAAGAGGCATAATGATTAACTAGGACATGGTCACTAGATTTGTGGAATAAAATTTTTACATATATATACCTATTTGTGTCTAATGGTAGCCATCTCTAATGTGGGGGGGGGGAAGAAAAACATTTACATGATAATTTTGTTGTATATTTGAAAGGAATAGCAATTTGTGCATAGTAGATTTACAGTTTCATGTTCAACCATCTTTTTATTGTACTGTGTTATGGAAATGCTTGTTTTATTCCATAAATTAAAAAAATAAAAAATATCAAAATTCAAAAAAAAGGAAAATAGATCCAGTATAGGCAATTTAAAAACTATTGGACTACCTGTAAGCCATGATCAAAAGAATAGCCTAGATGTCATCCTTCAAGAAATTATCCAGGAAAACTGCCCTGAGAGTAAAATAGAAATTGAAAGAATCCACTGATCACCTCCTGAAAGAGATCCCCAAAGGAAGACTCCCAGGAATATTATAGTCAAATTCCAGCCTTCCCAACTTAAGGAGAAAATATTGCAAGCAGCCAGAAAGAAACAATTCAGGTATTATGGAAACACAATCAGTGTAACATAAGATTTAGCAGCTTCTACATCAAGGGTCAGAGGGCTTGGAAAATGATATTCTAGAAGTCAAAGGAGATAGGATTACAACCAACAATCACCTACCCAGAAAAACTGAGTATAATCTTTCAGGGGAAAAATGACATTCAATGAAATAGAGAAGTTTCAAGCATTCTTGATGAAAAGATCAGAGCTAAACAGAAAATTTAACTTTCAAATACAATACTAAGAGAAGCATGAAAAGAAAATTAAGGGGTGAGAGAATCATACTGGGAGGAGGAGAAAGGGAGTGTTGGAAAAGGGTAAATTATTTCACATAAAAGAGGCAAGAAAAAGCTTTTACAGTGGAGGGGAAGAGTAGGGAGGTGAGAGAAAATGAATAATCTTACTCTTATTGAATTTGGCTTCAGGAGGAAATGACATGTACACTCAATTGGGCATGGAAATCTATCTTACCCTACAGGAAAATAGGGGGAAATGCGATTAAAGAATGTGAGTGGTGATAGAAGGGAGGGCATATTGGGGGAGGGAGTAATCAGAAGCAAACACTTTTGATGAGAGACAGGGTCAAAGGAAAGAATAGGATAAATGCGAGAGCAGGATAGGATGGAGGGAATTATAGTTAGTCTTTTACAACACGACTATTAAGGAAGTGTTTTGCATGACTGTACATGTATAGCCTATGTCAAATTGCTTGCCTTCTCAATGAGGGTAGGTAGGGAGGGAGGAAGGGAGAGAATTTGGAACTCAAAGTTTTAAAATGAATGTTAAAAATTTCTTTTACATGCATCTGGGAAATAAGACATACAGGCAAAGGGGCATAGAAATCTATCCTGCCTACAAGGAAATAGAAAGGGATGGGGATAAGACAAAGGGGGGGTGATAGAAGGGAGGGAAAATTGGGGTAAGGGGTGATCAGAATGCTGACTGTCTTGGGATGGGGGAGGGGAGAGATGGGGAGAAAATTTAGAACTCAAAATCTTGTGGAAGTGCATGTTGAAAATTAAAATAAATAAATTACTTTTAAAAATGCAAAATCACTCTACCATTTTGACTACCCAGATAAATTATTTGCAATGAAACATTTCAATGAAATACAATCCACCTGTATGCTTCTACAGTCTTTCCTCATCTTGAATATTATGTTTATATCTTTACACCACACTTTAGAAAATAATCTGATAAGCTCTAGATCAGGGGTGGGGAACCTGTGGCCTTGAGGTCACATGTGGTTCTCAAGGTCCTCAAGTTTGGCCCTTTGACTGAATCCAAACTTCACAGAACAAATCCCATTAATAAAAGGATTTGTTTTGTAAAACTTGGACTCATTCAAAAGGCCACACACAAGGACCTAGAAGGCCAAATGCGGCCTTGAGCCTGCAGGTTTCCCACCCCTGCTCTAGATCCTTGGAGGAAGGTAATCAAGTTGGTAAAGGGTCCAGGCTCATATCAAAAAAGAAGCAGTTAAAAGAACTGGAAATATTTAGACTGGAATGGAGAATACTGGGCTAGGGGTAGGAAAATGTGAAAGTTTGGTGTCAAGATAATTGTTTTTAAGCACACGAAAATCTTCCTGGTAGAAAACATATTAATTTTCTGCTTTTTGACCCCAGAGTGCAGAATTACAAATAAAGAGTGGAAATTACAAGGGAAATTTTATCTTTGATATAAGGAAAAATAAAACAGAATAACACCATCCCCAAAAAGAAAATGATCTAAAATTAAAATACTTTGCTAACAATTAGAGCAATTCAAAAGTAGAATTAGCTAAATGGTGAGATACTAGACTCCCACTTGTTGGAGGCCTTCCTGCAAATGTTTCAAATCTACTTGATTATGTAGTAGGCATTTTTCTTTTTATGAATGAAAAAACATTTAGCCTGCATCTACTATGTGCCAGATGTTGTGCTAGGTTCTGGGGACAAATACAAAAGAGAAGCAGTCCCTAAAATCAGGGAGCTTACATAACAATAACAACAACAATAACAATAACAATAATAATATTTTATGTTTATATATACATATATGTATATATTTCAGAGAAAGGGAAGGAAATATGGAAGTATGCATTTTTTGGGCAACTACTATGTATCTGGACTTATATAAATGTCATTTGATTCTCATAATAACTTCATGAGATGAGAGCTATTATCTTCATTTTACAATTAAGGAAACTGAGGTAGACAGAACTTAAGTGACTTTCCCTTATTCATACAGCTAGTAAGTCTTAGACCAGATATGAAATCACATCTTCCTTATTCCAGTCTCAACACTCTAACCATTATGCAACTTAGACAGAAAAGAGAATTTTGGTGTGTGTGTATGGCGGGGGGAGTTGGTGATAGGGGTAGCAACTCATGAGAATAGTGAGTAGTGCTATAGGACATTTAGTTGTCATGCTATTTTCTGGAAGCAATAGTAGTTTTTTTAATAGTATTTTATTTTTTCCAATTACATGTAAATACAATTTTTTAATATTCATTTTATATGATTTTGAGTTCCAAATTTTTCTCCCTTTTTTTCCATCCCTCCCCCTGAAGACAGTAAGCAATTTGATATAGGTTATATATGTGTATATCTATCTATCTATCTATCTAATCATGTAAAATATTTCCATATTAGTCATGTTGTTAAGGAGAAACAGAACAAAAGGGAAAAAAAAACTATGACAAAAATAAGGTGAAAATAGTATACTTTGATCTTCATTCAGACTTCATTCCTTCTTTCATTGGAGATGGATAACATTTTCCTTCATGATTTTTTTTTAATTAATTTAGATCATTGTATTGCTGAGAAGAACTGAGTCAATCATACTTGATCACTGATTGCACAATGTTATGATTTCTGGGTCCAATGCTCTCCTGATTCTTCTCACTTCACTCTGCATCAGTTCATGTAAGTCCAGGTTTTTCTGAAATCCTCCTGCTAATCATTTCTTATAGCATAACAGTATTCCATTACATTTATATACCACAGCTTGTTCAGTCATTCCTAAATTGATTAGCATACTTTCAATTTCCAATTCTTTACCACCACAAAAAGAGCTGCTATAAATAGTTTTGCATATGGAGTTTCCCCCCCTTTTTTTAATGATCTCTTTGGGATACAGACCTAGTAGTGGCATTTCTGGATAAAACGGTATGCACATTTTGATTGCCTTTTGGGCATAGTTCAAATTAATCTCCAGAATGATTGGATCAGTTCACAACTCCACCAACAGTGCATTAATGTCTTACTTTTTTCTACATCTTCTCCTTGTCTCTTTATTATTTTCCTTTTGTGTCATATTAGTCAATCTGATAAGTGTGAGGTGGTAGCTCAGAGTTGTTTTAATAAGTGATAGATTTGATTTGATTATTGTCCTCAAAGTGAAATGGTGGGTTTTCACCCAGGATTGACTATATTCTTGTCATCCAAAGACCAGCCTAGATAAATAAATAGAGGCCCACCCACAACCTGACCACTGAAGAAGGAATTTTTCAGGAAAAGAAACTCTTAAAGGCTATATAATTAATAAATATTTCCCATCTGTGCCAATAGAATTATATATTCTTAAAATAAAATATCATGGCAGAGGATTACAAAGTTCTTGTTCAAGAAAATAAAGCAAACCTTTGAATAAACTGAATATTTAGAAAAAAAAGATGCTTGGATGAGCTGAAGTCTTCATTTTTCTGATGAAAAGAAAATAAATAAACTCTAGTTTAGAATTTTCCTCAAATGTATTGACACTGTTCTGAGACCAGAGAATAAGGGCAACAGAAATAGTGCTATTTAATTTGTGGCTTTGAAACCCTGGGGCTGTCATATTTATTTATCTCTTCAACCTGTTGAGTCAGGGCTTTAAATGGCCTTATTTTTTCTTTTGTATTTATTTTTTCTTTTATATTTTCTTTAGTACTTATTTTTTCTTTTGTTTGCTATTTGTGTCTTTCACTAAAAATTGAGTGCAGAGCAGTCTGATAACTAGGGGATGAGGCTTTGGGTTTCCATATGATTCAAGTGTAAAGGTATTAAAATTAATTGTCCATTAAATACCCATAGAGCTTCCTAAAGATGGAAACCTTAAAAATACATATTTTTAATCATAGCTATATATTTGACCTTGTTTAATTGGTTACTAAATCTTCTTTCACAGTAACAACCTGTAAGCATGACTTGTTTAAAGGAACAAAATACATATTCAGGTATTAATTAAATATGAAATTATAAGCTAGACCCAAATGACTTCTGAGAGGAAAGGTAGAAACATTGTTTTTAGAGTAATTAATAAAATTTAAAATATTTTTCATAAGCTGTGAACTGAGCTCTAGTCACTTTAATAGAAAAGATCAGTTTCCTTCCTCCCCCTCTTGTCTTTCTTCCCAGTCACTCTATTTGCTGCTTGGTTGCTTTGTGTCTGGAGGTGATTGACACGAGTTGACAGATGAAATGAAAATTAGAAAATATATTATGCATACCCTGCTGGGCTCACTTTTCCTAAATAGAATTGATGGGGATGCAAAATTTTCACCATCTAATAAAATGCATCCAACTAACATTATCTAGTGCTGAAGTGTTTTCAAAGCATTGTATTTTGTACCTGTCTAAATAGGATACAAAACTAGGTCAAGAATTGATTCTTCCCTGAAAAGCTTACAATCTAATAGGAAGAGAGTGAAGACGTATATGAATAAATAATGACTGGTCAAAATATAACATGAAGAATGTGTAGGACAGTAAATATCAAGAATGAGTGGGTGGTAAATGGTGTCAGATTACAGATAATTTAAAGGGAATAGAGACTGAAAGAAAAGTTATGAGTTTTGGAATATAAAACAGAGTGGATTTGTAAAGCATGGGGCATCTATGCTACATGGTAACAGGCAGAACATTTACCAACTTTGTATATAATTAGAGATCACAATAGCATCACATTACTTACAGCAAAGTTAGAAGCACTTTTGAATGCAAATGACATGAGGAGCTACTTGGATAAAAATAATAGACAACATGAAGCAAAAATAGATCTGGTCAAAGTGAGTTGTCTAAGGGGATGAACATCATTCTGTGCTTAGTTCAGTGACAAATAAAACACATCTAACATAAGTCAATCCAAAGAGTAGATGTTGACACATCCAGGAGAATGTAAAAACAATGAGAAGTTTGATACCACCAAGACAGGCTGACATAACCACTAGAGCTCCTGCACTCACAGTGGTCTTAGGATTTTGTCCCTTTCCACATATGAAAATAACTTATGACAATCCTCTAAGATCTCCATCCATAGAGTTTTGAATCCATGAGTTAAGTTGGGGGATGGACTGTCTTGTGTAGGAATACCAAGGAGGTTAGTGTCACAAGAATATAAAGTATATGATATGTGTGGAGCATTTGGATAAGGAATAAGAAGAATAGAAAGGTAAGAGGAAACTAGGGTATGAAGGGCTTTGCATGACATAGGAGATTTTATATTTGATGTTAAAAGTGATGGAGAGCCGCTTCAATTTATTGAATGGGGTAAGGGCAGATGACATGGTCAAATCTGTGCTGTAAGAAGATGAATTTGACAACTGAGATTGGGTAGATTGGAGGGGTCAGAGACTTGAGACAGGGAGATCAACTAAAAGAATATTGCAATAGTCCAGTTGTGAAGTACTAAGATTCTTCACTAGGCTGGTGACATAAGAGGGAATATATAAAATATATATTAAAGGTAAAATTGATAGGCTTGGCAACTGACTGAATATGGGAGTTGAGAGAGAGTTAGAGGTGGAGGATGAGATCTAGGTTGTATGCTTAGGCAACTGGAAAGATAATACTGTCTTCTATAGTAATAAAGATAGGAAGAGTACAATGCTTGGGAGGTATGTGGAGATAAAGAGTTCAGTTTTGGATATTTTGAGTTAAAAATGTCTACGGGACATATAGTTCAAGATGACCATTAGAGAACTGGAAAGGTGAATTTAGAAATAAGGATAAATAGATCTAAGGATAATAAGAATAGAAATGATAATTGAATATATGGAAGAATACCAAGAGAAATAATGCAGAAGGAGAAGAAAAGAGAACCCAAGAGAGAGCCTTGGGAGGCACCCAAAGTTAGTGGGCATGACCTGGATAATTATCTGGCAAAGGAATCTGAGGAGCAACCAGATACCTAGGAGGAGAATCAGCAGAAAGCATTGTTGGAAAAGCCTAGAAATAAAGTAGTATCTAGAAGAGGATTATTGATCTTTACAAAGGCTGCAGAGGTCAGTAATGATGATATTGACAAAAAGCCATTACATTTGGTAATTAATAAATCATTGGTAGCTTCATAAAGAGCATTTTCATTTGAACTCAGAAGCCAGACTGTAGTGAGTTAATAAGTGAGTAAAAGGAAGGGATTTGGAAGCAGTGATTGTTGGTCTTCGCAAGGAGTTTAGTCACAAAAAGAGTAGAGACAAGGAGTAATACAAAGCAGATTTGATCAAGTTCGTTTTTTTTTTAAGATAGAGGAGTTATGAGCTTGCTTACAGGCAGTAGGGAAGGAGCTAACAGACATGTAGAGAATGGAGATAAGTGAGAGAGGTAAATGATATCGTGGTCAACATTTATTAGAAGATGAGGTGGAATAGGATCACTTGGGCATGAAGATAGAATATGTCTTCGCAAAAGGAAGGGTTATCTCTTCTAGTGAGAAAAGGGCGTGGGAAGAAAAAGTGGCAGAAGGCATTAGGATAATGTGAGATGAGGAACAGGGGTGAATAGGGAACCCTTGATAAATAGCATTAGTTTTTTTTGAATTTTTAATAAAAATAAGTTAAGATGAAGATAGAACCAATATGGCAGAGAGAAGCCAGAAAGTTGTGTGAGCTCTCCCCTGTTTCCCTTTGAAACAATATTAAATCAAGGCAGATATAAGTATATTTACAGTGGTGTCTATTGTGTGCTGAGGCCAGGTGGGTGTTTTCTACGTTTTCCCTGTGCCACACTTAAAGCATATGGAGGTCTGGGTCCTAGAGGATGCATGTTTGCCCTGGGCTGCACTGAAATACCTGGAGGTCCAGCAGCCTGAAGATGCCCAATTGCCATGGGCTGTGCTTAAACACATGGAGGTCCAACAACTGTAGGATGCCATTCACTCTCAATTGTGCTAAAGTTTATGGAGGTCTGGGCCACTGGAAGACTCCTGCCTGCCCAGGGCTGCATTGAAGCACATGGTGGTTGTCTGAGCTGGGGTCTGCTGGTTCCCCTGGCTGTGCTAAGGCATGTGGGGTGTCCTGGTACTGGTGTCTGCCCTGGGGCTCAGGATCTCCACTAGTTTGCTGAGACACTTCCTGTTCTGGAATGCACCCTCCTTTTACCTGAGTGAAATGTTCATTTTTTACTGATCCTTCAAATCTCCCGGACTAAAAGACTGCTCCACTACCACCTCCACCCCTCTTCCATTTTTCTGCTGGCTCCACTGTTCCAGAATTTGTTCTGAGGTGCTATTTTTATGGTTGTTTTGAGGTTAATATGGGAGAGCAAGAGCAATTTACTGCTTATTCTTCCATCTTGACTCCTAGAATGATAATTTCTTCAAAGATGCTGTTCAGGCTCTTTTTTTGATCATGTTTTTCAGGTCGTCCAATGATTCTGATACCACCACTAGGACCCCAGCTCAGCAGCAGGTGATCTGCCAGATGGCTACAGAATCTAGCTACCAACAGCTGAGGCCCTAGATTACAAAGCCAATGACCAGGCCCCTGGCCCCCACCCAGCACAAGAAGCTTGGGGCAGTGCCATCTGTGCTCTAGCAGGAGAGCTCAACTTTAAAAGCCAGGAAATAGACAAACAAATGAGCAAGAAGCAAAAACAAATATTGACCATAGAAAATTACTATAGAGACAGGGAAGATTAAACAAACTCAGAAGAAGACACCATTGTAAATATACTTATATCTGAAACCACAAAGGGGAATATGAATCAGTCTCAAGACCAAAAAACCTTCTTGGAAGAGCTCAGGAAAGATTTTAAAAGTCAAATGAGACAGGTAGACAAAAAATTGAGGGAAAAATGAGAAGTATGCAAGAGAGAGTCAATAGCTTGGAAAAAGGACAAAAATTGAGTGAAGAAAACATTTCTTCAAAAACTAGAACTGGCCAAATGGAAAAGGAAGTACAAAAGCTAACTAAAGAAAATAATTCCTTAAAAATTAGAATTGGTCTAGTGGAAGCTAATGACTCTATGAGACATTGAGAATCAGTGAAAAAAATCAAAAGAAGAAGAAAAAACAAAATATAAAATTCCTAATTGGAAAACAACAGAGTTGGAAAATAGGTCCAGGATAGATAATTTAAGGATTATTGGACTACTTGAACACCATGATCAAAAAAGGAGCCTGGACAGCATCTTTCAAGAAATTGTCAAAGAAAACTGTCCTGATCTTCTAGAACCAGAGAATAAGATTGTCATTGAAAGAATCCAGCGATTACCTTCTAAAAGAAGTCTTAAAATGAAAAGTCCAAGGCATATCATAGACTAATTCCAGAATTACCTCATCAAGGAGAAAATACTGTAAGCAGCCAGAAAGAAACAATTTAAATACCATGAAACCATAGTCAAGATTATGAAGCATAGGCCAAAGCTTAGCAGTTTCTACATTAAAAGGATCAATGGTCTTGGAATATCATATTCCAGAAGGTGAAAGAACTTGGATTCCAGCCAAGAATCAACTACCCAGAAAAATTGAGCATAATCTTTTGGAGAAAAGAAATGAAATAGGGGACATTCAATCATTCCTGATGAAAAAATCTGAACTGAACAGGAAATTTGATCTTCAAATGGAAGACTAAAGAGAAGTATAAAAGAGTAAACAGGAAATGAAAAATAAAACATGTTATTCAATAAGGTTAAACTTTTCACATTGATCCATGGGAAGATGATACAACTCTTGAGAACTGTATCTTTATTATGGCATTTAGAAGGGGTATACATAGACAGAGAATGTGGGCATAAGTTGAATGTGATGTGATGATAAAATTAATTAATTAATTAAGGGGTAAAAGTTGATTATACTGGGAGAAGAGGAAAGAGGAAGACAATAGGGTAAATTAATCACAGGAAGAGGCACAAAGACCTATTACAATGAAGAGAGAGAAGGGAAATGGGCGAGTATTGTTTCAACCTTATTCTCAATGGATTTGGTTCAAAGACGAAATATACACATTCAGTTGGTTATGGAAATCTATCTTACTCTATAGGGTAGTAGGAGAAGAAAGGGGAAAGAAAAGGGCAGGACTGATGGAAGGGAGGTCAGACTGAGGAGGGTGATGGTCAGAAGCAAAAAAAAAACTGGTGAGGAGGGACAGGATGAAAGGAGAGAGAAAAGTTTAAATAGGAGGGGGGAATACGATGAAGAGAAACACATTTAGTAATCATAACTGTAAATATGAATGGGATGAACTCTCCCATAAAATGGAAATGGATAGGAGAGTGGATTAAAAACCATAATCCTACAATATATTGTTTACAAGAAATATATTTGAAACATAGAGATACAGACAGAGGAAAGGTAAAAGGCTGGAATAGAATATATTATGTTTCAGCTGAAGTAAAAAAAAAAAGCAGTAGGGATAGCAATCCTGATTTCAGACAAAACAAAAATAACAATAAATATAATTAAAAGAGGTAAGGAAGGAAACTACATCTTGATAAAAATTACTATAGACAATGAAGTGATATCAATAGCAAACACATATACACCAATCATCAAAATTCTTAGAGAAGTTAAATGACTTACAAGAAGAAATAGACAGCAAAATTATACTAGAGAGGGACATCAACCTCCCTGCATGTGGCTTAGCAGTACCATATCTAAAATTATGTTATAAAGTGGAAATCATCGAAATTACTTGGAACTAAATAAGAAATAGAGTGGTGGATCAATGGAATAGGTTAGGCATACAAGACACTATAGTCAAATACCATAGTAATCTACTGTTTGATAAACCCAAAGACTCCAGCCTCTGGGATAACAGCTCATTATTTGACAAAAATTGCTGGGAAAACTGGAAAATAGTCTGGCAGAAATGAGGCATAGATCAATATCTCATACTTAATATGAAGATAAGGTTGAAATTGGTATATATAGACATAAAAAATGATACCATAAGCAAATTTGGAGAGCAAGGGATAATTTGCCTATCAAATCTATGGAGAAGGGAAGAATGTATGACCAAACAAGAGACTGAGAATATCATGAAATGCAAAATGGATAATTTTGATTTCATTAAATAAAGAAGTTTTTGCACAAATAAAACCAATGCAACCAAGATTAGAAGGAAAGCAGAAAACTAGGAAATGATTTTTACATCCAGAGTTTCTGATAAAGGAGGCATTTCTAAAAAAAATGGTCAAACACTATGAAAAAGCAATTTTCAGAGGAAGTTGAAGCTATCTATAGTCATAGGAAAAGATGCTCTAAATAACTATTGATTAGAGAATTTAAAATTAAAAGAACTCTGAGGTATCACCTCATACATATCAGATTGGCTAAAATAACAGAAAAGGAAAATGATAAATGTTGGAGAAGATGTGGGAAAAACTAGGACACTAATGAGCTATTGGTGGAGTTGTCAACTGATGCAACCATTCTGGAGAGCAATTTAAAATTTTGCCCAAAGGGCTATAAAACTGTGAATACCCTTTCATCCAGCAATACTATTTCTAGGTCCATGTCCCAAAGAGATCATAAAAAAGGGAAAAGGACCCACATGTACAAAAATATGTATAGTGACACTTTTTTGTAGGGGTAAGGAATTGGAAATTGAGGGGATGCCCATCAATCAATTGGGGAATGACTGAACAAGTTGTGGTACAAGAACGTAATGGAATACTTTTGTTCTAGAAGAAATGATGAGCAGTCAGATTTCAGAAAAATCTGGAAAGACACAAATTGATACTGAGTGAAGTGAACAGAATCAGGAGAACATTGTACATAGTTGCATTGTTTGATGTCATCTATGATACTCTTTGCTCCTCTAAGCAATACAATGATCTAAGACAATTCAAAAAGACTCATGATGAAAAATGCTAATGACATCCAAAGAAAGAACTGTGAAGTCTGAATTCAGAGAGAAGCATATTAATTTTTACTTTTTTTTCTTTTTTGTGGTTTTTCACTTTCATTTTGATTCTTCTTTCACAACATGACTAATGTGAAAATATATTTAACATGATTGTATATGTATAACCAATATCAGTTTGCTTGTTGTCTTGGGGAGGGGGGAAGGGAGGGAGAAAAATTTGGAACTTAAAATATTACAGAATTAATATTGAAAAGTATCTACATGTAATTGAAAAAAAATGTAAAGTACTATGAAGGGAAAAATAAGCAAGAGAAGGAGAGGAAACCATAGGAGATTTGAGGAGGGATGAAAAAGTTTGGAAAAACCACTTTGTTAATTAAAGAGGTAAAAAAAAATATTGCCATGCCACTGTGAGAGACTGTTTTATAAGATAATGTAGCATAATTTTTTAGTAGACTCAGTACAGTTTCATGATTTTCTATAACATTTTTCAACAGTGAGTAGGAGTGATGGTGGTGGATAGTGGAAGTAATCTAAAGTTGAGGTATGACCGGGCAAAATCAATAATAAGACAAAAGGCTAAGGGACTTGAGAGAAAAAAGACTGTGTAGACTTAAATTGATTCACCAAGGCTTGAAAAATAAATGAGTAGAGTATAGTTTATGCAAGAATAATGGCCTAGGATATAATTGATGGGTAAAGTTGTTGTAGTTCATGTTGAAAATGCAGGACTGGGTTTAAGAAGACAAAGAAGAGGTAGAGGATGAATGACAACAGACTGTGATCATACAAAGGAATTTCAGAGTTCATTAATAGGGAGTGTGAGTGAAAGTGCAGTGAATACTGGGAAAAAAAAAAAACTTGCAAGGGAGGCTCCGTTGTAAGGAAGTAGACAAGTTTGAATGAGATCCAGAATATGGGAAGAGTAGGAAAAGAAAAGTTTTAAGAAGAAAGCCATTTTGTTATTTATGAAGTAAGCATTCCAGAGAAAACAGAGAAAGGGATTGGTAGCTTTAAGGGAATGGATAGGTTGAGGGGGATGGAAATAAATGAGTGACTGGTGGGGGTTGAAGAATAGGGTTTGAATAATGACATCTGGAGATTCAGAATCACTGGATGGGGTGGTCATGATGGGGTGGGAATTTGTTAATCACTGAAAAATTAATTCAGATAGCTTATTCACATCCCTATTTGTCCAATATATAACTGGAATGAGGATGATACACTTGTGGGAAAAAGCATAGGCAAAGAGATGGGTAGGGTGATAGTGATATAATGTACCTCTCTCTCTAGCAAGTAGTACCAGGTAGGTGACCCATGAAGGGAGCATGATGCAGTATTATAATGAAGTGTCCTTTCACTCTTTACTACCCCAGTAAGGTCAGTCTAGGAGACAGGTTGTTAAAGTGTAATATTATTTTGTTTTTCTTCTTTCCCCACAAGTATGTCAAATCAGAAGATCAGGAGAGGGTTTGTAATGGAATTGCACTTCTTTCCTACTATTGGAGAGAGGGTTATAGAATAACGCTGCTCTTCTTCTTAGGCAAGCCAAATTAAAATTTTAAAATGTAAAGTACAAAAATAAGACAATATTCATCATAAATGTGCATAATCATTACCAAAAGAGTTACCTAGGTGCCTTAATGGATAGAGAGGGGGACTCAGAATTAGGACAACTCTGAATTCAAGTCCAGGCTAAGGCACTTACTAGCTTTATGATCCTTATCAAGTCACTCTATTACTTTATCCCTCAGTATACTCATCTTTAAAATTGGAATAATAATAGCACTAACCTCCCAGTATTGACATGAAGATAAAATGAAATAATATTTTTAAAATGCTTTGCAATCCTTAAAGGGCTTTATAAATACAAATATTATTTTTCCTTTTCTTATTATTATAGTCCAATAAAACAAATTCCCACATGGACCATGTCTTAAAATGTATATAATTTTCTCACCTCTCTTTCAGAAGCTAAGTCATATGACAACTATATTTTTCTATCATGAATTTACCAAAATATGACATTTGAATATACAAAGAACAAAGAAAGAGGAAGAATTATATTTAAAACTGTATGTTTGTTACATGCCATTTGCTTGTTAAATTGACAAGGCAGTAATAAAATTCTTTCATAATTTTATTCATATTGTGGGAAAAAAGGGTCTTAAAGACTTTAAATTAGTATATGAATGACATTTATTATTACAGTAGAGAATGCTTTTTCAGTTTATTTGTTTTAGGATGGGGAGACTCCCCTACATAACATTTTAGGTAAGTAGATGAGAGGTGTAAAATAAGACTAAAAATGCAAGAGAAGTAGTGGATAAATGATAGCATTGGTTTCTGGCAGTTAGGGAGTAATTAAATAAGGGACATGGGCAGAGAGGTTAAACTTGGATAAGTCAAGAACTTCTGAGAAAGTATAAAAGGAGAGAGAAAGGTTCCTGATAATGAGTTGGGGAAGGAGGGAGGTGAATGACCTCAGGTCAGCTGGCCTTCATATTCTCATTAAAGTATCCTACTAAGGATTTAAATGGTTTAGAGTTCCTACTATGAGGAGTGCATTAGGGATGGATGAAAAAATGATCAAAAGTATCGTTGAATAATAGCGTGGTGGCCGTTGAGGTTAAATAGTGTGAAGATATTCCTATATTACTGCTCTGGATACTGCAACTTACTTAAAATACAGATTATGAAACCACTAAATCAAACTTGTTTCACTTATAGATGGAGCTAACAACAAAACTGTTACTTCTCTTTTGAAAACACAATTCTTCTGACATGTATATTTAGGCACAGAAAATAGCTAAATGTTTTCAGCCCAAATGTTTGATGTGGCGGCACTCTGTAGGCATATTTTAAATGAATTGAATGAATGTTTTAAATATATTAAGTTGGAAATCCTGTCTGGTAAGATGGAGTCACTTCCTGAGTGGCATATATATATATATATATATATATATGCCATTATATATACACACACATATATATACACACATATATACATATATATATACACACATATATACATATATATATACACACATATATATATACACATACATACATACACACATATATACATACATATATGTATGTACATATATATAATATATATTATATATTTTTATATATATGTATATGTGTGTGTGTGTGTGTGTGTGTATGGATATTTATCTCCTTCCAGATGTGGAAAAGATACTTTCGAAAGTAAATTTAGTGCTCATTAACACCTTATATTTATATAGGATAAATATAGTATGAAGTCTCAGTTTTTAGTACTTTTGAGCTACCACAGGGAAAAGACAAATTATGGGTCACTGCCTACTCAAAACCACAGTTCTTGAGGCCCCACCAATATTTATTTTGCCCGACTAATCAAATGAGATGCTAGTTCAAAGAAAATGACATTTATCCATTTTTAATGGTCAAAGGATATAAACAGGCAGTTTTCTGATGAAGAAATCACAATAATTTATTGTCATATAAAATGCTCTAAATTATTATTGATCAGAGAATGTCAATTAAAGCAACCTTGAGATATCATTTTATACCTATCAGACTGGTTAAAAATGATTGAAAGGGAAAGTGTAAATGTTGGAGGGGTGTGGAAAAATCAAAACATTAATTCACTGTAGGTAGAATTGTAAACTGATCCATTCATTTTGGAGAGAAATCTGGAATCATGCCTAAAGAATTATTATATCACCTACACCCTTTGATCAGGCAATACCACTACTAGGTATATTCCAAAGACAATGAGGGAAAAGGGAAAAGAACCTATATGTTCTAAAATATTTATAGATCTTTTTGTGGTGGCAAAGAAATGGAAATTGCAGAATGCCCATTAATTGTGGAATGGTTGAACAAGTTGTGGTATATGATCATGATGGCATATTACTGTGCTATAAGAAATGATGAGTTCAATGATCTTAGAAAAATATGGCAAGAATTTCTTGAAATAACGAAGAGCAAAATGAATAGAAACAAGAGAACTTTGCATACAGTAAGAGCAATATTGTTTTTTATAGTTATTTTATTTACCCTCCTTAATAGTATTTTTTCTAATTACATGTAAAGATAGTTTTCACCATTTTCACTATTCACTTTTATAAGATTTTGAGTTCCGAATTTTTTTTTACTTCCCTCCTCTTCCCTTCCCCAAGACAGCGTGCAATCTGATACAGGCTACATATGTTGAAGAATATTAAACATTTATCCACCTTAGTCATGTTGTGAAAGAAGCTGAACAAAATGAAAAAAAATCAAGAGAAAGAAAAAAAAGGAAAATAATATGCTTTGGTCTGCATTCAGATTCCATAGTTCTTTCTCTGGATATGGATAGAATTTTCCGTCATGAGTGTTTCAGAATTGTCTTAGATCACTGCATTACTGAGAAGAGTTAAATCTATCAAGGTTAGTCATTGCACAACATGGCTGTTACTGTGTACAGTGTTCTCCTGGTTCTGTTCATTTCATTCAGCATCAGTTCATATAAGTCTTTCCTGGTTTTTCTTAAGTATGACTGCTCATCATTTCTCATAGCATAATAGTATTTCATTACAATCATATACCACAATTTGTTCAGCCATTTCCCAATTGATGGGCATCCCCTCAATTTCCAATTCTTTACCAACCCAGAAAGAACTGCTATAAATATTTTTGTACATGTGGGTCCTTTTCCCATTTTTATGATCTCTTTGGGATACAGACCTAGAAGTGGCATTGCCGGGTCAAAGGGTATGCACAATTTTATAGCTCTTTGAACATAGTTGCAAATTGCTCTCCAGAGTGGTTGAATTAGTTCACAACTCCACCAATAATGCATTAGTGTTCCAATTTTCCTGCATCTTCTCCAACATTTATTGTTTTCCTGTTTTGTCATGTTAGCCAATTTGTAGTTGTGATGTGGTACATCAGAGTTGTTTTGATTTGCATTTCTCTAATCAGTAGTGATTTAGAGCATTTTTTCATATGACTATAAATAGTTTTTTTTCTTCCACTGAACACTGACTGTTCATATTCTTTGACCATTTGTCAATTGGGGAATGACTTGTATTCATATAATTTTTTTAAAAAATATGTATGTGTATGTGTACATGTTTATATATTTGTGTACATGTGTATATATGTATATATATGTACACACATATACATATATACATAGATTCATATTTTTAAAGGGACATTTAAATGAAATAAATAAGGAAATTTCTCTCCATGCAAATGTATGTGAATACATTCCCAATTAATACCACCAATGGGAGAAGAAACAAAAAGAAGGTAAATGGACAGCCAATACATTTGGCCAAGAAATGTTTGCAGAGAGGATATATGAATTAGTAACTTGTGTAATAGTGAAAAAAATGATCTTTGAGGTTCTAGGTTCAAATCCAGGCTCTGACACCTCCTACTTAAGTGACCTTAGTCAAATTACAATCACTCTGGGCCTCAGTTGTATCAGGTATAAAATGAGCTAGATAACATTGAACTTGCTTCTGTCTCTAAATGTATGATCCTATAGTCATTTATGGAGAGGATATATGTATACATATAATAAATTATCCAATGAAATTCTATTAAATTTTATATTTAAAAAAGAATGAAAGCTCCATAATATCAATGTCAATGAAGTCACTACAAATAACCATTTCTATGTTGATTGCTATCTACTTATATGATCCTGGGCAAATCATTTAACCTCCATTGGCATTGTTTTCCTCACAATTAAAAGTAAAATAGTTAAATCAGATGACCACTGGGATCTAGCATCTAAATTCAACTCTAACCATACTCATTATTTTTCATTTTCTCTTTGTTTGTTTAAAGCAAATGTCAAGAAAATTCTCTAAACTCAAAACCAAAATAGCCTTGGCTCCCTGCTTGCCTTTTCCAAATCCACTCATGGTTTCCAGGACCAGCTATTAATAAATCAAAATCTAAGTTCCAGTGCAAACCAGGATGAACTAAGCTTCACTACAGTTGAACTATGAAATATAATTAAATAAGAAAAGAAAGCCTGGTTTATTTTATTCTTACTTTTTCCATATATAAAAAAAAATTATTTCATATTGATAGTATTAAATTAAATAATTAATTGTCATTAATAATATACATAACAATTTTTTTTTCTTGGTGTCTACGGATTTTAGGCTTGATTTCTCTTATTATTCACTGAGAGAGGCATTTCTTTGCTACCTCATATAGCACCAGCAGGTAGCTAGGTCGTATAGTGGATAGAGTGTCAGCTTTGGAGTCAGGAAGACTCATTTTCCCCAATTCAAATCTGGCCTCACACTTGCCAGCTGTGTGACTCTAGGCAAATCACTTAACCCTATTTGTCTCAGTTACTTCAATTATAAAAAGAGCCGGAGCCGGAAATTACAAATCACTATAGCATCTCTGCCAAGAAAACCTTAAGTTGGGCAACAAAGAGTCAGGCATTACTGAAGAACTACTGAACCACAACAAGACACTAGCTGGGGATTGCTGCCCCAATTTATATGGTCAGTGCCAGATGAATAGTGTAATAAAGGCTTTTAGATTCAGGCATATTCCAATACCCCAGTAGATTTTTCTTTCTTGCCTTGCTTATTTGAATTATCATTCCAAGTCATACACTTCACTTTCCTGTGTAAAACTAGCCTTTTTGGTAGCAACAGCATCATTCATAATTCATCACCTTTATTGAATCCCAGTTTTCTTTAATTTCAGAATGTTTCTGGAAATTCTCCCCCAAAATTTCAGGAGATCAACTTGTAATACAAAACTTAAATAAATAAAGTAAAGTAAACTTTTTATCTTCCTGTAAGAGGAAGAGGAGGAAAAGAAAAACAAAGAAGAGAAAGAAGCAGATCTTATATAAAGAAAGCATGCCTTGGGGTTTGAGGGAAAAAAAGTCACATACCTCACTAAAAAAAAACTTTTTAGAAAACATTTTATCTAAAAGTCAATGCTATTCGATTGTGTAAGACTTTAAGAATGGACTATAGATGATCAGATCATATAATGGCTATGAGGAATAGACAAATATTATATGGTGTAATTTACAAATATGTAGGGACCGTCAGTAGGCATATAGCTGGCAGAAACTGTAAAAGGTCACTAAGCCTATGTCCTCCTGCCTTTAGGCAAGTTCATACCCAAATGATCACATATGAATATTTTATTTCCAAATAATAACAGGAGATTCTAATACCCAAACTCTTTAAAATTGTTTATTTTAACAAAAAACTATCAGAAAGTTCTTCCTTATATTTATGTTAAATCCTTGGGCTTTTATTTAAATCATTCTCAAGCCCTTAGGAAAGACTCCAAGTAAATAGATTGAGTTTGGTTCATTGTTTAGTATTTTGATGTTATCTTTATTCGCTTTACAATATACAATTGCAATCTCAGTTGGTTAACAAGGCATTTATTAATAGGGGAGAGCCTCAAATTTGTGTGTGGTTAATATTTCATTAAAAGGATATTTAAATTCATTAGGGGGTTCAGAAAATTAACAAAACATTCTGTTTTTGTATGCATGCAATCAATTTAGCTCCAATGCTAAATATTAATCATATTCTCTTTCTGTAACAATTTCTGGATGTTTATGACCTCTGTTCCTTTAAGCCACACCCTTGGTAGGGAACACTATATATTTCAGTATTACCAAAAATGGTTTCACTTCCAAAAATCTGTTGAGGATTAAAATTCTCTTCTCTAACCATAATCTCCATTCTTTAATCTCTCCATCCCTATTCTTCAGCCGTGCTCATTCTTTCCCTCTCATCATGACACTCTGTCTCAATTCTTGTCTATACTCCTTTTCTATCAATTTTGTTCTGAACTCACTTTTATATGCTCCCTCCCCCTTGACTGTGATCCTAAGGTTAAATACTTTGATTAAGCCTTTTCCTCTACCTCTGCATAACTTTAACCCTTTGACATACTGTGATTTTAATCCTCCTGGACCTCAACCTTAGGTAACTCCTATCTTCTATCTCTTCCATAGAGATGCCAAATTCTGCAAAAGAAAATCATGTAATTGTGCTGCTTGGGTCCATTACAAATTTAAGCTCTCTAACATGAACTAGGTTCATGCTACTACAGAATAATCTTTTTTTTTTTTTTGGTAATTTTTACTGACTCCATCACACTCACCTAAATGGTTCTTTCAACATATCTTTTCTCTAGCAAATGGTTTTCTATACCTTTAAGATTTGTTAAATCAATCTCCTTCTCAGCAGATGATCTCACTTTCTAATTCATCGAGAAAAATGAGTCTATCCAATGTGTACTTGCTCAGCTATTCTCTTTACTTCCCAATGATCCCACCATACTTCTCCATTCCAATAGTCTCAAATGGAATTTTCTTCTTTCCTTGATTACCTTACCATCTGTAGTCACTAAGTCTTCTGTTTCACTTCCTCTTCTTCCTTGCTCCAACAATTTAAGACCTTCTGATCATCTTTAAACTTTCCCTGTCTCTTTCTTTTCAGCTTACAAATATACTATATGCCAAAATTCCCTTCACTTATCTGTTACTCTGTTATTATTTCACTATATATTTCTTTTCTCTGCTCCCCTTTAGTGCTAATCTTCAAAAGAATATAGAATGTACACATGTAGGTACAAAGATGGTGTTGTGGTAGTGGTGGTAGTGGTGATGAAGATGGTGAAATGAATTGATTGTCTCCCCTTAGCATTGTAGAAAATTTTGAGTCTACATTGGATTTATTTAATAGTTGAAATACAATTCCTTCTGTTGACTTTTTTTTCATGTTTTGGAGAAAAGTTTGAAATTGAATAAGAATTCTACTTCAAGTCAGAAAAGAAAAAAAGAGAGAATGTAGTGAAGGTTCTGAGTATGGCCTTCTTTCTTTAAACTCTTTTCTTTGTTCACCTTACCTATATCCATGCTTTTTAATTACCAAATTGATTGAATTGACCCTTACATCCATACCTCAGAACTCCAAACCAATATTTCCATTTGCCTGCTAAAAGCATCAGTTTCTCTGTCTTCTGTGTACTCCAAACTTAAAAATCACTAAAACTGAAGTCATACATTCTACCCTCCTAACTCCTGCCAAACTTTCTAGGAATGTTGATGGTACTATTATTCTCACAATTATAAACTTGAAAATGTAGAGCTAGTTTTGAGGATTCTTTCTCATTCATTCCACATGTTCATAGATCTTTCCTTAGCAGCACATCTGTTCACTCAACTCCCACAGTAACAACTCTAATTCAGCGTATCTCTCTCCATCATCTCTCTGCACTTAGACTATAATAATATATTCCTTTTTAGTATTTATTTTCCCTCAGTTACATGTAAAAACCATTTTTTAACTTCCAAATTCTCTCCCTTCCTCCCCCCCACATTAAGAAAGTAAGCAATTTGATACTGGTTATACATATTTACTCATGCAAAACATTTCCATAATAGTCATGCTGTGAAAGAAAATAGACAAAAAAGAAAACTCAAGAAAAATAAATAAATTTTTTAAAAATCATGTTTCAATCTGTATTCAGGAAACATCAGTTCTTTGTCTGGGGATGCATAGCATTTTTTTCATCATAAGTCCTTCAGAGTTGTATTGTATTGTATTGCTGAGAATAGCTAAGTCATTCACAGCTGATCATTTTACAATTGTGTTGTTTCTTTGTACACAGTACATATCACTTTGAATCAGCTCATGTAAATCTTTCCAGGTTTTTCTTATCACTTTTCTCATCATTTCTTATAACACAATAGTATTCCATCAAAATCACATAGCACAACTCCCCAACTGGATGGGCATCCCTTCAATTTCAAATTCTTTGTCACCAGAAAAGAGCTGCTATAAATATTTTTGTACATATAATGTACATTTTTGTACATTATACATTTTGTACAATACTTTTTTATCTCTTTTGGGACACAGCCCTAGCAGTGGTATTGCTAGGTCATGCATGGTTTTATAACCCTTTGGGCATAGTTCCAAATTGTTTTACAAAATGGTTGAATCAATTAACAACTCCACCAACAGACAAACACTCTTCTCTGCCCAGGGAACCATGACAAGGGTCCCTGCTCCACTGCTACTGCAAGCTCGGGTGTACTAGTTCTCTTCCTTACCCTGGGACTGTCACCCAGGTTTGTGACCCAAATGCAAGCATGGACAAAGCAACAGAGTCCTGCCTCAGTGCTAGAAAAGAGTCCTCTGTAATCTCTTTCTGATCAGTACAGTTTGTGGGCTGAAAGCTCCATAAGCAGCTACTGCTGTATCTGATTCAGTGGCTCTTAAAGTCTGCTTCAGGTTTGCTGGGACCTGGGCTGTGCTGGTGCAGCCTGTGCTGGACTGTGCTCTACTCTCATCCAGGTGAGACAGATCATTCCTGCAGACCTTCTAAGTTGTCTTTGGAGTCTATGGGCTGAGAAGTGTGGAAACAGTCACTGCTGCATCTAATTCAGTTGCCCAAGGCCTGGTCCTGGTTTGCTGGGGCCCAGTCTTTGTTGGTGTAGCTGGTTGTCTTGGCCTGGAAAAATTGTTTTATTCTGTCTTTTTATGGGTTATGCTGCTCTAGAATTGGTTTAGAATCATTTTTGGAGGAGTTTGGGGGAAAGCAGGAGAGTTCCTGCTTTTACTCTGCCATCTTGGCTCCACCTCAATTTTAATATAGTCTTAACTATTTTTATTTTTTTCCAGTTTATTCCTTCCTCCTTACCCCCAACCTCAATTTTATATTCATTTTATTCCCAGCTAAGTGGAATGGTGGAAAGAAATAACAATTGGAATCAAGAGAACCTAAATTCAAAATCTTCCTCATGTGCAAATTAGTTTTGTGACCCCACACAAATCCTTCAACCTCTCAGCCTCAATTTACTTATCTCTAAGATAGAAATAATAATAATAATAATTCATCCCATAGAATTATTTTATTCTGAGACGATATATGTAAAAGGCAAATTTAAAGCTCTGTATACATGTTAGTTATTAGCATTAGCTTTTATTACCACATTAATCTTCTTAATATCTGATCTGATTAGGTACCACTCTCTCTCTCTCTCTCTCTCTCTCTGTACATATATATATATATATATATATATATATATCTGTGTGTGTGTGTGTATTTACATATACATATATCAGCATGTGTATTTCTATATACACATGTGTGTGAATGTGTGTGTGTGTGTGTGTGTGTGTGTGTGTGTGTGTGTGTGTGTGTAGACCAAGAGAATGAAACATAAAATTTTGACTCTGGTATTCAAGACCCTAAACAATTGGATTTCATTCTATTTTTCCAGGCTTACTTCATAATACACTCCTTTAATATTGTATAGCCCATTCAAACTAAACTGCTCTCTGTCACCAATTCTTGGCCTTCCTGTTCAGACCTCTGTGCTTTTGCCAATACAATTATATTTTGCTGGAATGGGCTTAACTCCAACCTTCATCGCCACTTACTGAAATTCCTACCTCCCTTCAAGATCCAATTCATGCTCCACCTTCCTCATAAAGGCTTTCCTGAGATTCTCCCAAGTGAAAATGAGCTTTGCTTCCTTCAAATTCTCTTAGCACTTTTCCTTAAAATCTTTTTTTCTTCCATATGTTCTATTCTATCATTTATTTGTGTTTATATCATTCTCAAGGTTTATCTTGTATGTATCCTGTTATTCCTGGAATTAATCTTGTCCTTTTCTTTGCTTCTAATTGGGACTTGAAAAAAAATTTTTTGCTGAAATAATCTAACTGAATTAAATTGAATTGTTTATACAGTTTCTCTAACTTCCTAAGGAAAAGGAGCATTGTGGATAGAAAGCTCATCATGAAGTCAGAGAAATGTAGATTCAATCCCCACTTCTATCACATAATGGTTATTTGACCCAGAGCAAGTCACTTAACCTCTGAGTACGCCAAGGCCACTCTCTAAGGCTGGAATTTGCAGAGAAGTTAGCAACCTACATTGGTACAAGGAGCTTTCTTATACTGTACATCCCTATACCAATTAATCATAGGTCATCCTAACTAGCATAGAAAATGCTTATAATAGTGACTTAGATTTATATCTATTTTCATATCCCTAAGCCTCCAGAAATCTTTGACATAAGGTAAATGAATCAGTGAAATGAAGAACAACTGGTCATCATCCTCCATTTAATATGTCATCATAATTTGAGGAATACTTTAAAATTGATACTTTTTTAGTCCATATATCCTTAATCTAGATTACTATCTGTTTTTCAAGGTCCCATTGAGACCCTTTAGGAATGGAGATGATCTACCATAACACCTTTGTAATAAGAATATGGTATTGACTTAAAAGTTTAAAAAAATCTTTCTCAATTAATTAAAAACAACCGAATCTTACACTATTTTTTAGAACACAGAAATTATAATAAAACAGCAGGCTTGTATTTAAAGACTTTGAAGACTCTATATATTGTGAAAAGTTAAGGCTAGGAAATGGAATCAGATTTATAGCTAATCAGCAGAATTGAAACAAGATTGAGATTAAAGAACCCTAGAGTTAGACAGATCAACTACTTTGATGAAATCACTTTAGCAGAGTCACCCACCAAAGAATGCTTTGTGTGGTTATTTATTGAACTTGGAGATACCCTTCCTTATATAAATCATGTGACCAAGCAACAGAATTACCACTGCCTCATAAAATACTTCCATTGAATCCCCTTCTTAAAAAAATGCCAGAACATCTACCAAATATATTTTAAGATGTTTTTCATTTTTAAAATTATTTAACGAGGATCATACATCTACAGGTAGAAGAGACCTTAGAGGCCATGTAGACTAACTCTTTCATTTTATAGATGAGGAAATCAAAGATAAACAAAGGTTAAAGAACTTGCTATGGGTCACATAGCTAGTTAGTGTCTGCTTGTTAGAAAATATAGCTCATTTTGTAGGTAAGTAGTGATAACTTTGAGGTCAATTGGAGGAACACATTTGTATGAAAAGTTTTGTTTAATTAATTTCAACAGTCTCAGGAATTCCTCATGTGGGAACCTCCTACAACTATAGCAACTACAACATTTCTATGACCTAACAGCTAAGTTCTAAGGTGTTATTTTTAGAGATTCATGAAGAGTAAGCAACTCCTCCAGGGTCATATAGCTCTAAGCTGCAGAGTTATCTTGCTGCAACACAGAGCCAGCCTCAGAGTTAGGAAGACCTGAATTCAATTAATGCTATTGTCACATACATACCAGTTTTGTGACCCTGGGGAAGACACATTCTTTCATTACTGCTGGCAACAGGAGTTTCAGAACAGTTATTGATAAGCATTATTAGCGGGAGAGTTTCTTCACTAAGAGTGTCCTATAATGAAGAAATAATGCGTTCATAAGAAGTACAAATTGCAATTTTATAACTTGGCTTGTTTTGTTTCTCTACATATTATCTTTTAAGTAATAAAATAATAAGCTTGAAGATTAACTCTATAATAAGGGAAGTGTGATGTAGCAGAAATAGTCCTGAATTCAGAGTCATGCAAATTGTGTTCAGATTCTGATTTTGCCACTTATACCCTTTGAACTTGATCAAGTTACTTAACCTCTCTGGGCCTCAATTTTCTCATCTGTATAATAAGGGAGTTGGGTCATCAAAACAATGAAAAGGCCATGGATGCAGAATCTATATGGGCTGATTATCTTTGCACTGTGGTACAGAGTCGGGTGTTTGAGTTTCCATTCTGTCATAGCTTCTTATTTTTTTTAAATTTTATTGTTTAATTTATTTTTAGTTTTCAAGATTCACTTCCATAAGATTTTAAGTTTTAAAATTTCTCTCTCCTTCCCTCTCTTCCCACCTCCCCAAGATAGCATGTAATCTGATATAAGCTCTACTTATATATTCATATTAAACACATTTTCACATTAGTCAAGATGTAAAAAATAATTAGAACTAATGGAAGGAACCATGAGAAAGAAGAAATAAAACAAAACAACAAAAGAAAAGGAGAGCAAATGGTTAGTTTCCATCTGCATCAGACTCCAAAGTTCTTTCTCTGGATATGGATAGCATTTTTCATCATGAGTCTTTTGGAGTTGTCTAAGATACTTGCATTGCTGAGAAGAGCTAAGTCTATCAAAGTCAGTCATCACACAATGTGGTTGTTAATGTATACAATGTTCTCCTGGTTCTTTTCCTTTCACTCAGCATCAGTTTATATAAATCTTTCCAGGATTTAAAACAACATGTTGTAGGATTATGTTTTTTAATCCACTCTGCTATCTGCTTCCATTTTATGGGAGAGGTCATCCAATTCACACTCACAGTTATGATTACTATCTGTGCCTTTCTCTCCATCCAATTACCCCCCCCCAATTTATGCTTTTCTCTCTCCTTTCTCCCTTTCCCTCCTCATTAGAGTTTTGCTTTCAAACATTGCCTCCCTCAGTCTGCCCTCCCTTCTATCAGCCCCCTCTCTTTTCTTCTTCTTTATCCTTACTACTTCTTCCCTCACTGTTATCCACCTCCTCCCTTTTCCTTTCCCTTTCCCTTCCTACTTTCTATAGGGTAAGTTAAATTTCTATACCTGAGTATGTTATTCCCTCTTTGAACCAAATCTGATGACAGTAAGGTTCAAACAATGCTCATCTTCCTCCTTTCTTTCTCTGTACTGTACTAAGCTTGTGTGCCTATTCATGTGATGTAATTTACCCTTGTCTGTGTCCTCCTCTGCTCTTCTCCTAGCATAATCCTTTTTTTCACCACTTAATTAGATTTTTTATCTTCACATCAAAGTCAACTTCTACCCATGCTTTCTGTCCAAATAATACCCTTTTTAAATGTTATAATAATGATACAGTTCTCAAGAGTTGCAAATGTCATCTTCCCTTGCAGGTATGTAAACAGTTTGTCCTTATTAATAGCATATTGTTGTTGTTGTTGTTGTTTTCTTTGCTGTTTATCTTTTTATGCCTCTCTTGAGTCTTATGTTTGAAGATCAAATTTTCTGTTGAGCTCTGTTTTTTTTTTTAAATCAGGAAGGTTTGGAAGTCCCCTATTTCATTGTGTGTCCATCACCTCGCCTGAAAGATTATGCTCAATTTTTCTGGGTAGTTGATCTTTGGTTGTAATCCAAGCTCCTTTGCCTTATGGAATATCATATTCCATGCCCTGGAATGTAGAAGTTGCAAGGTCCTGTGTAATCCTGACTGTGGTTCCATGATATTTAAATTGTCTCTTTCTGGCTGTTGAAGTATTTTCTATTTGACCTCATAATTTTAGAATTTGGCTACAAACTTTTTTGGCATTTTCAATTTGTGATCTCTTCAGGAGGTGATTGATGGATTCTTTCAATAACTATTTTATCTTCTGGATCCAGGAGCTCAGGGTACTTTTCCTTGATGATTTCCTGAAAGATGCCAGCCAGGATCTTTTTTTCATAATGTTTTTCAGGTAGACCAATAATTTTTAAATTGTCTCTCTTGGATCTATTTTCCAGGTCAGTTGTTTTACCAATGAGATATTTTATATTTTCTTCCATTTTTTCTTTCTTTTTTTTTCTGTTTGACTGATTTTTGATATCTCATAGAGTCATTAGCTTCCATTTGCCCAGTACTAATTTTTAACAAATTGTTTCCTTCTATTAGATTGTGTACTTCCTTTTCCATTTGGCCCATTTTACTTTTTAAGGAGTTCTTCTCTTCAGTGAGTTTTTGTGCCTCTCTTTCCATTTGGCCAATTCTACTTTTTAAGGAGTTGATTTCTTCAGTGTACTTTTTTTTTCATTTGGCCCATTGTATTTATTAAGGACTTTTTTTCTTCATTTTTTTCCATTTGGCCAGTTGTATTTTTTTTTAGGCAATTGGAGTTAAGTGACTTGCCCAGGGTCACACAGTTAGCAAGTGTCAAGTGTTTGGTCTGAGGCCAGATTTGAACTCAGGTCTTCCTGACTTCAGGACCGGTGCTGCATCCACTGCACCACCTAGCTGCCCTATTGGCCAATTGTATTTTTAAAGGACTTGTTTTCTACAGTCATTTTTTGCCCTTCCTTGTCCAAGTTATTAACTCTCTCTTGTGTACCTCACATTTCCTTTCCCAATTTTTCTTCTACCTCTCTTATTTGACTTTTAAAATACCTCGAGCTCTTCTGAGAAGGCTTTTTGGGATTGAGACCAGTTCATATTACTCTTTGAGGTTTCAGATGTGGTTATATTGACAATGTTGAGCTCTAGTGCTGGAGCACAGGGGTGACTGACCCAAGCCAGCCCAGGACCTGGTCACTGGCTTTGTGGGCTGAGGAGTCTACCTTCTGAGGGATGCCTATTCACCTAGACTTCTTTAAGGAACTCAAATGTTTGGCTGCTGGGGGATGTCTGCCAGCCTAGAGTTATGCTGAAGCACTGGGAGATTTGGCTGCTGGAGAACACTAGTACACATAGTCATTTTTTGAGTTGATGTTTACTGCTTCCCCTGCCTGTGGTGTGGCATTTGGGATCCCGGTGTTGGTGCTTGCCTGCTCCACCTCAGTGTGGCTCAGGATCTCTCTCTGAATTGCCGAGGTGGGGCTTGCCATTGACTTGCTGGGATGCTTTCCATCCTGTACTGGGACCCCTCTCCCAGAGCAAAAGGGGTCTTTATCACTGACCCCCCCCCCAAGCTTCCTGGGCTACAAGACTGCTGCATCCTGTCTTTCTGCTGGCTTAGATGTTCCAGGGTTTTTCCTGGGGTGATATTTTCTGAGCTTTCAGAGGTCAATAAGGGAGAGTGAGAGTGACTTACTTTTTACTCCATCATATTGGCTACTGGAAGTCCCATAGATTTTTTTTAACTTATATACTTACAAATTTTCAAAGAAGCAGCAAACTAATCAGTAACACTCAAAGACATATGCCTTTTATTGTGGTCTACTCCTCACAGAACTTACATTCTAATTGAAAGGAAGAAAACATAGAGGGGAGTGGTGGCTAAAGAGAAAAAAAATTTGTTTGGAAAGTGAAAGATATGGTGACTAGATCCATAGGGAAGCATATTGTCACAATCTTTCCTCTAATGATCACATTATTAATTTAACTATGTTCCTAAATTGGAAAGGCACTGTACATAAGAGAAGAAAGGGAATGAGTGTACCAATGTATGATTCCAGGGCCACTTCCAGAAAGCTAGTGCATAATAAGTACAGCACAGCCGGTGCCACCTCAATATAGGGCCAAATATTTACTGCCTAAGACAAGGAAAGGAAGTAACTGTACCTGCCTGGGGTGTGGGTAGAAATGGGGAATTGTCACTGTCCTCTGGGAGCTAATGTTGTAACAAGAACTCGGGAGGGAACTTGATAAACAATATTCTCATTTTGGATGCATTGATCTTTAGGACTAGGGCTAGCAAGAGGAGGAAAGGTATCAATAATACAGTTGAGAGACTGCTACCTGATTCAGTTCTGGTCAGATGTCAGAGGGATGGATAAATCTAATGTAGTTACATCTTATTGATTTCCCACTACCTCTATCCCCATGTCACATGCAATTTGCCAGGAAGCTGGGAGTTCCTACCTAGGATGATTTCAGATTTTAGAGACTCTAGTAAAAGGAAAGCATCAGGGTATCAGATAGGAATGGTTATCCCTCAAATTGAAATGACCTGTCTCTTTGGAAAAACAAAACAAAAGTTATTCCAGACTATAATAGAGGGGAATGCAAAACCATAAAACCCCCGAAGTAAATATGTGTGTGTGTGTGTGTGTATACACATATATGTATATGCATATATATATGTATATGTATATGTACTCTCTTGCTAGACTGTACTCAGTTCCTGCCAAATGTCATACATATTAAACAATTAGCCTATGGAGTATAGGTTAAAATAGATAAACAAAAGAGTGTTTACAATTCAGTGTATTCCAGTGCCACTTTTGAAAAAGGAATGTGCAGGCTTGTGTCCTGCTGATGGTTTATAAGTGGAATCATATTTCTATCTGAAAATCAATCATTTGTCATGGGCTGTGATGAATACAAAAGTCTGTAAATAGGCCAGGATTCTAGTTCCACCCCAGCCATTGAATTACTCCCTTAAGGTCAACCTCTTTCAATTTTAATTCCCTTTTAATTCTGTTATATCTGTGACAAATTACTTTTCCAGAATACTGTGGGAAATATCCCTATTGAAAGATATGCATGTGCTAAATCTAATGTCCATCAAATGGCTAATATCCATTAATAATCAGCAAATTAGTAGATTATGAGGCTTTCTATCTAATAATTTATTTAACAGACTTCATTACATGGGTCTTTTAGTGCATTAAACTGTTGTTAAAACAACAACAATAACAACAACAACTTTTTTTGTCAGGCTCCATAAGCATCATTTTGATGTGCTGTTAATATTTGAAGAAAGGCTCAAACATCAGAGAAATAACTGTTGGGAAGAGAACAGAAGGGTCAATATAGACACAACCTGCTAAATGGCTGATTGCTGTACGACTTTAACCCATTGATACATATTAGAATGAATCTTTTATTCAACAAATGTTAAGTATGCATTGTGAGCAAAGGACAAAGTATAAGAAATAAAGGTCCTAACCCTTAAAGAATTTAGTGCCTAGTACAAGAGATTAGAAATATTCACAAATAACTATGATGTGAACTAGAACACAAAATGTGCATTAGGGAAATAGAAGTATATAGATACTTATTTAGATCATTTCCACCTAAATTAACTAATCCAACAAAAAGCCAAGAAACAGTGGATAGAGTTTCTTTTGCTCTTAGAAATATAGTTATATACTGAGTAAGGAAGAAAAGAAGAAAAGAAATAAGCATGTATTAAATATTTACTAATTTCTGGCTACTGTACAAATTTCTGGAGATACACTCTAAATGCAAAAGAGATAGTCCCTGTGAGAAACATAATTTAAGGTCTAGAAAGACAGGAAAAGGATCAAGAGGAGCATGAAGTCAGATTAGGCTGGATCCTTAAGAAATGAAGGCTCCAGGAGGAACTCACCAATGTGAGAAAAGGAACAGGACTTGTTGAATGATATTACATGGTGTGTAAGGTGACAAGGGTGGTAGGATGCACAAGGGAAAGAAGGCCCCAAACATTGAGGGAAATTTCAGAATGAGACAACAGTAGAGGCATAATTTTGAAGTTCAGAGAGATAGAAAAAAGCATAATGAAGGGAGTATAATTATCATTAATAAGCTTAACCCCAAAGAAGAGCTAAGAAAATGCATAACCCACATTTCATTGCAAAAGAAAGAGATTATGGTTGTGGAATATAACACAGACAATATGTCAGTTTTTTTTCCTTGAACTTCTTTCCTTTTTTTTAACTTTTTTCAAAGGCAAGACTGAATGGGGAGAAGGGAAGTATATATTAAGAAATGAATGTAATGTTAAAAACAAAAAGGGAAAAAGAAGGGTGTGGTGGCAAGGACTCTGGTAACTTGCTATATTCTCATCATTCAGAATGATAAAATCTAAGATTTGGAAGAAACCTAAAAGGACATCTAATACAAACCTTACCTGAACAATTATCCTTTCTTTGATAATATCCTCTATCCTGTCCTTTAATGCCCTAAATGAAATGGAACCCCTCATCTCCTCAAGCACTTCATTCTGGTTTGGAGATGTTCTAATTGTTAAGAGATTTAATTTTGCTTTATTTTCTTTCATTGAGCTAAATTTTGATTCTTTGCAACTTCCAATCTTTGCTCCTTTATTTCTCCAGGGCCAAGTAGAGCAAGTTTAACTGTTCTACCACATGACAATCCTTCAAACTCTTAAAGACAGCCAGTATGACAGCCAAATCTTGTAAGACAAGGCAGTAAGACAACCAAGGCCTTGAGGCTGAAATTTTTGAAAGGAAAAATCTTTCTGACAGAGACGGTTTCTGTCAATGTTCTTTCCCCTAGCTCTCTTCTGACACTTTAACCCAGTGACTGTAGCACTATTCCCTGTGTCTCAGTCCTTAGCCCTCTGTTCTTTCTCTAATGCCTTCAATCTCTATGACCTTGTTTATTTTCAAAGTTTCAAATATTTCTTCTATCTCAATGATTCCCCCAATTTTTCCCTTCTTTGATCTTAGACCTTACCCTTTATCTTTCACTTCCAACTCCCACTGCCTGCTAGTACTTTGACACTAAGATGTTCCATTGCCAACCAAATTCAACAAATATAAGGACTAACACATCATGTCCTTGTCAAAATGAGCACTTTTTCCCTTTCTACCAATGGTACTATTATTCTCTGAAGCATCAATGTTTGTAAAGTAGAAGCCACCTGTGATTCTGCTCTCTCAATTGGTCCTTATATCAGTCACCAAGTCCTATTGTTCCTTCTTTTACAGCATCTCTAATATCCATGGCATCTTTTCTATTCCTACATCATGACTCTTGTTCATGTTAGCAAAGCAGCTAAAGTGGTAAATACTGTAGTTGAATTGCTTCAGTGAGAAGGGACCAGATATGTTTATTGCATTGGAAGAGTACACTGCCGTTTCCACAGGAGCTAAGGCTATGTTCTGTAGACATATTTATACAGCTAGATGTGATGAGCCCATTACTGGTGTTTATTTCTTTTTCTAATTATCAAAATTCTGAAGACACAAATTCTGTATATGAAGAGCAAGGGGGAAAGAAACCAAAAGAATCTTTATACAAGTGAGGCAGAAAACACAATGGTGGACTGAGATTTCCAGTTAATCTTCCACCTGTGTATTTCTGCATCCTTTTCCTAAAATATATATAGGTTGGTGTCTTTCTCTAGTGTTTTTTAATGCACATGTAGCTTTGTTATCAAACCACCCAGTACAGAAAATAAGCAATTTGGTGAAGTCTTTATATGAAAAAAATGAATAAGAGCTCTCTCTCTTTCTCTCTCTCTCTGTCTGTCTCTTTTCTCAGTTTCACAGTTTCCTAGTGACCAATGCTTGATTTCTTGACAAGCCTAGCAGACGTGCATGATCCTGAAGCTCCCATACCTAAGGGCAGTCTAAATAAAAAGGACTACCCTAATTGACTCCTTGAAGCATTCATCCAGAACAAGCCAGTCATAACACATTCCCCATATAAGTGCTGTTTAAAAAAGACTTGGCTGAAGCTTCCTTATATTGCTACAATTATAAGCTCCCTTATTTAATAAAAAAAAATCTACCACGTAGAAGTTCTCATTGTCCTGGTTATCCCATGATTTGAACTGAGCCCCTCTGAGGTATCCTGAAGCATAGGTATAAATTCATAAAATCATAAATTAACAGCTGGAAAGGAAACAGACTACATCTACTCTAACTCATTTTACAGATGGGGAAATTAAGGCCCAGGGAGGGTGACTAATATCAGGTTATAAAGCAGCAAATGGCAGATACAGGATTTGAACCCAGTTTCTCTATATTCAGACCCAAACTGTTAAGCAGTTAACTGCTTAACACTGGACTTTCCACTACTAAGGAGCTAGTCTGTGATGAATATTTCTATATAATCAATAAAACCCATGTATTCAATATTAGTTTCTAAAACTGCTTCCTTTTCTGTAGGTAGATAAGAAATTGATATTCTTTATTATCTTCTTATCCTTATTAACCTGTATCTGGCTTATAATAAGAGTCTACTGAATGGAATGTGTACCTTATGTACCTTATAGTAACAATTGCTGTGCTTGTCCATGATAGCAAGGTAGGATAGTAGTTAGAATATTAGCCCTGGTGTCAGAATAAGATGAGTTCAAATGCTGCTTCATATACTAGCTATGAGGCCCTGGTCGAGTTACTGAAACTTTCTGTGACTCATTCTCACATGCGGTTATACCCTCCATATCCCTGTGACTTGGAACTTTTGAATATCATCTTCTAAAGCATACTCCACAACCCATTCTGATTCCTTTTTCCCATCCCCCTCAACTCTCACATGCCAAAGTTTCATCCCAACTTCACCCAGCCCTTATACTGTGCCCTCTGGAATACTTGTTCCGTAAGCAAAAGTTTTCCTTTATCTAGAATATGTTCTTTTCCCACAAAGTGGTTATGAGCATGTCACTGTCTCCCTATCACCTCCAGGATAAAATTCCAAATTCTCTGTTTGGCATTCAAAGCCCTTCATAACTTACCTTCTACACCTTCCTTTCTAGTCTCCTTACTTCCTATATCCTTTACACATCCTTTTCAATCCAATGCCACTGGCCTTCTTGCTACTCCATTAACAAAATGATTCATCTCTCAACTCTGGCATTTTCTCTGGTTGTCCTCAATGCCTAATATGCTCTCCATATACATCTCTACCTCCTAGCTTCTCTTGCTTTCTTCAAGTTAAAACTAATATTCCACCACAGCAAGCCTTTCCTGTAGTCTTAATTCTACTATTTTCCCACTTTTATTTTTTCTTATTTATCTTGTCCCTAGATTGTTTGTATGTATTTGTTTGCTTGTTGTCTCCTCCATTAGATTATAATTTTCTTCAGGGGAGGAACTGTCTTTTATCTTTTGTATCCCCACTGTTTAACAGAGTGCCTACTACATAGTAGATAATTAATATATGTTTACTGACCAACCACCACATAAATATTAACCATTTTCTAAATAACTAGAAATATAAGTTCCATGAAGGAAGTGGTCATAACTTTCTCACTATATTAATGACAAACAATGGGAAAAACTGATCAGTAAGGCCCAATATATGTAGATCAGATCTCTTGAACTCAAGAGATCTATAAGCCCTCAGCCTCCTTGGTAGTTGGGATGACAGGAATGCACCACCATGACCTGCTCACTTTTGTCCTTGCATTCCTAGTACCACAGAATACACATTTAATAATTTTTGGCTGAATTATTGCAATGGCTATATCACTGTTCTGTTTCTACATGGATTCTCTTCATCAATCCTGACCAAACTAATTTCCACTGACGAGATGAAATTTTGTTGACTACCCCACTCCACAGTGATATTTCCTACATCTGAACATTGATAACCTTTATTTACTTGTACAAGGTATGTAAGATATTAACTTGTGCTACCAGGAGTATACTATCTTGTATTATTAGCTACTAGTTTATGTTTCTACCTTGATATTCAAATAAGAATTGTAAATTTCTTAAGGGAATGAATCATATCGTATGTGTCTTTGTATTGCTTACAACCCCTAGCTCAGTGCCTTACTTAATGATATTGCACAATACATATTTTATTCCTTGAGGTTGATGCTAAGTTAAAAGTGATCTTGGGGCATCAAAACTTAAGAGAACTGTGGAAAAACAATATATCAATGTAGGAGGTTATATGACACTGACTTCAAGTTGAAAGGATGAGATCTGGGAAATAGGATAGGATGGGGACAAATCTGTTATATATTTATTTGGCAAAAATATTATTTTGGGTTAAGGAGATGATTGCATCTGTGGAAAAAGAGACCCAGGCTTTAGAGTAGCTATAGTGTCCAAAATATTGGGGAACAGTTTAGGAGAGGAAGAAGCAGAAGTTGGAAAGAGATGTTGAAGATTTTGATTGAATGTTGAGTTCTCTTACCCTGAGAGTTCAGGTGCTATCATCCATTATCCCAAGAGAAAAACCTATTAACTCGTAGAAGTGAGATTGGAGGCAATCCCAGTAGCAAGCACACAGGTATTTGAGAAACTGAACCATTTTTCTTTATGTCTTTTAGCCACATAGTTGTAGTCTGTGTATATAATGAGGCTGTGTTCTCCCCATGTCTACTTCTTACTCAGCATGTACAATGTCTGTTAACTTCAAAGAGAGACAGATCACAAAGAAAAAGAGGAACATTTCTTTGAGGGACCAAACTCAGGAGTGATTCTGTTGATGTTCAAACTGAGCAGGCACCAGTTAGATTTACAAGGTTCACAAAGAATTTGATTATTTGAATTTTCAGAATTAAAGCTTTTGTTTACTTTGAACAGTTACCAGGCATAGCAGATTCAGCTTGGTTTTGTGTGCAGCTTACTTTGTATAGCCCTTGTTCTGTGTGCAACATTCTCAAATGCTTCTCTTTCTTTTTTTTGTCATTTACATATCTACTTTATTGATATTTCTTTATGTCTTATACCCCTTTTTCATATTTTCAATTAATCAATTGATTTTAAATTTATTATTGGTGCTTTCACAGTTTCATCATTATATTGACTGCATCTCTATATATTATAGTTTTTCCATGTTTTTCACATCCTGTAATATTTTCTGTCTTTTCTTTCTTTACAAATTCTTAATAGAGGATATAGAGAAATATGATGGAGATAAATGTGCCACTTGAACTGTGAATTTTTCACTTCTGTTTCTAGATACACTACTAGCTCTATTACTTTTTTAGAAACATGTCTCTTTGTATGACATTTCCAATGCCCAAGCCAACATGGTCAAGTGGTACAGCCTACTTGTCCCCACCATATATCTTTTAATTACCATTTGGAAATTCTTCAAAATGGGTGGTGTTTCCTGATCTGTAACCTTGTAACATCTTTAAAATATTGTTAATGTAAAAAGTGGCTTTTGTGACAGTCAACAGTTGTCACCAAAAAAAAAAAAAAACTAGATATGTTCCTAAAGGCATGAGATATACTCAACCAATATTCTCCTTTTATTCAATTCTGAAGCAGGTTCCTGGTCTAGATGTACCATCTAATTGGCAATTCAGCTGCATGTCATAGTTTGAGAAATAAGTGTTTTGCACTTAATTTCATCATTTTGTTATGGAGAGATAATGTGCTTTCAATACCTATGGATTTCATTGAGGAAGCTGATTAACATCCTGACCATATTATGTGATATAGACAATATAATTTCTTAAAGCCCATGACATATTATCCAACCATATTTTGCTGTGTTATTCCCCAACTCTGTACATGTTGGTATGGAAGTTGTGAAATTTAAAATTACCTTTTGATGTATTTTGAAGGATTCGCCAAATTTCATGTAAAAATATCTACTTCTTCATCCTTTGCAATGGATGGTAAATTGACCCTAAACATTTGCATACTCATGTTATGAGTATTGAGAGGGGAAAGGAATAACTGTCCAATGATATTTTTTTTTACAGTGAGGAATAAGATGAAACTAAACGTGTCACCTCTTTTGTTCACCTAAAATGTACAATATGCTGTCCTTCCATCTAAAAGAAAATTCTTTCTGGTTTCTGGTTTCATTTCAGTTCTTTGAGTAAATGCAATTTGGTTCCTCCAGTAGAGGGACAGCTTATTGTTTATCAGACTAAAATGCCACAGTAAAAATATAGTTAAATTAATATTATAGATGATTTAAGAACTGTATGATTCAGCATCCTCAGCTTTCTTTTGCTTGGTCAATTTAATATCTTCTCTGCAAAAATGAAACATGGCTGCATGGAACTGCAGATCGTTTTGCAGTCTTTATATTTCTATGAGTTACATAGTTCCCCTTCAAAAAATTCACTAATGCCAAACATTTTGGTCATAAGTTTCTCCTTACCTAGGTAAGCTAATCCTCAGACTACAGATTTAAAAGCTCACATTTTTTTTTTCTGGATTGTTAAATCCATTTATAATTTTTTTAAAAACTGAATTATTTAATGTTATTTTTCTTTCAAATTCAGTGTTTGAATTCTCCATGCCCATACTCTCAGCCTCAGAGTAGGCCTGCCAGAGCTTACACTTTAATCATTTAGTCCTGAAAACTAAGCTCACCCTTACGCTGAACAGAATTTTAATGGAGGAAATTACTGTACAAGAGAATGGGCAAAATATATCTTTTGTGCAGACAGTGTACATGCATAAGTTTTTGCTACAGACTCAGCTGTATTTAGAATGCTAGATTTAGAGTCAAAGGACCTGTATTTGAATCCTAATGCTTTCAGTTAGTACTTACGTGACTTAGGGAAAGATACTTGTACTGATCCATGTCCTTCCTGCTACTGCCTTCCTTCTAATTTCTCTCACCTGTAATTTCAGGGGATTATATTAGATAATATTTAAGGTCTCTTCCAACTGAATGAATGAAGTTCTAAAATGATCTTAAAATCAGATTCATGAGAGCTTATTTTAAGAAATGAACATAACTCAATCTGCAATCAATAGGAGAACTACAGGGGGACTCATTTAGAAAACTTAGAAAAAGATTTAAAAAATCTTTGTCCATCTACAGAAAACAATATTATTTGCATCAATCATGAATCGAACAGTTACTTGGTAGGTCAATGATGACTGGTAAGCATGAAAATATTTAAGGCTGTAGGCAGATGTTGTTTACCTTTAAGGGCTTAAATGCAGTTCAGCCAAAAGGAGCAAGGTTTAGTCTACCAGTTCTGAGTAAAATCTTGGCAAAATAAAATGAAAATATAAACTACTGAAATAGTTTACAAAAAAAGTAGCTACTTTTCTTAAAATGAAATTCAAATATACAAAAAACTCAATATTTCTAGACCATCTTAATAGAATTTCCTTATTGTAATTTAACAGTAAAAATTGTCCAAAATATAATAACAATATGACTTATGGCAGGAATTTCTTATATAATTGTAATGGGAATTATTCTGTTAGAAAAGTTTATTAGTATGAAATTAGAAAATTCACTCATTTTAAACCCCTGAATGAAAATGGTTTTCAAACATGCTAAAATATGCCATGTGATGTCTATAAACCATGTTACCCAGAAGATAAAACTTTTGAATTATTAAATATTATAGATATGTTCTCATTCATTTGGATATAAAACACAAGAATAGCTTTTATCACACTGTAATTGTGTCAGAAATGATAGTGATGCATAAAATTTAACAATGCAGATTAAATTTAAAAGTATGTTCTGCATACATTCCCCACCCTCACTCAGAGAGTTGGTTGTTAAACATTTTCTAGCACACTACTGGATATACATAAGAAGCAGTACATAATACAGCTCATCTAGATTATAGATAATTGAACATTATATAAATTAAACCAGGCAAAGTGGGTTGCAACCATAACAAAGGTCTTGAAAATGCTAGGTTAAGGAGTTTAGGCTTTATCCTGTTAGCAATGGTAAGTCATTGAATATATTTGACCAGGGTTGTGATATTGTCTAACATATACATTGAATAGAAAAGCTATCAGTAGTGTCTAGGGTGGAAATCAGAAGCAGCACGATAAATAACCAAACCTGGAGTAAGTATTTATTTAATCCCTTGATCTAGCACTAGTATCTAGGGTGACTCATAAATTCATTTATCCTTTACAAGCTTCAATTTCACTTTCCTCATTTGTAAAATTGAGATTAAAATCAACAAGTTATGCTTTAACAAATGATAAAAATGAAAACTTCAAATAAGAATAGGAAAACATATGAATGGATACAGAGGTAAGTGAGATCTGGGGGAAAAAATACAACAACTACAATCACATGTGCATGATAGCACATTGGGCCTAGAATCAGGAGGACCCAAGTTCAAACCTGACCTCAGAAACTTACTAGATGTGTGATGCTGGACAATTTACTTAATTTTGTTTACCTCAGTTTTCTTATGTGTAAAATGAGCTGGAGAAGGAAATTGCAAACCACTCAAGTACATTCCAAGAAAAGCCAGAAAAATGACTAAATCATAACATATAATGGAAAGGAGAAGACAGGGAGAGAGAGAGAGACAGATAGACTGAAAGACAAAAGAGAGAGACAGAGAGAGATAAGCAGGAGAAAGGAAGGAAGGAAGGCAGGATTAATATCACCATTATAATTGTGTATATAAACATACATAAATAAATGCATACATAAAGCATGCCCTGACAAATAACTGTATTAATAAGATGTAGGGTAGATTAATCAGTTAAAGTGACACAGAATACTTTATTTCGGTATGAGCAAATTAAAGATAGCAAATTGTCATAAAATTCAAAAGATAGAATATGAAGGAAGAAATGATAATCCATGTCAGATTATATACACAGTATTTAGAGAATGAATCCTTTACTCTTCCCTTTCCTTCGTTCCCCATATTCAATCAATTGCCACATTTCTTGATCCTACTTTCACAACATCTCTAGTACCTAACTCTCTACTCTTGTCTGGGTACTCTACTCTTCCTATCTGACCTATTATAATAGCTCCTATTCGGGTTTCTTGACTCCAGTTTCTCTCGTCTCCTATCTGTCCTCTCCACATTTACAAAAATGTTATTCCTAAAACTCAGGTCTGAGCACATCACCTCTATACTAAAAAATCTTCAATGTTTCCCTATTGCCTGTAGGATAAACCACAGAGTTTTGAGTGGAATTTAAATTTCTTCACAATCTGGTTCCCACCCACCTCTTTCTAGTCTTATTGTATATTGCTTCTCCTCATGTATTCTCTTGTCTAATATGGCTTCTCTGCTAGCTGTTCCCTGTACATTAACTTGTATTTAACATTCTATTTTTACATTGTAAAATTGATAGCTTCTTTCAGAGAAGTTCTGCTGATATCCTTCCTCTTACATTATGTATTTTTTGTTCCACAATTATTACCACATTGTCCCTTTTAAAATTATTTTGCTTGTATTTTGCATTTTGTATGCATATGTATGTATATACACATATGTGTATATATGCACATATATTACATATACATACATATTTAAGTGCATGTTTTGGTCTCATTTACCTTAATTTTATTTCATTTTTGTCTTTTTAACACTATGCTGGGCACAGTGAAGGTACTTACCTTAAATGTTCACAGAATTGGATTAAAATGAATTAATAATAGCCATCACAATTTTATCATTAAAAAAATTCATGACTTTTGAGAAAGCAGTTTCAGGGCAGGGGTGAAAGCAGAAATAAGACAACAAGGGATTGAAGAGTGAGTTGGTTGTGAAAAACTGGAAATAGCAATTTTTCTTCAGAAGATTAGCAGTAAAAATTGTGGAATTCTGTAAAAGTTGGACCAACTCACACCTTGAAATTTCACATTCAAGTACTCTGACATGCATTTCAATTTGTTCTGCATCTGGGAATTTGAATATATGTTGTAATTAAAATGGCTCCTCTGGGACTTATTAAAGTGGTTGATATTAGTAAAAAACAGCAAGCTGGGATTTTTGTTCATATAAAATTTACCACGACACTAAAGCACACATAACTAAATACCCTAACCAGAAGCCTGCTGTGTCCCCAGCACCTTTGGTGTTCAATTGTATAAAATATACATATTTTCTAATATCCCTGATTCACACTAGATATGTGATGAAATTCCAAGACTATTTAAAGGGCATTTCTTATCAGCACCAACTGTTTTTATTCAGAAATAGAAATTTCATACACAATTAAAACCATGATTTATTTATGCTGTATTATTTATACTTCAAAAAGCTTTAACACTGTACTTAAGTGGATTTCTTAGGTGACCTTTTAGATGTGGAAGCTTCAGTAAATCTCTACAAAGGCACCTCATAAACGAAGTAAATTTTACATTTTTAATGGTCCCAGAAAAACCCACAGTTAGTTAGATGGTATCACCACATGTCATATAAATTAAAAGAGTGATTTCTAATATCCCTCACATGAGTGGAGCTATCACTTTTAGTCTCAGAAAAATATAGGAAGCACACATTCAATGAATGATATCCAAAGATCAGTTCAGACACATCAATACCTAATCAGGTTATGGAAAGGTAACCCGACATTCACAAACTATAAAATGTCATATAAATGTGAATCATTGTATCCCTCAGTGTCTAAGGCATTCCTGCCATTAGAATATCTCAACTTCAGGAGGCTGACAATACATTGCCTGATTCTTTACTGAAGACCTAAAATCTGGGGTGGAAGCAGGCATCATTCTTTCTGGATATTTGGGTCCAGATATTGTATTTTTATTTGAAAGCTAGAAATGCTCCTTCTACAATAAGGTCAGACAAAGAAAG
Source organism: Vombatus ursinus (assembly GCF_900497805.2). Classification (NCBI taxonomy): domain Eukaryota; kingdom Metazoa; phylum Chordata; class Mammalia; order Diprotodontia; family Vombatidae; genus Vombatus; species Vombatus ursinus. The sequence goes on along the minus strand of NW_020949613.1, from coordinate 13,349,950 downwards.
ATCATGAGCATCTCATCAAATAACAAGGCATTCCTGACCTAGTTACACAAGTCTTATGAGTTTTACTCAATGATAAGGTAGTCTTTTGTGGTAACTTCTAATACACTATTAATTTTATGGAAATAGAAATTTTATATCTAAAGCCTTCAGTCAGTCAACTGCTTAACTGTTCTGGCTAGGGGAAAAAAAAGTTTATCGAAAGAATTGCTCAAACATGTTGACAGCTGTCTATTATGCTAATATAAATGCAAAAAAGCCAAAAATATCCAAGAGCATTCCTGTTGATTTGTCTTCATGCTGGAAGTTATGTGGCCCTTTGGTTTTCAAGTCTTTCTTGGAGACCATCTTAGTTCTAGGCATCCAGATTTGATTCTTTAGGTTGATCAACATAAAATGCTGTTCAACAAAAATTGTTGAACTTTTGAGTTCAGTATATTGAGTTGTTTCAATAAATCAGGTACTAATTAAAATATGAAAAAAGAAATGCAAAAGTAGAACTGTCATTATCACTACAGCTATTTAGGGTTTGCACAAAAGTTAACAAAGGCAAGCAATCTGGAAATCAAGAACTATGTGTGCTCAGCTGCAGTATGAATCATGTCATCAGCACGGTCATCAAAAAAAAAAAAAGGCTCAAAAGTGAAGGTGAAAGCATGCTAGAGGCCAGTAAAAGTAATGCATTTGTACAGCTGAGACTAAATAGTCACCTGTGGTCCCTCTTGGGAAACAGATCTCCAGCAGCTATGTGGATCAGTGTCAGAGACTTGTTTGATACTGATAATCTTTTAAGTCATCTTTCCTTCCTCAATTCTGCTAGAGAAGCTTATTGCATAAGAGAATTACTGAGATTCTATGCAGTTACTCACACAACTTCTCATATTCTGGGGAGTTTTGTACCCAATGCATGTGTTATTTTTTCCCCTCATATGTTCTTTGTGGTTCTTTTATTTATCTTGAGGTGGGGGGGGGGTGACAGAAGATATCTTGTCTTTTTATTCATGGGAGAATGGAGACACCAGTCAGTGGCACTAGCCAGTGCCTAACCTGAGGATTAGAGGAAGGAGTCTGAAGACTGATCCCAGTCAGTCAGCTTACTAGAAGCAGTGGATGTGGATAAGAATTTGTCCCACTTGTGCTTGACTACTTATGATTTTATCTGAAAGTGTGACTTTGAGGATTAGTATCTCAGTCCATCAGTATACAGGTATTTATTGTCACTATTTGCCTATCACTGTGCTAAGAGGTGGAAGTACAAAGAAAATCAAAACATTATTGAAGATATCTGAGCTTATTTTTTTCTCATAATCCCCATGGTACTTTAGAGTGCCATACTATTTTTGGAGACCTAGAACTCTGTTCTAGAAAGTTTCCCACAGTTCTGAAATGAGTTTCTCCCACCTTTTTATAAAGGCATTTCATTTGTTAATTTAATGCAAAATACTATAATATTTATAGTAACTAATCCTTCATTTTTAGTCAAGTTTAGATTAAAAAGTATAAAACATGCTCTTTCAGGAACTAACATACTTAGTAATGATATTTCAGTATCTCTGAATTCCTGAGTACTCCTCATCCTATTAAAAAACAAATGAATTCTTAATTTTAAAAAATCTACAGAGTTTAAGTAACAGTGGGTAATAGGTCATAAAAGAATATACACACATACTCATACATGTATACATATACATACATACACACATACTTATACAAAAACACCACAATCTACAGACCATTATCATAGGGATCATGCTGAATATGCACAGGATATTATTCTTATTAGTTATTTTTATTTTTAATTTAATGTATCAGGATATAATATATAATTGTATATGTACAAATATATTCAATTTTGATAAGGGAGGTCATGGTCACTATACTTAGAAGAACTTACTATTTCCTTAGTTTTATTCAAAGCCTAATACAACTTCAATGTAGTAGTCCTTAAGAGTTAGTACCCACAATGTGGATTAAATTATTTATATAATATATAACCTTAACAGATAATTGTTGTGGCTACATATGAATCAAAATCACTATATTACTAACTTCTAACTCATTCAACAGATTTTAAAATACAAATTATTTTGGCATTTAAAATGCTTCACCATCTGGCTCTAGTGTACTTTTCAGCCTGAGCTGCAATTAATTCTCCCTCAAATATTCTATGCTCCACCCAAATTAGCCTACTTGCTAAAGAAGATATTCCAACTCCAAGACTTTTCTCAGACTGCCCAACATACTTGTCATACTCTTTCCTCTTTACTTTTGGCTGTTGGAACTCATAATTTAAGTCTCACCTCCTGCAAGAACCTTTTCTTTATTCCCACATTTATTAGTGCCACTTATTACTTTACATTTATTTTGCATTTATGTTGTTCCTTTTCCCTCAAAGTAGATGCTTCCTAAATTCTTAATGATAGGAATAAAATTTAATTTACAAATGTACCTACTGGATACAGTTTTGAAGCCAGAAAAACTTGGGTTCAAGTCCTGCTTTTGCTAAATAAATTGCTTTGTGACCCTGAGCAAGTCAATTAACCACTCAGCACTCTAGGCAGCTCTGTTAAGGTGCCCACCTGCTTTGCTGGAAGTGATTTCCTCAGAAAGAGCTAATTTCCTATGCAAATGAAATCACAGGTCCAGGCCCTGTCACTTTGGTACTTACTATGTGAAGATAACATGTTGTAGGAGATACAATAATAAACAACGTTAATGATTCATTTACCTTTATCTCATACCCCAACATATATAATCAATTAATTAATAAACATTTATTATGTTTCTGCTATTATATACCAGGCACTGTGCTATGCACTGAAAATATAAAAAGAGGCAAATAATATTCCTGATCTCAAAGAGCTTGCAATCTTATGAGGGAAACAACATGCAAAACACACCAAGACACATATAGATACACACATATACATACATACACACATGTAGGTACAAAAAGCAAGATATATATATGAGATAAACATGAAATAATTAACAGAGGGTAATAACTAGAATTAAGAGGATTTAGGAAAGTCTCCATGTTAAAAATAGAATTTTAGTTGTGACTTAAAAGAATCCAAGTTAGTCAGAAGGTGCAATTGAGGAGGGAAAGTATTCCTGGAATAGGACAAGCAGAGAAAATGTCCAGAGCCAAAAGATGAAACATTTGGTGCAAAGGGAGGGAATCAGAATAGATTGTTGTACATAGTAATACCAATATTTTAATGAAGATCAACAAAACAAGACAATGTCAAAGGACTCATGATAAAAAAAAAATAGTGCTATACAACCCAGAGAGAGAAATGATGTACTCTGAGTGCAAATTGAAGTATTATTTTCTCACTTTATTGTTCTTCCTTTTTTGGTTATATGGGTAATATGGAAATATGCTTTACCTGATTTCCTTTGTATAATTGATGTCATATTATTTGCCTTCTCAGTGGATTAGGGAGAGGTGGGAGGGAGGGAGAAAATTTGGGACTAAATAAAAAGTATTTGAAATTAAATAATTATTTTAAAAGAAATATAATTGTAGTTCACTTAAGCATAGTACTTTGACAGTTCAAAGTGCTGTATATTATAGAGTTTTTGATGACAGAAAGAATAATTATTAAACTAAAGCTAAAATATGCTAATGTTATTATTTTTGTGTATTGTGGTATACCTTTGATGGTCAAATGGTCCAAGATAAGGAGTGAGGTGATTTCATTTCATTCTACACTTACCAAACCACATCCAGATTATTTTGTTAGTTTTGAGTACCAATTTTTAAAGACATTGATAAGTGAAGTAGAGAAAACAAGATGGTGAAGGGCCTTGAAATGATTCCATATGAGAATCATATGAAGACAGTAGGGATGCTTAGCCTGAAGGAAACTTAGTGACAGGTGATGATAGTCACCATTTGAAGGACTCTCAGGTGGAAGAGGGATTAGGCTTGTTCTGTTTGTCTCCAGAGGGCAGAGCTTTCTCAACTGGGTGGAAATAAGAGAGGCAAAGCTCCCCACTCAGAAAATCCATCTTTTCTGGATGGTTGGCTCAGCTGGAATTCCAGGGCATGTTTCTCTTTGGATTTGTACCTTTGATTGCCAGTGTTATCCCTCTTGAGTCCATGATCTGCTTGCTCCTTTGCTTCTAGAGAGCCAACTCCTGAAAACTGCTTTCTCCCTTGGATGATGTCCCCTCTGTACCTATGTTTTCCTGGATTGTATGTCTCTTCTCTGTGTAGTTTCTTTTACTGATTGAGCACCTCTGCATTAAAGTAACATGGGCAAAGAGTGGTGGGGTAGGACTGCCCTCCCTGCCTACCTTGTGATCAGTTTGGTATACATATAGAAGTGTTCAACATAACTGTCTCTATCATATGAACTATTGCCTTACAAGATTTAGCTGTTTAAATCTGACAAAGTCATGGACATTATTTTCTTCATCCATTTAAGTCATTTCCTTCTGTTTCATCAATAAATAGTATTCAGACTCTTTTAAGAGATCAGAATATTATTTGCATCTTGTTAACACATTAAAAGCTCATCATCTGTGACTAAATCTCTTGAGGGGAAAAATCAATTCCTCAATTTCTTACATTTTTAAAAAAGTGACATTTTTTGTTTTTACCTTTCCTACGTCTCCCAGTATGTCTCCTCTATTTCCTCTTCCCAGAGATTCATACCTTGAATAAAAAAAAAAAACATGCTAAAAAAAGTTTTGCAAAACTTACCAACACATCAAGTAAACATGGCACTATGTTCTACACTAGAAATGGTGAACTTTGTGAAGAAGAGAAAAGCCTTTTTATATCTCTTCTTTGGTAATACACTGACTTAGTATAATTTTATGGTATCCAGCTTCTATTTTGTTTTTGGTTCTTCTTTTCATTTAAATTATTGCAATAATTGGGGGTATTGTTGTCCTGGTTCTGACTACTGTACATTACATGAGTTCATATATGTCTTCCCAAATTTCTTTGATTTCCTCCTAGCACAATAAAATCCCATTTTTAAAATACCTTTAAAAGGCAGTTGTAATAGCCAAAAGTTTAGACAAAAAAGGGGAAAAAAGTCTTCTAGGTGCTTGGTATTAGACAAATTAAGCCCTCAGATGATTAGTTGAGCCTCCTGATTTGAATCTCAATGTTTTGACATCAAGTAAATATAGTCCTATATTTTTAAAGGTATCCTATACAGATAATCACAGATTCATTGAAAGATTAATCCATTTAAAAATATTCTGTTAGATAATGTGTTACATGATATAGAAGATAAAAACATGCATTAGATTCAGTCTTTTCTGGAACTAACAATCTAGTAGGAGAGGAAAAAGATATTTGAATTTACAGAAATAATTATAATATATGATGTAATAAAGGTCATATATATGGTAAACACACACACACACACACACACACACACACACACACACTCACACACTGGTTCCACAATTTCAGAGAAGGGAGATATCACCTATCACATTTTCTTTTTTTAGAAATTAATTTTAACTTAGTTGTTTAGTAAAAGTATATTGCAGAAAATAACACTAGAACTGAGCTTTAATCAATGACTAGAAATTTCAAGATGGAGATAAATAGGGAGGCCATTTCATGTTGACTAACAGGCATAACCAAATTATAGGGGCATAACATTTCAAAGCATGTTTAGGAGCTTATGAAAAGAGAAATTGGTTTGAGATAGAGTATTAACATGTTGCTTGTCCTTCATGCTCAAAGAGGACAAAAATTACATCATAATGTCAGGGTCAGTATACAGTGTGTTCAGCTATGTCTGGTTGTACAAATACTAGTCAGGCAAAATAGTCCATATGACCAGTATTCACATGGAAGAAAAGTGTGTAATAATGCTGGAAATGGGCCAAATCATGGGGATCCTTAAATGCCATTTATCCTAGCAAACTATCGAAAGCTTTTGATCATGTGAGTGACAAAGTAATGAAATAAAGATCTTTCTGTGCAACATGAATATTAGCATATACTTCTTATGTTAAAAATGTCCTGTGATGATTTGTTAAAAGAATATAACAAGGGAAGAAGGTAAGGAAAAAGAGCAAAATAGTTCACAAAACTGTTTGTTCAATTATTCCTAAAGAAAACAATTCTAGAAATCCTCATGTAATAACCCTAATTTAATATTTTGTAAACAAAAAACAAATCCATAAGATGGTGGAGTAAAAGCAGAGACTCGCTTAAACTCCCCCCTCCAAACCCCTCCAAATACTTGTAAAAATGACTCCGAACAAGTTCTAAAGCAGCAAAACCCATAAAAAGGCAGAGTTAAACAAATTTTCCAGTCCAAAACAATGTGGATGGTTGATGGGAAAGGTCTGTTGCACCAGGCTGAGAGAGGAGTATAATTCAGCATAAGCCATGCTGGCAAAGACCTGGACACAGCAAACCTGGAGCAGGCCTCATGGGACTGAATCAAAGGAATATGTGGAGATTTCCAGACTTCTCAACCCACAAACACCAAAGACAACTGAGAAGAACAGTGAGAATGATCTGATGGACCTGGGTGAAAGAGATGCATGGTCAGGCCCTGGCCTTAGTGAAGCCCCAGGGCTGCAGCCACAGTGGCAGCAGCTACTTCAAGAGCTCTTGGGCCACAGATGGTGTGGGGATCAAGTGGCTGGAGAGAGGGGGATTGCAGTGATCTCTTTGCTGGTACTGAAGCAGGATTCTCTTGCTTTGCTCATGGTTGGATCTGGATCCCAGTCCTGGGTGGCAGCCTTGGGGAAAGAAGGAACACTGGCATAGCAGAGCTTGTGGCAGCAGTGGAGAGGGAACCCTCTTCTCATTTCCATGGTAGAAAAGAGTACTTGTGGTCACTGATAGACCAGAACACTAGCCAGGAAAACAGTAAACATCTCTCCTTTTTTTTTTTTTTTTTGCTCATGGTGTTTGCTTATTTCCTGGCCTTTAAAAAGGTTGGGCTCTCCTATTGGGGAGCAGAGGGCACTGACCTAAGCTTCTTGTGTTGGGAGCCTAGGGCCTGGTCAATGGCTTTGTGTACTGGGGCCTCCAATGTTGGCAGTTGGAGGCTGTAGGATTCTTACCTGGTGTTGGACTGGAACCAGCAACACTGGAACTCTAGGGGCAGGATTGGGTAGTGTGGCTCCTGGAGATTTCCTGCTCACCCAGGCCTTTCCTTTCTTTTGCTTTCTTCAGCTCCTTTCAGATGGATGTTGTAGGGTGTTTATACACCTGGGGCCCCTTGGAGCACTGCTTGCCTTAGTTTTGCTGAGGCCCTGGGAGAGCCAGTTGCTGTAGAATGTTGAGGCACCAGGTGATTTTCTGAGCTGGTTTCCACCAGTTCCCCCACCCTCAATGAAGCACTGAGGGTCCAGGTGTTGCTGTTTGCCTGCTCCACCACCTGGGCTTCAGGATCTCTTCCTGGTATGCTGAGGTGGGGCAAAGCTTGCTGGGATGCCTCTCATTCTGTACTGCTCGCCTTCCTCTGAGGTTAGAAGGGCCTTTTCAGTTAATTCCTCAAGCTACCTGGGCTACTGGGCTGCTGCACCCCATCTTTTTCTGGTTCAGCTGGGTGATATTTTCTGGGCTTTCAGGGGTTAATTATAGTTAGTTTTTTCACAACATGACTATTATGGAAATATTTGCATGACTTCACATGTATAACCTATATTAAATTGCTTGTCTTCTTAATGAGGATGGGTGGGGAGGCAGGACGGGAGAGGATTTGGAACTCAAAGTTTTAGAAACAGAATCTAGAAATTGTTTCTGAATGCAACTGGGAAATAAGATACACAGGCAAAGGTGTATAGAAATCTGTTTTGCCCTGTAGGAAAACAGAAGGGGAAGGGGATAAGAGAAGGGCAGGGAGAGTAATAGAAGGGATAATTGATTGGATGAAGGGGGAATCAGAATGCAGGCCCTCATGGGGTGAGGAGAGGGGAAGGATGGGGAGAAAATTTGGAACTTAAAATCTTGTGGAAATGAATATTGAAAACTAAAAATTAAAAAAGAAATTGAAAAAAAGAAAGAAAAAAATTACCAGGCTACTGCTGGTGAAAGATTAAAAAAATCCATGATCTTCCTTTTACTGCACATAAATCAAATCAAAAATAGAAACTGAATAGAGTTGAGGTAATATTGTCCAGAAACATAATTGGGATGAAATGTCAAAACTTGAGAATTGCTTTCAGTAAGAAACTATAATAAACATCTATGAGCATCAAAATAAAAAAATAGATAATATTAACATAGATCAGAACCAGAAGATAAATGAACAAGTAATAAACCCAATCCAAAAACATCAGCAATATGCCTAGATGAATAAGTATAAACAGGAGATGAAATGAAGAGGAATTTGCCTTAACTTTGAAGAATCAATCAAAGGACAAAAAAGTGGAGAAAATTGCCTAACTAATTTGAAATGACAATGCCCTTCAGTATCTGATAGAATCTCTAAGTCAAGGTTGATGATGTAAATTAATATTCCCTTAATCCACTTCATATAAAATGTATGCTTGCTTTCTGATAGATGATATCTTTTGAATATACTCATTAAAAGAAAATATATTCTTGTCATGTTTGCTGCTCCCTGACACTCCTTTGTAACACATTAATTCTTTCAGGTCACTGTGTTACCATTTAGTAAATTAGGACTAGTAGTTTAGTAAGCCAAACTGTTCCCCAGTGGCCTGAAAGAGTTAATGTATCTTCTAATGTGTTTACCAGCTGTTTGACTGATCAAAAAGTGCTGTACAATCCACATATATTCCAGTTACTGGCCATAAGACATTCCTTTAGAATGGTTTTTAAGAAAACTTTTTTTTCCTAACACCAAGAAGGTATTCAGAGTAATGTCTAAATAGAAAAGATGCATACTATGTTCTGTGTTCTTCAACAGCTTCTCTATGCCATCTTAGAAATTACATCCATTTTACAACCAGTATTTCTGACAAAGGCCCCATTTCTAAATATATATGTACATATATATATATATACATACATACATAGAAAATTGAATCAAATTTATAAGAATGCAAGTCATTCCCCAATTGATAAATGGTCAAAGGATATGAACAGACAGTTCTCAGAAGAAGAAACTAAAGTTATCTATAGTCATATGAAAAAGTGTTCTAAATCACTATTGATTAGAAAAATGCAAATCAAAACAACTTTGAGGTACCACATCACACTTATCACATTGGCTAACATGACAAAACAGGAAAATGATATATGTTGGAGAAAATGTGGGAAAATTCGAACACTACTACATTGTTGGTAGAGTTGTGAAATGATCCAACCATTTTGGAGAGCAATTTGGAACTATGCCCAAAGGGCTATAAAATTGTGCATACCCTTTGATCCAGCAATAGCACTTCTAGGGCTATATCCCAAAGAAATCATAAAAAATGAGAAAAAGGACACACATGTACAAAAATATTTATAGCAGCACTTTTTGTGGTGGCAAAAAATTGGAAATTGAGGGGATGCCCATCAATTGGGGAATGCCTGAACAAGTTGTGGTATATGAATGTATTGGAATGCTATTGTAGTATAAGAAATGATGAGCAGGCAGATTTCAAAAAAAAAAAAACTTGGAAAGACTTACATGAACTGATGCAGAGTGAATTGAGCAGAACCAGGAGAACATCGTACATAGTAACAGCCACATTATGGGTTGACCGACTTTGATAGACTTAGCTCTTCATAGCAATGCAAGAATCTAAGGCAACTGGAAAAGACTCATGATGGAAATTACTATCTACATGCAGAGAAAGAAATATGGATTCTGAATGCAGATGGAAGCAAACTATTTGCTTTCTTTTTCCTTTGTTATTTTGTTTTATTGCTTTGTTCTTGTGGTTCCTCTCATTAGTTCTAATTGTTCTTTACATAATGACTAATGGAAAAATATGCTTAAAATGAATGTATGTGTAAAGCCTATATCAGATTGTACACAGTTTTCAGATGAGGAGAGAGAAGTGGGAAAGGGACAAAATATAAAACCCAAAATCTTATGGAAGTGAATGTTGAAAACTAAAAAATAAAGAAAAAAAGGGAAAAAAAGAAGTTATATTCATTCAGAGATTTGCAGTTCCAGCAACATCAGGCTACTCTTGCTACCCTAACCAGTCCTGACCATAAGAGAAAGCAGACAATAGATATCCTTAGAGCAGTGTTTCACTCATAGTGGGTGTTCCATAAATGTCGTTAACTAATTTTGTCTTTTGTTGGGCTATAGATGTATATTTGTTTTATGTGATAGTTAAACTTTTTCACTTTCTGTCATGACATACCACCCACTGTTTTTTTTTTAATACAATGAAGAGTATACACCTTCAGATAATTTTTGGGAAAGACCCTAATAATTCAATTAGCATCAGTACATGGAAAAATGAGACCTCACAAACACAATCAACACCTGGCATTATTATTTCCCTATGCTTTCTAAAGTATGCTAAACATATAATAAATCAAATTTTAATAGATAAAAAGCAATAAGCCATTAAAAAATATCCTGTACCTTTCACATAATATATTGATGTGGAAAAAAACACTTGCTGCTCCAAGTTTGGGGTGTAAGTCAGAAAAACCAAATATTGATATTATCACCCATGACAAGGAGGTCAGGTGGTAAGTAGAAAACGTTCTCACTAGTAAGTAGAATGGCATTTAAATTATTGGATCAAATTAAAGTAATTAAATGTATTTGTATGTAGGGAAGGGGAAGGGGATAAACATTTACAAAGTGCCAACAATGTGTCACACACTGTGCTAAATGCTTTATAAATATTAACTCATTTAATCCCCATAACAACTTTGTGAGGTAGGTCCTATTATCTTTCTCATTTTATAGCTGAAAAAACTGAGGCAAAGACATTAAATGACTAGCCCAGGGTCACATAACTAGTAAGTGTCTGAGGCTGAATATGAACTTAAGTCAGCCTGACCTCAGGCCCAGCATTCTAACAAATGTAGTTGGTAGCTGCCTCTCTATATATGTAATACATTTTACAATACTTTTATATCTTTTATTTTATAAATATGCAATAAATTCTCAATGTGCTACAACCATTTCTTTTACATGTTTTGTCATGGTGTTCTCAAAATTTTAAGATATACTTTAATTTTTCATGAAACCTCAGTTTTATAATATTGGATATTGGATGTGACTTTGATGTATAGTCCATCTCTCTAAGTATAGTTCTCTGGACTATATTTCCACTGAATTGTGTTTATCTCAATCTAATAAGTCAGTTTCTTAAACTTTGGGAACTTTTGGCATGGTCAAAGTTCACTTCAATTACACCTCCACTTAAGAACTTCTTTAATTCCAGAAAAAAAAAAGCAGAGCTTCTCTATATATCAATGTGTTTATCATAGTTCATCATTCCCTCACTTGGGAAAAGAAGTCCAAGCCCACTAGAAATAAAAAAAAAAATCCAATTTTTTTTTTTGTTTGCTTGTATGTTTTACAATCTGAAGTAGATTACTGGACTTCTGACAATCATTTTGATATAAACTTGAATGTAAGAGTGATTTTTGTAAGTAAAAAATGATTATCTTCTAATCTTCAGCATTTTTTATGGCTTTGTACATGAAAAATATTTTTGTTTTTTTATTTCTCTCTGTGTGTATATTATCAATAGTTAGCAGATGTTGAATTTTTCCCCATTAAACTGGTCTTCTCAGTGTTTCTCCAACTTTTGAGATATGCTACATTTTAGAACAAATAGTAGGTGACAACCCACTCTGAAGGTTTTTTTCTGTGTGCTGAGGACAAATTAGGATACTTTAGAGCAATGATTTTTTTTTTAATTCTTGGTATTATTTTTCATTTTTTACCTCACTTTTCCTTTGGTGTACTACTCATTCTGTTTCATTGTAAGCTTTAATAATCTTTGTGAAATTCATTCTAGAGATGTCTCCACCAACATTGTAGTGTTTCATACTTATACACATGGCATGAAGATATCTTTTCATTCTCCTTTCTGGCTAACTCATCACAACTAGCCTACACACTATCAGGTTTAGGTTCCCAAGAAAGGAAAACAACCATAAATTTACAAATCAAACTCTTCCAATTTTTTAGGGATAATTATGTTATGGGGGATTATGATCCCTTCACTTACCACTTTACATCATGCTTCAATTGAAAACAAACAAAAAATTACTCAACAACTTAGAATGTGCACATTATAAATACATATATGTATATATGTTTAAATATATATATATAAGTTTAAATATATATATGTAAACTAACATCCATCATTTCTTCCTCCTGCCTTCTCCTATTTAAATGTAAACAAATACCAAAAGAAAGTTCTTGCAAAATATATGTAATGAAATAAAACAAATTCTTGCATTGGTCATGTCCCATTATGTTTTTGAGTCCAGTAACTCTATGTCCAATGGTGGGTCACATGATTCATCTTTGGTTCTATGAAATTGTTTTATTTTATTTTTATTGCATTTATCAAATTTCTATAGTATTACAAGATTATTTTTATTTATAGTGTTGTTATGCTGCACATTGTTCTGGGTCTGATCATTCATTCAGCACCATTTCATATAGGTCTTCACAGTTTTCTCAAAAAGTATCTATCTCATCATTTATTATGCAATTATATTTCATTACATTTATTTACCATAAATTCTTTAGCTATTCTACAATAGTTTTTCCCCTTTGTTTCCAGGATTGTGTTTTTTTTTTTAATTTATTTTTGCTACTACAAAAAGAACTGCTATAATTCAAGTTTGACTGGACAAATTCAAAACTCAATCAATAATGCATTATATTTCGTGATTTCCCACAACCCCTTCAAAAGTTACCTTTTTATTGTTTCATCTTTGCTAATCCAGTGGGTATGAGATGGAACCTCAGAGTACCTTTAATTTTCATTTCTCAATTAATGATTTGAATTTTTTTAATATGGTTGTTAAAAGTTTGTATTTATGTTTTTTGAAAACTGTCTGTTTATATCTGACCAATTATATACTACTGTTGTTTTTTTTTTTCAATCATGTCTGACTCTTCATGATGTCATTTGGGATTTTATTGGCAAAGATTCTGGAGTGTGTTGCTGGTTCCTTCTCCAGCTCATTTTACAGATAAGGAACTGAGGCAAACAGAGTTAAGTGACTTTCCCAGGATCACATAGCTAGAGGTCAGATTTAAACTCAAGAAGATGAGTTTTACTGACTTCAGGCCTAGCACTCTATCCACTTCACCACCTGGCTGACCAGTATATGCTGTAGGATGTCTTAATCTTATATATTTGAATCAGCTGCTTGTAGATCTAAGATAAGAGACTAAAAAAAAATGTGGCAAATGCACACCCTCTCCCCAGGTATTTTTTTTTTATCTAATTTTAACTACATTGATTTTGAGTGAGAACTTTTGCATTTAATGCAGTCAAATTTATTCATTTTTTTCTCCTCTGATCCTCCGTATATCTTGTTAAGTCTCTAAGTCTTCCCCTATCATAGGTGAGAAAAGTCTTTCTTGTTCCTCTAATTTTCATTAAATGATGTAGCCATTTAGAATTTATCTTGGATATTGTGTGAGATGTTGGTCTATTATTTCTGCCAAACTTTCCAGTTTTCTTATCCCCCCCCAAAAGAAATGGCATATTACATTTTAAACATAAGCTTTGATTTATCAGTAAGGTGAAAGTAGCGATAATCATAAGTACTTGGATAAGGCAAAAGGAGTAATAATCAATTCATCTCAGTCCACATATAAACCTGTGTCATATTGTATCATCAATAAACTAAAAATTTTCATGGAAAAGTGGCCATATCATTTTGAAATCTGTAAAATAAACATGTGAGTAAGGAATACACATGAATTTGCGGAAATAACACTAGTAGTGTCTTCTGTCCTTTTTCTGCTCTAACATGTTTAAACCAGATGTTTAAAAAAACACTGAGATACATAGCTTCTCTGTTGAATAAATGCTTTTAATATTAAAACTAGTACTTCCACAATGTGATTTTATCCATCATCTATCTATCTATCTATCTATCTATCTATCTATCTATCTATCTATCTATCTA
>NW_020949613.1:13286739-13334239 GCF_900497805.2 Vombatus ursinus | reverse complement strand
CATCATGAGTCCTTTGTCATGGATCATTGTATTGATCAGAGTAGCTAAGACTTTCACTGTTGATTATCCTTACAATATTGTTGTTACTATGTACAATGTTCTTCTGGTTGTGCTCACTTTGCTTTGTATCAATTCATAAAAGTATTCCCAGATTTTTTCTGAAATTACTGGACTAATTATTTCTTATATCATGTAATTATTTCATCATAATCATATACCACAACCTCTTCAGTCATTCTCTGATTGACAGGTATCACCTCAATTTCCAATTCTTTGCCTCCACAAAAAAAAGCTGCTATAAAAAAAATTTGTGTATGAGTCCTTTTGTTTTTTATTTATTTGGTAATTTTGTTTTGTATGATCTTTCTAGCATTAACACTGCTGAATCAAAAGGTAAGCAGAGATTTGTAACTGTTGTCTGTAGTTCCAATTTGTTCTCCAGAATGGTTAGAGCAGTTCACAATTCCACCAAAATGCATTGGTGTATCTATTTTTCCACAAAACCACCAGCATTTATCCTTTTTCTTTTTTTTTATCACTTCAGCCAATCTGACAGGTGGAAGTGGTACCTCAGAGTTTTAATTTGCTTTTCTCTAATTGTTAGTGATTTAAAGCATTTTATGTGACTATTGATAGTTTTGATTTCTTCTTCTGAAAATTTCCTGTTCATATCCTTTGAACATGTATTAATTGAGGAATGGCTCTTTTTTTAAAAAAAAAAAAATAAATTTGCCTTAGTTCTCTACACATTTGGGAAGTAAGACCTTCAGCAGAAAAAAAAAATTGATGTAATTCCCTTGCCCTAACTTGATCACTTTTCTTCTAATTTTGGCTAGATTTGTTTTTTTTTATTTATTTTTAAATTTCATGCTATCAAAATTATCCATTTTACCTCTAGTGAACCTCTGTATCTCTTGTTTTGTCCTAAATTCTTCCCTAATCCATAAATCTGACAGTAAATTTTTCAATGCTTCCCTAATTTGCTTATATCACCCTTTATGCCTAAATCATGTACTCATTTTGATTTTATCTTGGTATAAGGTATGTGATGTTGATCTAGGCTTAGTTTCTTCCAGATTGTTTTTCAGTTTCCCCAACATTTTTTTTTTTTGTCAAATGATAAGTTCTTGCTCCAAAAGCTTGCTTCTTTGGGTTTAGAAAATAGCTCGGTGGTAAAATGGAAGAGTGTTAGACCTGGAGTAAGGAAGACATCTTCCCGAGTTCAAATCTGGTCTCAGACAATTAGTAGCTATGTCACCCTTGTCAAGTCATTTAACCCTATTTGTCTCAGTTTCCCCATCTGTAAAATGAGCAGAAGAAGGAAATAGCAAAGCACTCCAGCATCTTTGACTGCACCTGTGATTTATAATACTATATTCACACATACATACACAAATGACAAGGATTTATAGTTGCTTCTAGACACACAAACATATACACACATGATTGAAATGGGCTTATAGTTGTATAGTTGCTTCTGGAAATTTTGCTTCACTCTAAGTAAGGCACCATCACTGTTTATTTTTCCATATCAGTTTATGGCCCAGATGTACCTACAAGATGAAACTTTCTTTTATGTATTTGGAAATATAAATGAAGAAAGGAATGAGCCTGGTCACATAGGGAATAAATGTCATGCAGAGGGCAGAGTACTTTGTACAGGAACATGACTTAACTAGTTGCTGCTATTTTTCCATACTTTGAACAATTCATTAACCTACAGACTACTTTGCAAAAGGTTGTAAATGGTCAAAATAATACTTCTGTGTGCGTGTATTTTTCTTTTCTTTATGTACCCAATATTTATCCCCACAGGAATGAGAACACATCACTGATTTTTACTTTTATCTAGGTTATCTGTAAACCTTCCAAGAAGTAGGGCATTCAACTGCAATTCCTCTTTCTCATGTATTTTTTTGCAAGAGAAAAGCTCATTTGTTTCAGCTTGACTTATACTTCTCAATATGATATTGAAAATGCATTATGCAAATACAAAATATATAGTATGAAATGTAGAGTATGTAAATGTAAATTAATAATGAAGACATTATGTTGTAGTACATGACATAACGTAGCTTCATACAAAAGAGACATAGCATAACGTATAAACAATATAACCCAGAATATATTAGCATGATGTAGAGGCAGCATAAATAAATATTTATTAAGTCCCTATTATGTATCTGCACTATGCTAAACTATGTGAATATAAAGAAATTCTGGAGCTGTCCCTGCCCTCAAGTAAGTAAGAGTTTAATGGTAGGAGAAAACATGCCAATAACATACATGCAGAATAAATTGAAAATAATCCCAAAGGGAAGTCACTAAGATTAATGAGAACTGGCAATCACTTTTTGCAAAAGATGGGGTTTTAACTAATGCTTGAATGAAGTAAGGGAAACCAGGAGGAGGGATAAGGAAAAAGACAATTCTAGACATTTGTGAGAACCAACTAGTAAAAATGCCCAAGGTCAAGGGACAGTGTCTCTAGTGAAAAGAATAGCAAAGAGACCAGAGTTACTGACTGGCATGGAGTCACTCACTGGATAGAGAGCTGGAGTAAGCATCATTCAGATCTCACCTTGAATTATTACTAGAAGTAGTTTCTCCCCAAGAGCTCCCTACTTTAATGAAATAACAGATCTGATGCTTCCCCCCTCAAAAAATACAATAAAATATAATGGAATGGAATATATGTAAAAGACACCTAGATACTTTTAGGGTAGTTTAAAAATTACCAAACTGAGTTAATGTAATTATTAACACCACATTTAAGTAAACCATGTTTATATCAATAAGAGAAAAAGTACAAAAATTGGCTCTTTAAAACATAACTGTCCTTAATTATGATAAGTAAAAACTGAAAAAAATGGAAAGATATTCACTGAGGGAATATGTTTCATATATTGACACAACTTGAAAGTATGGTACAAAGAGTACCAAAATTAGAGTCAGAGGACATGGATTCAAATCCTTGCTCTGCTATTTGTCATCTCTGTTACCTTGAACAAACCACTTCAACTGTATTGGCCTCACTTCCTCATTTGTAAAAGGATAAGGTTGGATTAAATGAACTCTATGGTCTATTCCAGGTCTAAATCTACAATCTTATGATTCCATGCCTGATTGAAATCCATCTCTTTGTCATCTCCTAAAGAACAAGAATGAAATTTTAAACATAAATTATGGAATTTAAATACAGAATATGGAATGGTGAAACCATGACACTGTCTTACTTTTTAAATGTTAGGATAATCTTGACAATATGTTAAGGAAAACTCCAAAAGGCAATAAATTAATATGGAGAATGAAACCTCCTTTTTCAGTTAGTAAGTTTCCAAAATATATTCTTAGGTAGTGTTGCAATCTTCCCAAAGTTGTCTCTTTCCACTGAGCAACAAACTATGCCTACTGTCCTAACTTAGTATAGAAAGATTCATTAAGTGATTATTCATTCATTCACACATTAATTTAATCATTTATTCATTATCCATTTATCTATTTGTTTGTTTACACATGTGACAAACTACAAAATAGAAGAAATTATATTATAGGTGAGTGGTGCCAAAGTCAAATATGAATTAGAGCCTAAACCTAACATAGGGATGCTTGGCAGGAGCATTAACATTATTTGTATTGTATTCTATTGTATTTGATTTGTTAAATGTTCCCCACTTATATTTTGATCTGGCCAGGGTCTCACTCGGGAGTGTTTTGTCCAGGGGGTGGTATGTTTGTTACATCTGTGGTATATTCCAGTTTCCTTCAAGTTTCTACTTTTTGTTTCTGCAAAGATAGTGTTAAAATGGCAGAAAATCTGAGAAGCAAGTGCTAATAATCACACAAATCATAGACTATCCAAGATGTAGGATTTGTTTGGGAATCCACAGACGCCCAAGGAGACCAGAGATAGATTTCAGGTGGTAAATGAATATGGATGGGGAAAAAATCATCTTTATTTTTATGAACTTCTAAATGAAATTTAGCATTCTTTCATGTGTGAATTTTGGCAACAAACCATTGTTTTGAGAAAGAGTCCACAGGTTTCACCAAATTCCCAAACGGGTCTATCACACACACACACACACACACACACACACACACACACACACACACACATACCTGATCTAGGACATTAATTTGCCTGCTTTTGTTCTTTTTTTCAGTGAATAATGAGTTGAAAGATATACAGAAGTAGTCATTCTCATGAAAAATGAAACTACAAGATAAAAATGTAGATAAATGGAATGACACTTTCCATGTTCTCCTAAAAAAAGAATTAGAGAAAGATAAGTAATGTTAGTTTCTTCATCTGCTCAATGGCAACAAGAATCATCTTCCTTTAATGTAATACTTAGCACAGTTTCTGGCACATGGAAAGTGCATGACAAATGCTTGTTCATTGATATGTTTATCCTTTTATGATCATCTTGTCCCATGTACTCTTTTGGGTTAAGAGTACACAAGACAAACTACCATCAAAATAATTGCATTTTATGTACAAAATAACTTTACAGAAGATAGAGGGAAACTCTTTAAGTACTTAGAAATATATTCCAAATGAAACCAAAATACAATCAAATATTCGACACCTTAAATATAAAGCTAAGCATAGAAACAACAGCAAAAGACTGTATTGTTCTAAATTAAAAGATAAAAAAACTTAAAAAATACTCACTACTTTCTCCAAAAAGTTGTTAGATATATGAAGCACCCCAAAATAAATAAACCACCACAATAAATGAAATTGATTATTCATATTGGTCATTGATGTAACAGTTATTTGAGATTTATATGTTTTTGCTAAGTACAGTTACTAACTGATCAGAGGAAAATTATAAAAAAATGCCAGACTAAAAGAAAACAAAAATAACAGGACAAAAACTAGGCCATCTACCATATTAGCATAGTATGGACTCTGAAAATGAGAAACTGGGAGAAAATTAAAGACATTGGCTTTGGCTTTCCCCATTTCTTATGGAAGTATAAATGGTGCAAGACAGCAAAATGAAGAGCCTTGAAGTGCCCAGAAATCACTTTAGCCAATGTACATATGATCCCCTTGTTAAAAAAAAGACAATAGCCAAGGAAAAGACCAGTTCATCTGCAAAAAATTACAGAGGAGGATCAAAAGTATCATGAAGTACCTAGTCCAACAAACGATGCTAGATCTCACCTACATTATTTTACTCCTTCAAGTTGACCTCAACCCATTGAAAGCCTATTCTTTGGATATAGTCATTCACCGAATTTCAAATTCACCTAGGGCTATTATCTAGGTGACATATCTCCAGTAGCTTTACAATAATACCATGAAAGTCTGCCAAATTACTTGACTTAATCTAGTCAAATTATCAATAGTCTTTTTATCGATATATGTCTAATGACACTTTCCTCATCTATCCCAAAATCTATTCCTTCCTCCACACTGCTGTTTTTCTCCAATTGATGATCTGGTCATATGATTCCCCTACTCAGTAAATTCTAAGGATTTCACATTGTCTTTATTATAAATACAAACTTCTTTGTTTGATTTTTTTACAGCCCTTTACAATATCATCCCAAACTACCTGTCAAGTATCATTACACATTACTTTATTTCTTACACATTAGTCTAGATTAATGGGTCTTTTTGTTTTTCATCACATTCCATCTCCAATTTCCATGTCCTTTGTACTATCCATCCTAAGTGTACTAGCCTTTAATGAATCTTCCACCCCATCTCATATGATAATTTTATATGCTCATTGGGAGTATCTTATATATGAAATTTTTCTTGATGTTCCCAGCTGCTAATGTACTTGTCCCCTAATCAACCTCATATTTATTCTATATGTGTTTATTTATGTGCATGTTGTCTTCCTTAATAGAAGGAAATCTTCTTGAAGGGCTGTTTCTTTCTCTCTCTCTCTTCCCTTTTTTTTTTTTTTGGTTTTGTATCCCAACTGAAAGTCACAGTGAATTAGATTATTTTGGTATTTTAAGCATTCCCTTTATTGTCCCTAAGCTTCTGACTGAAAGAAAGGCCTATCTCCTTAATATAATTTTTGACTAGTGAAGCTACATAGCTCTGAATCATGTAATTCCAAACTCAGAAGATTTTAATTTTTGGAGTGCCCTAAGGTACCTGGTAGGTTTGAGGAGTTTGAAACTACCTGCATAAATAAACAGGATAATTGGTGTAAGTGGTGCCATCAGAGAAATGTATGGCAAGAAAAGGAAGCAGTCCAGTCATGCAGCTAAAGCATGTGACAATTTATGATCAGCCCATATGTTCCATTGGTTTCTGCAGTTCAAGATGCATCTGGAATATTGAATGGTTCCCCTATTGAGGATTAATGAGGGTAACATGGACAAGAGACCTATAAGATTGCAAGGCATGGATGCTTCACATTCTGCACAATTTTAAAATATTAATACTTCAAGTCTTTGTTTCTTGGTGGAGTGGAATTTTAAAATTGCATTTGGTGCTAATTCTGAATTTTTAATCTAAATATACTAGAAACAGAGTTGGAAAAATAAAAGATATAATTTAGCATGCCATAATGTAACATGACATGTCATTTTGTTGTTGTTCATTACTTCAGTTACGTATGATTCTTTGTGACTCCATGAGCCATAGCATACCAGGCTTTTCTGTCCTCTATCATCTCCCAAATCTGTCCAAGCTCATGTTTGTTCCTTTCATGAAACTATCTATCCATTTCATCTTTCTGCAATCCCCTTCTTCTTTTGCCTTCAATGTTTCTCAATGGGTCCTGTCTTCTCATTATGTGGCCGAAGTATTTAAACTTCAACTCTAATATAAGATAACTTAGCATAGCATAATAGCATAATATAGTAAAATAGAACATTTTTCTATGGTTGCACATAATAGAGTAATATACTATGCTTTGATATGGCATGATACAGTGTGATATTGGGTAGTATGATAAAATACAATCTGGTACCATATAATATTTTGTAGGAATATATGGATTGGGGAGAAGTACTTAAAAGTAAAATATGGTGGTAGAAAAAGGTGTATAATTGGGAAAGATTTTAAGTGTTATAAGATTGGCATATAATTATGAAAGTGAGAGTAATTCTTAAGATTTGAAATGAATGAATACTTGAGTCAAATAGTGAAAGCACTATGGTTTGCTATTTGCACTTCTTATAGTAATTAAAATGATAGAAATTAGCATTTACATTAGACCTTGGCAAAGTGCTTCAACTGTGTCATTGTACTTAACTCTTACAACAATCTTGTAAGTTCAGTACTCTTAGTAGTTTCAGTTAAAAAATGAAGAAACTAAGGGTGAGAAGGTTTAAGTGATCTGAACAGGGTCACACCTAGGAACTTTCTAAAGCAGGATTTGAGTTCAGTTCTTCCTAACTTCCCAACCTATCTCTTAATCCACTGCACTACCTAATTGTCACTAGTTTGCTACCTACATTTTTTATAGTACCATCAATCAACAGAGTGGTGATCTTATTTTTCTGGTAGTTTCAGTTTTAAATCAAGAGATACTTAAAAATTGAAACTATTTAAATACTTTGAAATTTATGATGAATAGTATTAAATATGCAATTTCTTTCTCTTAAATTATTTCATATAATTATGTTTTGGTGATATTTTCCTCCCTCAAGGTATTTATTTTATGAAGTGATTTAATTAAAAAAAGAATGGATATGGATTGTTTTATTTCCCAACCAAATGATAGCTATATTGCAATCAGTACCTTAGAAAAAGTTGTACCATTTTCAACTGTTCATATTTTTTAAATTTTTTAAAATTTTTATTTTTAACATGTGTTTTTAAAACTTTGGGTTACAAATTTTCTCCCCTTCTCCCTCCCCACCCACCCTCATTGAAAAGGCAAGCATCTCAATACAGGTTATAGGTGCATAGTCATGCAAAACACTTCCATAGTAGTCATATTGTGAAAATCTAAGTATATTTCCCTTCATCCTATCCTGCCCCCCATTTATTCTATTCTCTCTTTTGACCCTGTCCCACCTCAGAAGTGTTTGCTTTTGATTATCCCCTCCTTGTGAAGGGCATAGTATTCATCATTTTTATGATGAAAAGCAAATTTCTCTTTGAGTCAAATTCTCCATTTCAAAATATTTAATGGAGTGATAATAATTCAAGCTGATAAAATGTTGGGCTCTGGCAAAAATTCATTAGAAGACATTTGGGGGGTCAGGGCAGAGCCAAGATGGTGGAGAAAAGCCAGGAAAGTGCCTA
Organism: Vombatus ursinus; assembly: GCF_900497805.2. NCBI lineage: Eukaryota > Metazoa > Chordata > Mammalia > Diprotodontia > Vombatidae > Vombatus > Vombatus ursinus. Next base: position 13,326,006 of record NW_020949613.1, on the reverse strand, counting down.
AGCATTCCACAGTTTCCCTAAGAAACAATATTAAATCAAACCTCTAAACAGATTCTGGAGCAAGAGAACCTACAAAAAGATGGAGTGAAACAATCTTCCAGCTTAAGATCTCTTTGAGACACATCAGGGAAGTCTGTCTCACTTGGGGAGAAGGGGACACCAGCCCAGTGCAGATGGTGTCTGGGCAAGCCAATGGGAGACTCTTAGCCACAGCACAGATCAGCAAAAGTCCCTCAGTTCTGGATCAGTAGGCCAGTGGCACAGAAAACTAGCTGAGACCTCCAACCCCAGAACTCAGGGCAGAACAGGTGTGACTAAGCTGAGCCAACCCAGTGCAGTGGGCAAGCTGCCAGCAATTTTGAACTATGCCCAAAGGGCTATAAAATTGTGCATACCTTTTGATCCAGTAATAGGACTACTTGGTTTTTATGCCAAAGAGATCAGAAAAGTGGACAGAGCCAAGATGGCAGAGTAAAAGCAGTGACTTGCTTGAGCTCTCCCGCAAACCCTCCAAATACCTATAAAAATGACTCTAAACAAATTCTAAAGCAGCAGAACCCAAAAAAGACAGAGTGAAACAAATTTCCAGTCAAAGACTGCCTGGATGGTTGATCAGAAAGGTATATTGCGCCGGGGGTGGAGGGAGGGGAGGAATGCAGTTTGGCATTGGCAGGCAGGCCACAGTGACCCTGGAGCAGGCCTGAGAGGACTGAATCACATGCAGCTGTGTCAATTTCAAGACTTCTCAAACCACAAAACAAAAGACAACTTAGAAGGTCAGTAGGAAAAGTCTGTTTCTACGGTGGTGAGAGAGGAGGGCAGGGTCTCAGCCCCATTCCCTGGGACAGCGGCTGCTGCCTGAGCTTCTGGCCCACAGACTGAAGGGGAATCCAGTGGCTGATCAGAGGGGGACTGCAGGGATCTCTCTGCTGTTGAAGAATTCTCTTGCTTTGCCCATGCTTGGATCTGGGTCACAGTTCTGGGTAACGGTCCTAGGGCAAAGAGGAGTGCCAGTGTAGTGGAGCTTGTAGTGGCTGTGGAGAGGAGACCCTCCTCACAGTTCCAAGACAGAAAAGAGTCCTCATAGACCAGAGCACAGGTCAGGGAAGGAGTAAACACCTCGTCCTTGATCATAGCACCTTGGAACAAGTGAAAATTTATAGGTCCCTAGAAGTATCTCTGAAAACAGCTACACAAAACCCCTGAAGCTTGGGATAGTACATTCTCCACACTGGAAAAGACCCCTACCTTAATAAAGAGTTTATAACTCAGGTAATTGGCCTGGATCATGAGCAAACAGCACAAAAAGAGTCAGACGATATTATCTTACTTTGGTGACAAAAAAGATCAAAACATACAACCAGAAGAAGACAACAAAGCCAAAGCTCCTACATCCAAAGACTCCAAGAAAAATATGAATTGGTTCCAGGCCATGGAAGAGCTCAAAAAGGATTTTGTGAAGCAAGTAAGAGAAGTAGAGGAAAAACTGAGAGTGATACTAAAGGAGACCCAAAAAAATACTGAAGAAAATTACACCTTAAAAAATAGCCTAACCCAAATGGCAAAAGAAGTCCAAAAAGCCAATGAGGAGAAGAATGCCCTAGAAGCAAAATTGGTCAAATGGAAAAGGAATTCCAAAAGCTTACTGAAGAAAATACTTCCTTAAAAATTAGAATAGAGAAATTGGAAGCTAGGGACACTTTGAGAAATGAAGGTACTGTAAAACTAATCCAAAAAAATAAAAAAATAGAAGAGAATGTGAAATATCTCATTGGAAAAAGAACTGACCTGGAAAATGGATCCAGGAGAGAGAATTTAAAAATTATTGGACTATCTGAAAGCCATGATCAAAAAAAGAGCCTAGACATCATCTTTCAAGAAATTATCAAGAAAAACTGCCCTGATCTTTTAGAACCAGAGGGCAAAATAAAAATGGAAAGAATCTACTGATCACCTCCTGAAAAAGATCCCCAAAGGAAAACTCCTAGGAATGTTGTAGCCAAATTCCAGAATTTCCAGGTCAAGGAGAAGATATTGCAGGCAGCCAGAAGGAAACAATTCAAGTATTATGGAAACACAATCAGGATAACACAAGATTTAGCACCTTCTACATTAAGGGTCTGCAGGGCATGGAATATGATATTCTAGAGGGCAAAGGAGTTAGGACTACAACCAAGAATCACCTACCCAGCAAAACTGAGTATAATCTTTCAGGGTGAAAAATGGTCATTCAATGAAATAGGGGACTTTCAAGTATTCCTGTGGAAAAGACCAGAGCTGAATAGAAAATTTGACCTTCAAATACAAGACTCAAGTGAAACATGGAAGAGGTAAACAAGAAAGAGAAATCACAAGAGACTTATTAAGGTTGAACTGTTTACATTCCTTCATGGAAAGATGATATTTGTAACTCATGACTACTTTGTCAGTATTAGGGTAGTGGGAGGGAAAAATTATATGTATGTATAGATAGGTAGATAGAGGGCACAGAGTGAGTTGAAGATGAAGGGGTGACATCTGGAAAATAAAATTAAGGGGTGAAGAGGATTATACTGGGAGAAGGAGAAAGGGAGAAGTAGAATGAGGTAGAATATCTCACATGAAACAGGCAAGAAAAGGCTTTTACAGTGGAGGGGTAATGGGGGAAGGTGAGAGGGAATGAGTGAATCTTATTCTCATAGTATTTGACTTAAAGAGGGAATAACATACACAATGGGGTATGGGAATCTCTCTTACCCTACAGGAAAATAAGGGGGTAAGGGGACAAGAGAGCAGGAGATTGATAGAGTTGAGGGCACATTGGAGGAGGTGATAATCAAAAGCAAACACTTCTGAGGAGGGACAGGGTCAAAAGAGAGAATAGAATAAATGGGAGGGTAGGATAGGATGAAGGGAAATATACTTGGTTTTTCACAATATGACTACTATGGAAGTGTTTTGCATGACTACACATCTATAACCTGTACCAAGATGCTTGCCTTTTCAATGAAGGTGTGTGGGGAGGGAGGAAGGGAGAAAATTTGTAACCCAAAGTTTTAAAAACACATGTTAAAAATTAAAAAAAAGGTAAAATTTTAAAAAAATGAGAGATCAGAAAAAAAGAGAAAAGGACACATGTGTACAAAAAATATTTATAGCAGCTTTTTTTTGTGGTAGCAAAGAATTGGAAATTGAAGGGATGTCAATCAATAGAGGAATGGCTGAACAAGTTGTGGTATTTGATTGTAATGGTATACTAATGTGCTATAAGAAATGATGCAGGAGGATTCCAGAAAAAACCTGGAAGGACTTATATGCTCTGATGCTGAGTGAAGTGAGCAGAACCAGGAGAACATTGTATAGAGTAGCAGCAACATTGTGAGATGATCAACTTTGATAGACTTAGCTTTTCCCAGCCCTACAATGATCCAAGACAATTCCAAAAGACTCATGATGGAAAATGCTATCCATATCCAGAGAAAAAATCTATGGAGTCTGAGTGCAGATTGAAGCATGTTATTTTCACTTTTCTTTTTTTTTGTTTTGTTTTTTCTTTTTCATAGTTTTCCCTTTTGGTTCTAATTCTTCTTTCACAACATGAATAATATGGAAATACATTTAATATGATTGTACCTGTATTACCTATATCAGATTGCTTACTGTCTTGGGAAGGGGAGTGGGAGGGAGGGTGGGTGGAAGAAAAATTTTGAAATCAAAATCAAAAGCAAATGTTGAAAGCTCTCTTTACATGAAATTAAAAAAAAATAAAATCCTATTAAGTGGGAAAGGAGAAGATATCCTCTGGCCCCCATACTATTTCCATGTGATTGTGAAGTGAATAAATTTTATTCATTTAAAATTTTTGCTTTGTGTCATTTTAATTCTAGAAAATCAGGGAGCAGTTTTTTGTTTATTTTGTATTGTTTAATGGAGAGATCCTTTCATTTAATAAATTAATATCAGTGTTAATAGCATTGGAAATGCTGGCATATTTCACATTAATCTCATTTCTCCCAAAGCTTGTGCCTAATGATTGTTTGTTCAGTAATACTTAGGTATAGTTTAAAAAAAACTGCAATTATATGCCTGGCATCTATAGTTGGCTAAAATGCAAGAAAAATCTGGTCCAGATGTTGCCCCTATTATCAGATCAAGTGATATTTCTGAAAAATTTGTGTAGATTTTCCAACTGTGGAAACATTTACCACAAAAGGACAGTTTAGTGGACTCATGATTTAACTTCAATTTGTTAAAGTCTTGAATTAATATTCTCACCACATTGGGCATGTCTCATATGCCCAACCATACATAGACAGCACAAATTGTAGTTGTCTACATATCCTGTAAAAACTATACCACACTAAATATCCTCATGAAAACACCTTTAATGAGAAAATTAATTCTATCCTTTCTCCTAAACATTTCTACCTTTTTTATTATTTTTCCCTCCATTTTCTAAACAAACAATATCATAACTGGCTATAATTGTAGACTATAATCTAAGTCTCCTTCACAGCACTTTAAGGAACAGACCACTTGCTCTGGTTCTCTATATGGAGTAAATAATAATGATAATTGTAGATATCTTTATATAGCACTTTAAGGTTTTCAAAGCACTTCACAAATATTATCTCAATTTATCCTCACAATAACCTTGGGAGGTACAAGCTATAATTATCCCTATTTTTTTTGGCTAGGCAATGGTGTTAAGTGACTTGCCCAAAGTCACACAGCTAATAAGTGTCAAATATCTGAGGCCAGATTTGATACTTACTACCTGTGTGACCCTGGGCCCGATATATCTGAGGTCCTCTTTACTACAGAACCAGTACTCTATCCACTGCACCACCTAGCTGCACCTTATTATTCCCATTTTACAAGTGAGGAACCTGGAGCAAGTCAAGTGTCTTGCTTAGGATCATGTAGCTAATTAAGTGTGTGAATTGGGATTTGTATTCAAGTCTTCCTGATTACAAATTCTTCACTCTATCTACTCTTCTTTCTAATTGATTTGAATTTAATGATATGAAGTAAATGAAGTACTTCTGCAAGGCCATTTTAATAAGTTCCCCTTCAGAGTAGTGAATTTCCTTTAGTTATCTAATAAAATTGCTATACGGCCGTATTTTCTACTTTCTCCAGCCCTATGTAGGATAATTTGATTTTGGATATTCTACAGTTGTCTCTAAATGATTTTGATTTCATATTCCTATCAGTTTAAAAAAAAGGACATACACATTCAATATTTGTATATTCATCTATTTATGTGATTAAATGAGTAAAATGAATATATAATATCGTTGTGTATGCAGGTAGGTGGCACAGTGGATAGAGTGCTGGGCCTAGTATCAGGAAGACTCATTTTCCTGATTTCAAATCTAGTCTCAGATGCTAAATAGTCATCTGACTCTGGACAAAGTCATTTAATCCTATTTACCTCAGTATCCTCATCTGTAAAGAAAAAAAAGTGGAGAAGGAAATGGCAAACCACTCCAGTATGTTCGCAAAGAAAACTCTAAATGGAGTCACAGAGTAGGACATAACTGAAAATGACAACAAAATGTATCAGACACTATGCTAAAAAGTGTGCATACAAAAGGAAACAAGACTATCCTTGTCCTTAAGAACCTTACATTCCATGGAGAAAGACAACACATAAACAGGAAGTTAATGAAAAAGAGAGGGGAGTGATAACATATATTACAACTTAGTTTAGCAATCTCTTACATGTGCTCAGTGTCCTAGTTCCAGAAAAGGTAAGACTAAGGAAAAAACTCATCGAGCAAAGCCCTAAGGCATAGAGTTTAAATTTCAGTAAGAAGATGTTAAGGAGGATAGAGTACAAATAGTATGCATACAAATAAATACACACATGCTCACATACACACTTATTAGTAGAGTAGAACATGAAAATCTCTATGTAGACATATACATATATGCACATATACTTAAACACATATATACATATGCTATTCTAATTATGTACAGTATAAAACTTTTGTTTAACTATCAATTTAAAAGGATGAGATAGATGAAATGATATTTGACTCTAGACTCAATGGAATGACATCTGAGTGTGCTGTGTAGGGGAGTCCAAGCTGTGCTTGAAGAAAATCACTTTGGCCAATGTATGGGATACGGTTTGGAGAGGGTGAGGTGGAAGACAGGGAGGTTGTGGTTATATGAGTAGATATAAAAGGAAATATTTGATAGATAACCTAGAAAAAGAACTAACCAAATTTAGCTAGTGAATGGAAATGTGGTGTGGGGAGTAATTGAAATTATAAACCTAAATAACTAGAATGTTGCCTTTAATCATAATAGAAAAGTTTGAAAAATATGTATTGTTGAGAGGAAAGTTGTTGTGATGATCTCTTTGTAGCTTGCAAAGACCAAGTGTATCTATTATGACAAATAGTGTAAACATTGCAAGACTGGGGACAAATTGAAGCCCTGTAATTTAAAAAAAAACTACATATAGAAGTTGGGCCATTCTCCAAACAATACCAAGAGAGGTCCTCAGGACATTCACACAGCGTGAGATAGAGATGCCAATTAAAAAGTACCTGAAACTCAGGCTGGACTTGAGTATCTTTTCTTGAGTTTTAAAGTGTTGTATCTCTAAATTCATGGTCATTAATATAGTCTACATCACATCCAGCAATGAGCTGGTGTGGACCAAGATGCTGATAAAGAACTCATTATGCTTATTGATGTGATCTTATATGATCTTACCCAATCAGGGATACAAATCCTAGTGGATGATTCTGAGCCAGAAGAATGGGACAAAACTGACTGCCAAGGAGGAGACAATTTTAAAATAATATTTAGGCAAAGATGATCCAGAAGAAATGCAAGAAGCAGAAGAATGTGAAAATTAGTTTGCCTCTGGAAGAGCAGTTTCTAGCTAGGTAAATCTTTCAGTTGCATGGTTTAGAGGTCAGGCCATTGGAAGCAAGTTGATGGTAACATCCTATGATATAGGGAACTATAGTTCTAACTAAAAAAAAATTAAGTCTCACTAGGATTGGGATGGGAGGCAGGAATATTAACCATGGTTCAAAGCCTGTGACCACATAATCTATCCACTACAGGGTAATCTGAGGGGCAGTATGCAGGTATTAGGGGAAGGACTGGTGCCCTTGTTAGTTAAGGTTCCATTTTGAGGTGAAATTATCCACTTATAAGTAATTAAACAATTTATAAAAAGTTTGTTTAATCCTAACATATCAAAGAGATACAACAAGAATACAATGCTACTTTACTACTATAGATGCTCCTTTCCTGCATAGAAGCCTGTCTTATCATCATGGCAGAGTGTTGTGATATATCAGAGGGTCCCTGGCTCCATGGTATGTTGGACTTTTTATACCCTTAGGTGATCAGTAAGCTGCTTCAAAGGAGTCAGGGTCCAATTAAGTCCTAGACACAGCTTTGTAAGTTTTTAGAGGCAATCCATGTTGATCAGTGGGGGGTTGAGGGGAAGAAGGAGAACAAACATTTATTAAGTGCCTTGTCCATGCCAGGTACTATGGTAAGTATTTTATAAATAATATTTCTTTTGAATCTCACAAGCACCATATGAGTGTTACTATTATCACCATTTTACAATCAATGAAATTGAAACTTACTCAAAGTTGCAAAGCTAGGAAATGTCTGATATCAGTTTTAAACTTAAATCTTCATGACTCAAGATGTTATATCCACTGTGCCATTTAGTTATGTGAGGGGTAAGAGGAAAGGAGAGAGGAGACAATGTATTAAATATTGGTACTATCAAAATGGGTATATTTTGTGGTAGGTGGAGGATTCTAATGGCACATTCATAGTTGTTGTTATGGGTACTCCAATATTATTTGGTTAGGTTATAAGCATCCTGAGGGGCTGAATAATTCACAGAGAGGGAAATTTAGAGCTTTCACAGGAGAAAAGTACTGTTCGAAGAAAATGGTTGCTATTGGGTTTGAAAAAAAAAGACCATGAATAGCTATCATAAGGAAGGTCTATGCCACTGACCTTCCAAGCCTCTACTTGGCTAGTCATTCTATAGACATAGTTCCACATAATTCTTGACCTCTCTACAATGAAAGAAAGAAGGTATATTTCTGAATCTCTTTATCTAAGTCAAGATTGGTGATTTTAATTAGAGCTTTCAACTTCATTATCATTCTTTTCATTCACATTGTTATAGTCATTGTGTTTATTGTTTTCCTGATTCTATAGTAATTCAAAAAAGCATTTTCATGTTTATCTGAACTCCTTGTTTATAATGGGGAAATAATATTTTTTATATTCACAAATCACAATTTATTTATTCAGGTACCATGACCCCATTTCCATATATTACTATTAGTTTACTATGACTGCATTGTAGAAAATGTACCAATGGGGACAGGAGGACTTTCATTCCAGGTGGCTTTTCCATCTGTAATGAAAGTTCTCTATATTTCTGGAGTATATTTTTTACACTACATCGTTCTTATCACCACCCCTCCCCTCAATGAAGGGCAATACAAGGAGAGGTAAATTTAGCAGACATGGAATTTTCATGCTTTCAACTATGAATTTTCCACTCTAATTTACCCTTCCCACTTCAATCCGTTCTTATCACAACCTCCAAAGTGATTTCCCTAATGCATAGCTTATACTACGTCACCCCCCACCCCTCATATCTCCCTCAGACACATACTTATAAATTTCAATGGCTTTCTATTACCCCTAAGATCAAATATAAAGTCTTGTTAGGCATTTAATTCTCTTCATAACCTGGTTCCTTCCTACTTTTCCCAAACTTCTTGTATATTAGTCCCTTATATTCACCCTAATGCCCAGCCATACTGGCCTACTTGTGTTCCTTACACACAACAGACTATATCTGAACTCAGTGCCTTTGCATTGACTATCCTCTATTCATGGAATGCTCTCTTTCCTCATCATTGCCTTTTGGAGTGCCTGGCTTCAAGCACCAGCTTCTGCAAGAGTCCTTTCCTGGTCCCCTGAGCTACTATTGCCTTACCACCCAAAGTCACCTTGTGTCTTGTCTTATCTAAATTTAGCATTTACATATTATCTCCCTAATTGAATGTAAATTCCTGGAAAGCAGATATTACTTCATTTTCCCCCCTTTTATAGCTTGATATTTGGCACTGTGCCTGATGCATAGTAGATATTAATAAATTATTTTTGTTTGATTATTTTGAATTTAATTAACAGAAAATATCCATAAAACACCTAAAATATTTACATAATGTGAATCACAGAAAAATTCAAGTGAAAATTATGTATAATAGGGATCCTCCATCAAGAAGTTCAATACAATACTGTCTGTGTTATGTCATCAATTTTGGTCATTATTCTTCAGATTTGTCTATTAAGATAAACTTCTGCTAACACAGAAGATAGAAACTATCACATTTTCATATTTTTCAGGTAGTTGAAGAAGAGTGACTACCTAGTACATAATAAATTATTAATGTGAATGCTATATACAAGCTGAGATTGGTAAACATTTTAGAACAACAGAATTTTGTCAAAGTCCACAAAGCAAGATACAAAAATGGACCCTTATTTGGGCATAATGATGCAAAGTAATTAAATGCTCATTGAAATTATATTTTATTCTCTGAGTTTAAAATAATCACGAGAACTACACAGGTTTATATGTTGAAAGGGTTGTAAATTTACACTAAGTGACTATCAAGCTAAAGACAAGGATTTGATCCGACTAGGTCAAGAGGAGCATATAATTTGGAGAACATATGTAAGGCTACTTTGAGCTTAAGAGAAAGAAGGAACAGAAGTCGTGTAGGAGACCTACACATGAAAGCTCTGAAAATATGAAGTGTGAAATGTTTAGTAGGTGGAAGTAAAATTAAAAACATCCCTAAAACATATCAAAGACTGCATACAACTTGTTTTCTTGGTACATATGTATAATGCCTTTAAGTGATGCAGTAATAGGAAAGCCAGTGTTAAAAGATGAAGTGTATTATTCCTGAGAAATGATATGAATGGTCATACAAATGGTCATCAATCCCTAATGTACTCTGCATTTACTTCCTAATCTTTTACTGAATTCTTTGAATTTCCACCCTATTTCTGATTGCCCACTTCCATGTCAACATATTAAATCTTGACATCCCAAAGATCCTGGCTCCTCTTAAACTTTTCATTTATTTTCCCTTCATAGTTAAAGATTTGGTCCTGCCCTGTCCCTATTGCCAGATCACCAGCATTCATGTGCCTAGATGGAATATGACAGCTTTGTCTTAATTTTTCCTTAGATCAAGGATTTTTAGTCTGAGGTTCATGGATAGATTTCAAGGGGTCTGTGAACCTGAATGAAAAAGAATCACCTCTTTGGTTTCACTGACCTCTAACTAATATTTAGCATATTTTGCAATTATTAAAAAAAAAACATTATTCTGGCTAAGATTCTTATAAACTAGCCACTGCTGGGGTTCTTATAATCTAGCCACTGCTTACTCATGTTCAGACTCCTTAAGAGTCTACCCAATATGATGGATGTTCTAATAAACCTTGTCTTTGGCTGAAAGAAGGCTTGGGTCAAATTCTTTCAGGCAGGACCCTCATGTTATGATTTTGGGGCCCCAAGATCCCTGAACCCCTAAGCCGCATCATTTTGGTGGCCTGTAGGAGGAAATTGCCTAACCCCAAGTTCTTCTCCAGCCAAGACTGGAAGGTATGTAAGCCTCCTCTCCCTCCCTTTCTTGCTCTGCAGTTGGGCCGTTTTCTAAGCATCAAGGCTTGGAGGTGCTTTTCAGGCAGACAGTTACGAGGCTGTCTTGCATTCGGCCTGATGCTTTCAGGCTCTTGGTCCACTGGATCAGTTTGAGGTCATGGACCTGGGTACACCTTCCACAGCATAGAGGAAAAGGATGAATGCCTTATCTGAAAGTGTATTTCCAATTCTTTCAGTTCTCTCAGTGCTAGAGAATTGGGGAAAAACTGTGGTTGTTTTTGTTTCCCTGAGGCTTACTTACTCCCTTCCCTCTACACCCCAGAATTCTCCTTCATGGAGATTACAGAGGAAAGTTAGAACAGCTAAAAATATCTTGGCAGATTCTGGAGGTTTTGTGATTGATCACTAAGGAGTTTAGAACTACTCCTTACAACCCTGGTCACTCTTATCTCCCACTCTGTTCATTTTAGTCAAGAGGGCATCTGTTAACCCCTCTCATAGGAGAAGAGAGTTTCACCCTTTACCCCTCACTTTGATTTCACCCTCCCCCACCTGGGGAAAAGGAAGGCGTGAGGAGGGGCAGCAGCTACATCATGGGCCCCCCTGGCAATGACCTTTGGCTCTGGGGCAACCTTTGCCTGGAAACATCACCCAGGTTCAGCACATCCTACTCAAGGTAAAGAAGCTGGCCTCTGAACTTGGGTAAGCATGCTTTCTTAAATATGTAGTTTTAACTGTTAACAATGAGATGCTGATTCTCTGTGTAAAGTAATTTGGAAGTGCATTTAACAAAGCTGAAGTCACCTGATTGGTAATGGGCTTTTTTCAAGTTTCAAATTGGTGAACTTTCTGTATCAGTTATGTCAAGCAACTTTTCATAATTTGGTTACTGCTAAAATAATTTAGTTATTCTTGGTTATTGTTTTAATGTGTAAAGTAGCCAAAAAACTTGTTTGGGTTATGTATGGCTTGCTAAGAATTTGGAAGTGTATAGAAATCTCTAATGATTGGATTTTTACATTAGGATAAATTTAAGTTTGAGATGTAAATCCTGGAAAAGATTTTCCTAAGCTATGATTAGTAAAATTTGCTGTTTGAGGTAAAAGCTCATAGAATTTTATTTTGAGTTGTCTGATGGGTCATAATCTATCAATAATCAATAATCCACTATCTGATAGAAACGCCACAAGCTACTCAGAGAAGGTGATACTGGTGGGAAGTCAGCACTGGGAAAAGCTGAGAGAACAATTTTAGCCTCAGTCTAAGATGGGATCCTCCTGGCTCAGTTTCCCCATTATGTTCCTTTGAAAGGGAATGTTACCCACCTGGCTATTCCTGAGTCTGGCTATGAGGTGGATATGATACTGCATGGTTGGAAAACTGAATTATCTGAATCCAAACAGAGCTAAGAATGTTTTATCTTCTCAAAGTTGGGCCCTAAATCTAGTCCCTGCTTTATATCTGGGCCCTGCAGTCTTTTCTTTCAGATTTATGTCTTCCAGACTACAGGCCATTCACCTACAGTTGATAGCAAACAGCGAGTACCAGCCAACGTTCCCACTTAGTTGCCTGGAAGCAGTCTGTGCTTGGTTCCAGTCAACCTCCTCTTTGGGACCCCCTCCAGGCAGGGACAGCTCTATGCCCCTTGCCAGCAGGAAGCAGTTTCAGAAGCAGAGACCTTAGCCCCTTATTCCAAAAGAATTTGGGGCCCATTTGTTTGAGGAGGGAATGATCAGGTTGGGATCTGGGCCCCAGAAAGGAAAAACCCTGGACTTTCCCACATGACCAAATCTCTGGAGTTTGCCTGAGGCTATAATCCCATCAACTGGCCTTTCATGGTGGCTACACCCAATCTCCCCTCCATTGTCTTGCCTCCCTATGGCCCCCAGACCACTTCCCATCCTTGGTAATTCTATTACCTCATGGACTACTTGGCTACTCCTAGATTCCTCCCACAGTCTTTCTGTATATAAAGTTCATCTTGTCTACATTAAGATGCTTAGATTCCTAAAATCTAGCCATGGCTCAGATTCTTATAATCTAGCCACTGCTCACTCATGTTCAGACTCCTTAAGAGTCTGCCCAATATGATGGATGTTCTAATAAACCTTGTCTTTGGCTGAAAAAAAAACAACATTATTCTGAGAGTGCCAGACTGCCAAATAATCAAAGATCCCTAACATTTGTTGCTTGGTGCTAATAATGGCAGAGCTGCTCATCATTTCTACATTTTACTCCCTTTATCAATTAATGAGCAGTGTCATTTTTTCCACAAAAGGTGGCAGTAAACCACAAAGATTAATTTAATAAATCATCACCAAGAATGTATTGAATACCTATTATGCTTCAAATACTGTGCTATTCAGAACCTTAAACCTGTGATTTTCAGTAGCAACTTCTATAATATGATTGTGGCTAAAGGGTTCAGTTATTTGAAGCACATACTTGTGCACAGGATGCAATAAGTGCTACTAGCCACTATTATATCATGTTTCTGTGATCCATGAAACCTGGTTGATAGGGTAAAAATTCTTGTGGCTGACTATACTTGACAGAGAGTGCAAATTCTATAGCAGAACCACTAAAAATAGTTAGAATCATAACCTATTGCAAAAAGAATTTTCCAGTGTGCATGGATAAGTTCATAATTCTAGTAGCAGGGTTAGGAGAGCCACTCAATATATCCTACAAAATGACATTCTGTGGAGGAATATTCTGACATCATAGACAATTTGTTTTTAGTTGTTTTTTTTTTAATCAATGAAAATTTGCCTCCACATCCCCCCATCACACCATTCTCTGAATGAGAAAGAAAGGAAAACAAAATTCTTACAGATATGTATAGTTAATCAAAACAAATTCCTGGACTTGACATGCCAAAAAAGTCTCAATTTGTACTCTGAGTCCATTACTTCTCTATCAAGAGGTTGGCATCATGAGTTCTCTAGAATAATGTTCAGTCAGTGTCTCAATCAGAATTCTTAAGACTTTTAAAGTTTGTCTTTCCATGTATAAATTCTTCTAGTGCTTCTGCTTACTTCAATATGCATCAATTTATACCAGTCTTCCCAGGTTTCTCTGAAACCAGTATCTTCATAATTTCTTAAATCACAATAGCATTCTACCTAATGTATGGAAACCCCATCAGTTTCTTGTTCTTTGCCACCACAAAAAGAGCTGCTATAAATATTATTGTTTAATTACTAAATATTATTTGATTAGATGGTGTTTCACTTAAAAATAATATCTCCATTAACTACTTTCTTTCTTAGCCCCTCCTCTCTCTTCACCTTTTACCCTCTTGTTTCCCCAATGAATGAAACACAATTCATTATGTAACTATGTATTCACTTTCATATCCTTTAACCAATTCAGATGAGAATGAGTTTTGGGTGTCATTTATTCTCATGACCCCTTCCTCTTCATTTATAAAAATTTATACTCATGTACTTCATTTATGTGCAATAATATTTTCCATCCTTCCTCTTCCTCCCTTCCCCTGGATTTCATGATCTCTAAAAACTCATCATTTTACAAGGTGAAAAGAACCCCAAAATTCCTTCCCCTTCAGCACTCCCTGCCCATGGGACTTTTCCCTTCCTCTGACTGGAGAGGAAGAGGATTGACATTAGAGAGCCTAAGACCATACCAAATCCTCTTCCATTTAAGGGAGAGATCCAGGAAATTCATTTCATTTCTCATTTGGCTAATCTCTGGAATTTCATGATCTCCAGAAACTAATAATCTTGCATGATGAGTTCAGCTCTATAACTTACCTCAGATAATTTCTTATCCTGGCTCTCATTATGCCCCCATACTGTATACCCTACCCCTACCTGCTTTTCAGCTTCTTTCTTATGTATTATCTTCCTCCATTACATTGTGATCTTCTTGAGGGTAGGTACTATCTTATAGCTCTATAGCCAAATAGCTGGTGCTATAAATAAATAATTGACTCCTCCAGTACATTCTTCTATGCCTGTTCCATTATTTTAAATTCATCAAAATAGAAGTTCAGTCAAGATAGCAGAGAGAAGCCAAGAAGTTGCTTAAACTCTCCCTAGTTTCCCTTGGAAACAACATTAAATCAAGTTCCTAAATGGATTATGCAGTGACAGAACCTACAAAAAGATGGAATGAAACAATTCTCCAACTTAAGATTAATTTAGAAGGACTTCAGGAAAGGTTTGTCTCACTTAGGTAAAAGGAGAGCTCAGCCCAGCACAGAAAATGCCTGGGACAGCCAGTGGGAAACTCAGCACAGGTCAGCAACCAAGGCCCCTTGGTTCCTGGCTCAACAGGCCTGTAGCATAGCAGGCCAACTGTGAGACTTCCAGTCCAAACACAAAAGGCAGATTGCCAGCTCTTGAAAGCAAACAGCAACAGGTGTGACTAAGCTGGGCCACCCCAGCGCAGTGAGCAAGCTGCCAGCACCACAGGCCCCAGAGCAGCAAACCAATGACCAGGCCTCTGGCTCCAAGCAAAAAGAGCTTTGGACAGTGCCCCTTGTGCCCCTTATACAGAGCTCAACTTTAAAAGCCATGAAACAGGCAAAAACATGAGAAAGAAACAAAAAATAAACTTGACCATAAATAGCTTCTATGGTGACAGGGAAGATCAAAACACAAATTCAGAAAAGAACAACAATGCCTTAATGTCTACATTCAAAACCTCAAAAGGCAATATGAATTGGTTTCAAGACAAAAAAAAAAGCCTTCTTGGAAGAATTCAAAAAGGATATAAAACAAATAAGAGAGGTAGAAGAAAAATTGGGGGAAAGAAATGAAAGGTATGCAAGAGAGAGTCAACAGCTTGGAAAAGAAAGGATAAAAATTTGCTGAAGAAAACAATTCCTTAAAAATATATTTGGACAAACAGAAAAAAAAAATCCACTGAAGAAAAGAACTCCTTAAAAAGTAGAATTGGCCAACTGGAAAAGGAGGTACAAAAACTAGCTAAAGAAAATAATTCCTTCAAAATCAGAATTGGATAAATGGAAACTAAAGACTGTGAGACAACAAGAATTAGTGAAAGAAAACCAAAAGAATTAAAAAAAGAAGAAAATGTAAAATATCTCGTTGGAAAAACAACCGAGATCTGCTGACTGTCAGACACTATGAAGTCCCTTGCTCTAGCTGTGCTTTTGGTCATATCTCCTGTGGCCTACTCCCACTGACAAGGGTTCATTGCATCTGAGAAGGTCAGTGATTTTTCATGGGAAAACTGTGATGGTGGGCATGACCCAGTAGTGATCACCAGCCTGGAGGTAGAACCAGTTCCTATCAGCATTCCTAGTAAAGTAACCGTTGACATGGAGACCAAGGCCAATGTAGCCCTCACTTCTCCTGTGAAGGCAGTGGTAACTTTGGAGAAAGAAATGCATCCTGGGTTCTGGTTGCAAATCCCCTGTATTAAAAATATTTGAAGCTGCACCTATAAATATATGTGTGAGACAATTAACACCTTCATTCCACCTGGGGAGCCTGCCCCACACCTCTCCACACCTATGGCCTGCCCTGTCATTGCCCTTTTAAGAAGGGTACCTACTCTCTGCCCAAGACCAGCTTCCAAATACCTCCCATGAAACTGCTGCATTCTCTCAGCAGTGGTAAGTACCGTTCTCAGGTCATTCTAAGCAACAGTAGTACACATCTGGGCTATTTTTTTCATAGAGAAATGAGAGACCATGATCCATGCATGGACAGAGTGGTCAGCAAAGTTGACTTTGGCT
Organism: Vombatus ursinus; assembly: GCF_900497805.2. Classification (NCBI taxonomy): domain Eukaryota; kingdom Metazoa; phylum Chordata; class Mammalia; order Diprotodontia; family Vombatidae; genus Vombatus; species Vombatus ursinus. The sequence goes on along the minus strand of NW_020949613.1, from coordinate 13,309,594 downwards.
TCACTGCCTAGTCACTTATTCTAGCCTCAGCCATGGATTTCTGCTTAGAATAAGAATCCAGCTCTAGCCACTTGAGTTGGGCCTCACAGCTTCATTGCCAGGACAGCTACCTCTCTGTTCTTTTGTCTTCCACACAACCCAGGCCTCTCTCTTTTCTCCAGGCCTAGGGTATGAGTAGCTAAGCAGGAGCAGTTCCCAGGCCTCTTCTCCCAAGGGGAAACCCATTCAAAGGACTGGCCTACTTTTTTATTATTGAGAAGCAAGAACCTTCCAGATAGTATTATTTCTCAATTCAGTAAAGGATCTTTTAAGGTAGTGAATTAATGTTTTAAAATAATAATAGCTTAACATTTACATAGTTTGTGAAGACCTTTATATATATTTTCTCATTTTAATATCCTCCTACTCAAGCTTCCCCTATTACCCCCCCTCCGCCACCCTTTTTTTGGGGGCTTCTGAATGAGTGAGTGGGTCTATTCCTATGTTTTCTGAAAAAGCAGCAGCCAACAGTAGGTACACAAAATGAATCCTCAGAGCCCCAGGGCCTCAGTCTTCTTGGACAGCAACCCACTGAAAGTGCCTGAGCTTGCAATCAGCCAGGAGGCCCTGGTAGCAGTGACTATCCACTTTTTCTAAATGTGGAGTCAGTGGCCTGGGAGTTAGCTCCAGGTTTTCTGCATGGACCAAACTCTATCATGGGCCAGGTTGCCCTGATGTATATGTGAATCTTCTGAGAACATTTGCCAAAGTTCCTCAGATAAGTCTGCCAGGCTACCATACCCCTCTTTAAGGGATAGGGATATGGGTGGGGGAGCTTGAGACTGAGGTGAAAGGATCAGTCCTAGCCCACTTCTACGCAGGGTGCAGAAGGGCTAGTGGGTGACCCTAAGGGGTAAGGGTTCACAGTAAACTAAAACTAAAATAAATGTATATTTACTCTTCAAAAAAAAAAAAAGAAAAGAAAAGAAAAGAAAAGAAAAACAACTGACCTGGAAAATAGATCCAGGGGAGACAATGTCAAAAATCAGTGGATTACTTGAAAGCCATGATCAAAAAAAGACCCTGGATGGCATCTTTTAAGAAATTATCAGGGACACCTAGGGGGTGCAGTGGATAGAGCTCTGGCTTTAGACTCAGGAGGACTTGAGTTCAAATCTGGCCTCAGACACTTGACATTTACTAGTTGTGTTACTCTGGGTAAGTCATTTAACCCCATTGCCTAGCAAAAAAAAAAAAAAAAAAAAATCAAGGAAAAATACCCTGATATCCTACAATCAGAGGGCAAAATAGTCATTGAATGAATCCAGTGATCACCTTCTAAAAAGATCCTGATATGAAAACTCCAAGGAATATTGTAGTCAAATTACAGAATTATCAGGTGAGGAAGAAAGTACTGTAAGCAGCCAGAAAGAAACAAATCAAATATCAAGGAGTCACAGTCAGGATTACTCAGGATTTTGCAGCTCCTACTTTAAAGGATCAGAGGGCTTGGAATATGATATTCTGGAAGGCAAAGGAGCTTGGATTACATTCAAGAATCAACTACTCAGTGAAACTGAGCACAATCTTTCAGGGAAAAGATGAGCATTCCATGACACAAGGGACTTTCAATAATTCCTGAGGAAAAGACCAGAGCTGAAGAGAAAATCTGATGCTCAAAGACAAGACTCAAGAGAAACATAAAAAGGTAAACAGCAAAGAAAAAACAGAACACGTTATTCAATAAGATCAAACTGTTTACATCCATACATAAGAAGATTGTACTTGTAACTCTTGATTGCTCTCTTTATTAGGGTAGTTAGGTGAGGTACATATATATAGATAGAGGGTGTGGGTATAAGTTGATTTTGATATGATGATATAAAAAGGAGTGAAAAAATTGTACTGGGAGAAGAGGAAAGGGGCAGGCAAGAGAGGGTAAATTACATTAAATGAAAAGGCTCAAAAACACTATTACAGTATAGGGGGAAAAGGGAGGGTGTTGAGTATTGTTTGAACACTCCTCTCTCATCCAATTTGGCCCAAAGAGGGGATAACATAAGCACCTAGTTAGGTATAGACATTTATCTTACCATAAAGGAAAGTAGGAGGAGAAAGGGGAAAGAAAAGAGAGGGGGCAGAAATAAGGGAGGGCAAAAAAGGTGGGAAGAAGTAGCAGGGGAAAGGGAAGGAAAAGGGAGGGAGGTGATAAAAGGGAGGGCAAATAGAGTGAAGTGGAGGTGAAAAGCAAAATATTGGGGAGGAGGAACAGGGTGAAAGGAGAAAGAAAAATATAAAAAAAGGTGGAAATAGGATGGAGAGAAATACACAGTTAATAATCATAACTGTGAATTTGAATAGAATGAACTCTTCCACAGAACAGAAGCATATAGCAGAGTGGGTTAAAAACCGTAGTCCTATAATACGTTGTTTACAAGGAACACATTTGAAGCAAAAAAAGATACACAAAGAGTAAAGGTAAAAGTCTGGAGCAGAATATATTTTAGCTAAATTAAAAAAAAAATAATCAGGGGTAGCAATCCTGAATCCTAAAAAAGCAAAAGCAAAAATAGTTCCTAAATTAAAAGAGATAAGGAGGAAAACTTCACACTGCTAAAAGATACCATAAACAATGAAGAAATATCAATACACCAAGTGGTATAGCATCCAAATTCTTAGAGTGAAATTAAATGAGTTACAGGAAGAAATAGACAAGAAAACTATACTAGTGGGAGACCTCAGCCTTCCCCTCTCAGAACTATATCAATGTAAACACAAAATAAACAAGAAACTAGTTAAGGAGGTGAAAAAAATATTTTAGAAAAGTTAGATATGATAGACCTCTGGAGAAAACTGAATATGGATAGGAAAGAATATACCTTTGTCTCAATGGATTCTGAGTTTTTTGGCTTTGATTTTCTTTTAGAATGTAATCAGTGGATTCCACTATGTCCTTTGATTCTAAAAGATCTAGACAGTTTTCTTTTCTGATTTTTGAAATATGATATCTAGGCTCTTTTTCTAATCATAACTTCTTATGATTTTTTTTTAAAAATGTCTCTCAATCTGCTTTCTAGGTCATTTTTTTCTGTTATAATATATCTTACATTTTCTTCTATTTTTTAGTTTTTTACATCAATTTAATATTTCTGATTGTTTCATGTAATCATTATCTTCTATTTCGCCCATTCTCATTTTAAGGTAGTTTGTTGCTTGGAAAAGGTTTTATATATTTTGTGCAAAGCCTTAAACACCTTTACAGTTTTTATCAGAGCTCTCATTTCTTTTCCATTTTTTCCTAGAACTCTTATTTCATTTATTAAAACAAACAAACAAACAACATTTACATCATCTCTTCAAGGAATTCTAATTGAATTTGTGAACAAGCTGTGTTTTGCATTAAGGTTTTGATTGTAGATATTTTGGACTCATTATCTCCTGAGTTGGTCTCTTGAATATCTTTGTCACTTTAATATCTTTTTTTTAATAGTGTCATTCTTTGTTTCTTTGTTCATTCTTCCACCCTACCCCCTGAATTTAGATTTAATATTAGGACTAGTGTTTACATATTTCTGAAAGAAGAATCAGGCTCACTTTTGTCCTCAAGGTTCTTACTATTGCTTTCATGGAGGTGTTGAATATTGTGTTAATCTAGACTCTCTTGGTCAACTCAGGTTGGAAACCTTCAAGTTTTCAATGCCTAAAAAATTGTATGATCCAGAGCAATGTCTTATCAGTGCCCTCCTAGTTTAAGTTCTATGAGTTTCTGACCTAGGTTTGTTCCCTAGTTGGAGCTCCAATTTACTGCTGTTAGATTGAGAACATTTACTTTCTTGTAGGATTTCTGCTCTGGTTTTTCCATTGAAAATTTCATACTGGGCTGGAAACTTACTAAGGATCCACTCTGTTTTTGAGGTTATCACTACACAGGTGCTGCTTACTTCTGAAATTGATTTTCATTCAATACAAGACTTTCACTCTTGATAGCCACACCTCATCATTGCTCTTATTCTCAATTTGCCCTGGATCTGTGTCCTGGAACTGGACATTAAGCAATAGAGTTATCATATGATTATACAAATTTGGAATTATCTGTACTGCTTTTGGGTGTTTTTCTTGACCTATTGTGCTCCCTCAGCTGGAATACTCCATGTGTCCTTTTCTGGCTAATCCCTTTTGCAGTTGCCCATAAGTTTCTCTTTCTTTCTCCTTATGCTTACCTTGGCTGGGAAAAAAATACTCACTAGTTTTTTGTTTTGTTTTGTTTTTCCCCTTGGATTTCCTGATCAGGACTCATTCTGATTTGTTTATTAGAAATATTAGCTCTCCTTCTTCACCCTACTCTGCTTTCTTGATTTTTTTTTTTGTTCATCATTGGCTAATTTGAATATGGACTTTTTTTTTTTTTTAGGCAATCGGGGTTAAGTGATTAACCCAGGGTCACACAGTTAGAAAGTGTCAAGTGTTTGATTTGAAGCCAGATTTGAACTCAGGTCCTCCTGACGTTAGGGCCGGTGCTCTATCCACTGTGCTACCTAGCTGCCCCCTGAATATGGACTTCTAAAGAGCCTAATAGGGATAGATTCTTTTTATGTTATGCATATTGCCCCTGAGGAGGCTACCTTAATGTGCACATAGTGAGATAGGTACTTGAACAATTACTATAAATAACATGGTTATGTTGGCTGCTGAGATCAAGTCACAGTCATTTGCTGAGCAAGTACTGATAATTCTGCTTGCCAAATCTAGTAACTGGTTACACTGCAGACAAACGCAAAAAAGTCCCTTTGCTCAGTAAATACATTTCAATATAAAGACTTCAACAAGTTGTCCTTCATTCTGTGAACAAAACACTCTAATGGGTTTCCAATTCCCTGGGAGGGAGCAGTGGGGGTAGACATTTACATATACAAGGTAGTACAAATAATAGTTGACATTTTGACAACTTAGAGATGTAGATAGGCTTCCAACTCACCTGGTAATTTTGCAACACAGCTTCCAATTTGCCTCTGCATCTCCGGCATGACCCACATCTGGCTACCATAGCAGCAGTTTCCTAGTACTAAGAAAGTTAACCTAGTGAGAGAGAAATACATAGGGAGGTCACCACAGAAACATCATCATTCCCTTATCCTAGGTTTAGCTCTATCCACTGGGCATTCTTAGAGCAATTTTCAGCAAAATAATACAGTTATTCATGGCCAGGGTAGTCAGTAGTCAATATGTATTGCATGCCTGTTGTTGTTGTTGTTTTTCAGTTGTTTTGGTCCTGTCTGACTCTTCATGACTCCCATTTGGGATTTTCTTGCCAAAGATAATGAAGTGGTTTGCCATTTCCTTCTTTAGCTTATTATATAGATGAGGAGATGGAGGCAAATTGAGTTAAATGACTTGCCCAAGATCACACAGCTAGTCAGTATCTGAGGACAGATTTGAAATCAGGAAGATCAGCCTTCTTGACTCCAGGTCTGGTACTCTATCCACTGTGCCACCTACCTGTGACCTACCATGTACCAAGTACTGTACTAAGCAAAGCTCTGGTCCCTGTCTTCAATGAGTTCATAATCTGAGAGAAAACAATACACAAAGGAAGCTGAAAAAAGGTGAGATGCTGAATGTTCTTGGAAAACAAGCAGAATAGACCAATAGAAAATGAATTTAACTGAAAAATTCTGAACCCTTTATAAAGGGAGGATTTGGAAATTTATTGCTCAACCTTCTAATACTGCAATCAGAGGAGTGAGGCAACTGAGGGTGCTGAGGAAGTTTCAAGTATCAGAGCTGAACCACTCTCCAAAGATGATGAGATTTCAGGTGATGAACATTCTATCCACTGTGACACATAGTTTCCCAAAAGTATTTTGTAAAGCAATTTAAATGCTATATAAATGTTAAATATTATTAATATTTTGTCTCAAGACAATCTTGACTTCTTGGACTGAATTTCTGTTCCTATAACTATTGACTTTATTTTTTCTCAATTATTTATGTTCTAGTATTCTAAAGAAACCCTGTTACTCAGGTAACCTGGCCTTTTGGTAAATACTTATTGAAATTTCTGATTTGATCCCACCCTTCCTGACACTGAAGTATCATCCATTTATTCTCCCTGTACTTGACAAATATTTTTTGGGTAGCCTACATAAGGCCCACCCATGTTGTTTACTTTCTATATACAAACTACAAACCACTAAATTTCTTTTTCAATGTTGTGATCTGCAAAATGAGAAAGATATCACTTTCTATCTCATACGGTTCTTAGGGAGATCAATGAAAATATGTATTTAAGCACATTGTAAGCTGCAAAACACTCTATGAATGAAATGTTACTGTTTTCTCACAATAATTTATTATGGCAACATGTTAAATTTCATTTAAATCTAAACAATGCAGAAAATGTGCCCATACAAAGATACGTTGCCCACTAATATAGTGTAAGATGGCAGGATGGCCTCCAAATTTAATTTAAAGAACATGACGATGCATTTAGTACTAAACCAAATTTAGACAAAAATGATAAATGCTTTTATTGATCTGAAAAATGTGATGCTTTGGTTCAAGAAATTTATTGATATCATGAAGACAGAATAGAGAGCATTTTTCCCCTGAGGGAGGAAATATAAAGTTAAAAAGAAAACTCAGCTAAGTTATTAACTTTTAATTAATTCAATATTTTAACTCATTGGAACTTAACTCAATAAAAACATTTTTTGCTTTAATTAATAACACTCCTTTCTTATTTCCCCCAATATTTCCTTTGCATTGGGGTAGTTGGGAAGATATAAGAACATAATCTATATACATACTATTTGGTAGAATTGCTTGCCAAAAATTAATCCTCTTTGAAACTATATGTTTCCTTTATTATAGACACAGCCTGAGAATGATTTGATCCCATTTTCTGTATTTTCATCAAGTTACTTTTTCCTAGTAGAAATAGCTGAGAACCATCTGCCATGGACATAGAATTTTGCTATTTATTCTCATGACCAGAATGTCCACTGATCATTACCACAACAAGTATTTGTTACAAAGTCCCTACATGTTAATCACTGAGTATACAAAGAAATTCAAAAGTGGTCCCTGCCCACAAGAGAAAACTTTCTCTTGTTTAGGCCGGGGGTGGGGAACCTACAGCCTCAAGGCCACATGTGGCCCTCTAGGTCTTCAAGTACAGCCCTTAACAGTCAAAAGGCCACACTTGAAGACCTAGAGGGCTACATGTGGCCTCCCTGGTTTAGGCTAAAGTGTCTATTTCTGCTTATTGTGTTTGCTCAGACAGGTCCCTGGAAAATGTTGATTTTCCCTATTATCAAGTCAAGTGATATAAAAATTGATGTCTCTGACCAAGATTTGAGTGACCTAAGTCACATATCCCAAGATAGCCCACTTCCCATTTGATTAACCAATCAGAGGTGATTAGGCATTTCTCAGTAACATCTTCTCTTTGAAGGGCATATGTACTCTGACCCCACCACTGCTAGAGATCTTTAGTCTAAGAGAGATGGCCAAATGACCATCTTTTTTATTAAAACCTGCTGGCCTTATTAATAAAATGATTAAATTACCCAGAACCTGTGACTCAAACTTTTTAATTGTCACACATGCATGAGAAGCTGGAGAGAAGGGTGATGGGTTTTGAGGGAAGAGAAGAGTTATAAAGAGCAAGATAGTTTTAGTTGTTGTCCAGTCTTTGTGACTTTTCAGGCGTCAATTTGCTTTGGATGCTTCTGGCTTCTAACTTCAAGAAGGAAAACGGAAGAGGTCTATCCCACTTTACATTGCTAAAGGAGAAGGCTCTGGGGAGATATGAGAGGAGCTAGCAGTCTCCATCATGTCCCTGTCCCTAGCTTGTTACATTAAAGACTTCAAGGAGATTCCCCTTAGGTGAGATGTAGGACTTTCTTGTTTAAGCTGAGTTATCTCATTCCCAATGAAAGAGATCTTTGATTCTCTATCATCTGGTACACACACACACACACACACACACACACACACACACACACACACACACGCTTATTGTGCATATATATGAGTATATATGTGTGTATATGTCTATGTGTGTATGCATGCATGCATATATACATATATGTATACACATATACACATATATGTCGATGTGTCTATACGTGTATTGTCTGTTATATATGTACATATATTGTTTGGTACATATGTGTGAAAACACACCTTTTCTAACTTCTGATTTGGTATAATTTAGATAAATAAGTTTTTTTTTTCTATTTACAGTTTCAATTCACTGTGGAATAAATATTGGGTGGGAAAGGGGTCAAACTTTAGATATAAAACCTGGAGTTCACCTTCTCCTTAATAATGACATAACAGTCAAAAGTGATATAGTATCCGATCATATCCTCTAGACTATTAATATTTAATGGAACAGGTAGATATAATTCTAGCCTAGTATCTCCTCGCTCTGAGGAAAACAGAGTGGCCTCCAGTCCCAATTTCATGGTTCCCCTCCTGGAAAGACTTAAAATGTCTCTTGGAGGAGGTTGAGGGAAGGATGGGCTAGAGGTGAATATTCTTCATCCTTTTGAGTCCCAAAACAATAGAACTCCCTATATGTGGGCCTATCTCATTATAGATACAAGATTAGAGGTCAGGAGAGATGTTAGGGCCAAATAAATGTGAGAATCATTGGCATGGAGATGCTAATCAACTCTTTAGGAACTGATGAAATCACCAAGCAAATTCAGAGGAAGAAGAGAGGATAAGACAGAGCTTTGGGGAATACCCATTAACTGTGGATATGCCTTGATGAAAATGTGCATATGTGTGTGTGTGTGTGTGTGTGTGTGCATGTGTGTGTTGGTGCATGAGTGCATGTATGGGAGTGTGTGTGTGTGAGAGAGAGAGACAGACAGACAGACATACAGATAGAGATGGACAGAGACAGAGACACAGAGAGCTGCAGTGGTAAAAAAAAAAATGATCTCCAGTCTCTTGCCATATGATTTGGGCTTGTTGTTTTCTTAAAACTTGTTGAGACTGTCCTTTAGACTTCATTGTCTAAGGGCACTAAAGGCTAGGACTATTGCTATCATTTCTTGACTGCCTGAGTATAAAAAAAAATTACATAAAAAGCTTCAGCCCCATTTTGAAACTTGATTTTGTGAACTACTATGGACAACTCAGGGGGCAAGAGAGCAGTATTGAGTAGAATCAACTCAAGACATCCTTGACTCATTTCTTCATCAAATATGGTTGCCTTCTATGGCTAAGTAATTTTTTAAAACTGTGGAGTGTTCCAGAATTGTGTCATTTTCTTCTAATACTGGACTTCAAGAGACCTGACCTGAGCCAGGGCCAGGCCCAAGTAGCAAGAAGCAGATAAATAAAGGACAGTCAGCCAAGGCAGGACTTGTGAGCAACAAACGCTGCAAGAAGACTGCTCCACTCCACCCCAAATCATTTACTTAAGACTTTAAGTGACCAATGAGTTATATTAAACCTTTAGAACTAATTATCGTGCATTCTAGGATTGCTATTTTGTTCTTCTCCTTTTACTAATCTTTTCTAGTCATCACTATTGCTTGCCACCCCATCATCCTCATCACACTCACTTCATCATTAAACTCTGCCCGGGGTCTTTAGGCTTTGGTAGCTGTGTTTTATCTCATCTTGTTTAGAACCAGGCTTCAATTCTACCTCCAAGCCATGTCCACACAATGATGTTATATACACTCTCTCCTCCCAAATCTTTACAACACCCTCCCTCCACTTTCTATTCTTTTTCTCCATCACTTAACATAGCACCTGACACATAATATGTTCATAACAAATGCTTTATCTATTCACCAGGAAAGGTAAATCATGACCCCACTGTTAGACTTTCCAAAAGGGAATCAGTTTACATATAGTATGTACATTTTTCTGTGTCTTCTGGCAGAGAGCTATTTGGAAATACAATTCAGTCTAGCAAGCATTTATTCTATTCTGCACAGTGCACTGTTCTAGATACTGCCGTTAAAAGGCAGCTACAATAATAATAAAAGACTGAGTCTCTGTCCTCAAGTAGCTTATATTTTAGTAGAAAAAAACAACATATATACAATTAAGTAAATACCATATACATAATGAAGATTATTTTGGAGGAGAGGAGAGCACTAACTAGGTGCATCAGCAAAGGCTTCATTTAGAAGGAAACAGATGTGGGGGGAGACAATTCCAAGCCTGGAGGACAGTCTATTCAAACATACATAGGAGAGGGATGGAATGTTGTATTTAGGGAATAGCAAATAGTTTCATTTGTCTAGAATACAAGATTGGGTGATGGGTAGTCATGTGAAATCATTTTAAACAGGAGTTATTAACTTGAGGCCTACATAAAAATTTCGGGGGAGTGTCTGTAAATTTGGAAGAGGAAAATTATTTATTTTCACTTACCTTTAGTTTTCTTTGGAATTCTATGTAATTTTATGTATCTGAAATATTATTCCAAGAAAATATTTATTGCCAAAAGGGTCCATGACAAAGATAAATAATAAAAAAAAATAGTTGAGGATCACTCATGTACAACGAAAGGTTGGAATTAGATTGTGGAAGATATTAGATACCAAAGAGAAGAGTTTTTTATTTTCTCCTGGAGGTAATTGGGAGCAGCTAAAGCTTCTCAAGCAGGATAATGAAATGGTTGGATATGAGCTTTTTTCTGTAAACTAAGACAGTGAGAAAATTTTGCAAAGTATAAGTATTTTGAAGGGTAGTACTATTTTTCTTTGTGTCCCCAACACCTAGAACATATGACTTGCACATAATGTTAACTGAATTTAGCACATATTCTCTCTCTGTGTCTCTCCTTTTCTCTCTGTTTCTCTGTCTGTCTCTTTGTCTGTGTCTGTGTCTCTCTCTCATTAGTTTTGTCTTCTTAGCTACATTATATTTCTTTGAGTTCAGTGACCAGCTCTTATTCATCGTTTGTGGCCCTGAACAATGCTCAAAACAATGTTGAATTAATATTTGATTAATTAAACAGGTGCAGATCTCAGGAAAGGAGGGCAGGAGTATACAAGGGGCTATGAGAAAAAATAGAGAGGTTAGAATACATACATTAAAAGAATCATCAGCAGATCATGCCATTTAAATTATTACAGATTTTTCCTGGAGAATAGTAAAAGTTAATATAAGAAATGTGAGGTAGCTGGATGTAGGGGAATAATAGAAAAGCTTAGGCACCAAATGAAAGATTCTTATCTTTAACCTGTAGGCAGTAGGTAGCCACTGAGGGGTTGAGCAGGGAAATGCAATTATGAAAGTGACATTTTAAAGTGATTAATTAGATATTGGGGCACACAATGGGGAGAAAGATACTGGAGCCAATGAGACCAATCAGATAATTGAAATAATTCTGATATAAGGTTATCTGTATTTTAGAATTAAAAGGATAGACTCAAGAATGATTACAAAAGTGGAAAAATAGGACTTGATAACTGATTGATCTTGTCTAGGGGAAAAGAAGAGGGAAGAATAAAAGAAGATACCAAACTTTTGAACTCATTCGACTAGGAGAATGACATGACATTAATCAATGTCATACAGTAAAAAACATTGATTAAGGATCTACTATGTGCAAGTCACTATGCAAGGAGCTGGTGATACAAATACAATGAGTAAAACAATCCCTTCTCTCAAGGAACTTACATTCTAATGAGAGAGACTATTTACAGAATAAATATAAAGAGAATAAGTATAAATAAATACAAATAGTTCTTATATAAGATATTTTTAGAAGGAGGGCACTTACAGTTGAGATGATAAGAAAAGGTGTTATGTAGAAAGTGGTGCTTGAGTTATGTCTCGAAGAGAGGGGTTCTGTTGGACTGAGGTGAGGAGTGCATTCTACCCATTTGGCATGACCATTGACAGACACAGTTAAGATAAGAAATACCAGGGACTGAGGAACTGTTCAATAACAAATGTGGAGAATAGACTGAAGAAAGAGAGAGAGAAAAAAGAAAATTATTAAAGATTATTTTGGCATTTCTTCATAAAGGATGAAACTGTGGGATCTCCAAGGAGGAACTTGTAGAGAGGTGTGGAGAGAAGGTAGAGGACTGAACTTTGATATAATGCCTGTAGTGAAGTGTTAGGGGGAGTAAGAATGGGCCAAGAAAGGTATTTGAAAGGGAAGGTTACCAATGTAAGTGCAACAGATTAGGGCAGTGTAATGGAGACAAAGGGAAGAGAGAGTTTAAGAGGTTCACGATGCTAAAAAATTTTAAATGATGCTCAGAGTTCATACAAAATGAATCTTACAAGAATAGAGCTAGGAGGATATGTAGAGAGCCAAGCACCTCATTTTCAGAAAGGTAAAATGATCTGCCTCTAACCACCATAGCACTTTATGTGAAGCTAAAACTAGAATCTCCATTTCTACCTCTACTAAATCCTTGTGTTCTTTCTACTATGCTACATGGAGGATAAAGAAAAGGACACTGTATGAGATATTTACATGATTACTGAAAATCTTTGAGAGAAATATGTCAGTAGAGAAGTAGGGAGAGAAACCAAAGTGCAGATGATTAAATGAATGGGTAGTGAGGAAATATAGGTACAATACAGTAGCTTTTACAAAGGAATATTTACTTCAAAAGGTATAATCACAAATATACAGACTTACTCCCCATTCATTCTCTGGGGTGGGGATGGGAATTAGATGCAAGGCATAGCTCAAGTTCCTATAGACTATAGTTTTCAGCTCTAAGTCTAAAAACCTCCTCAGGCTTGAGTCCCAGGCACACTGGCTTTTCAGGACTGCCACATTGCCCCATTTGGCTCCATCTAGTCCTATGAGGATCACCTATAATACCTGAAATTGAGGAAAAACAATACAGTATATAAACAAACACTTTCCCCCCAGGTTCATAATACTCCCAAGCACAGTTTTTGGAGCTATGGTAAAAGAGAAGGTGCAGGGAAATATTTTCCCCCTTCTCATTGGTCATTATATCCATCCTGGAGATGGCAGAAAGAGTAGTGAAAAAGAGGGCAACTCTCAGGACCCAGTGGTGACCCATATATGGAGTTATGGGGACTACTCTCCTACTACTTGCCACTGAAGCTTTCAGACCTCATTGACTTTTTTTCTCATTTGTGTAAAATTAGTCATATTGATACCATCATTAAACTTGAAACATTTCATAAGACAACAGCAAGAATAAAAACATTTACTTATTAGAAAGTAAAAGCAAGAACATTCAATATATAACAATCTTCCAATAAAACTGGGTCAGATTCTCCCATCAATGCCCAAAGTTTCTGTGGGGAAAAAAAATGGACACACAAAATAAGTTAGTAGTCAATGATATGACTGAATGATAGTCAATGTTAAGTAAGTTAGTAGTCAATGATATGTAGCTGGGGAAACTGATCATTTTAGAAATTCATTATTTTGCTGGTCTTTATATTTTTATATCTTTAGGGAAGAGTCTACATTATGGAACACCTATAGGGCAAAATAATTTATCTTCTAGCAGCTCCCTTTCTAATCCTCATAGCATTCCTGTAGGGAAAAGACACTTCTCTACTACAGTATCAAGCTCTTTTAGCAAACAGTCATCCTTGAAAGGGGGTCTGAAAAAGTGTTAAACTGTTTCAGAGACAAGAAGATACCCTTAAGCTAGAGAATCACAAAGCTTCAGGTGTATTCTAGAACTCTGATAAGTTTCTACTTTTTTTCTTCTTTTTTAAAAATTAATTTATTAATTTATTTTTAGTTTTTTAACATTCATGTACCTAAGATTTTGAATTATGAATTTTGTGCCCATCTCATCCCTCCTACAACCCCAAGATGGCTTGCATTATGAATACCACTTCCCCTAATCTACCCTCCCTTCTATCATCCCCTCCTTCTCTTATCCTCTTCCCCTTCTATTTTCCTGTAGGGCAGGATAGATTTATATTCCCCATTGCCTGTTAATATTATTTCCCAGTTGCATGTGAAAACCATTTTATCATTTACTTTTAAAACTTTGGGTTCCCAATTTTCTCCCTTCCACCCTCCCCAACCACCCTTATTCAGAAGGCAAGCAACTTGATACAAGTTATACATGTGTAGTCATGCAAAACATTTCCATAGTAGTCATGTAAAAACTAAGTATATTTCCCTTCATCCTATCCCACCACCCATTTATTCTATTCTCTCTTTTGACCCTGTCCCTCCTCAGAAGTGTTTGCTTCTAATTACCCCCTCCCCAAATCTGCCTTCCATTCTATCATCTCCCTGCTCTCTTGTCCCCTTCCCCCCCCCATTTTCCTGTAGGGTAAGACAGATTTCCATACCAATTGAGTGTGTATGTTATTCCCTCCTTAAACCAAATCCAATGAGAATAAGGTTCACTCATTCCCTCTCACCTTCCCCCAGTTCCCTTCCACTGTAAAAGCCTTTTCTTGTCTGTTTTATGTGAGATAATTTAGCCCATTCTAATCTCCTTTTCTCCTTCTCCCAGTATAATCCTCTCTTACCCCTTGATTTTATTCTCCAGATATCACTGATTCATCTTCAATTCACCCTGTGCCCTCTAGTTATCTATCCTATCTCTCGACATATATTTTTGTTCAATCCAACTACCCTAATACTGACAAAGGACTCATGAGTTACAAATATCATATTTCCATGCAGGAATGTAAACGGTTCAACCTTAATAAGTCCCTTACGATTTCTCTTTCCTGTTTGCCCCTTCATGCTTCTCTTGAGTCTTGTATTTGAAAGTAAAATTTTCTATTCATCATTGGTCTTTTCATCAAGAATGTTTGAAAGTCCTCTATTTCACTGAATGTCTAATTTTTCCCCTGAAGGATTATACTCAGATTTGATGGGTAGAAGATTCTTGGTTTTAATCCTTTCTTATCTGACCTTGGGAATATTATATTCCAAGCCCTCCAGTCCCTTAAAGCAGAAACTGCTAAATCTTGTATTATCCTGATTGTGTTTCCACAATACTTGAATTGTTTCTTTCTGGTTGCTTGCAATATTTTCTCCTTGACCTGGGAGCTCTGGAATTTGGCTACAATATTCCTAGGAGTTTTTTTTTTTTTTTTTTTGGAGATTTCTTTCAGGAGATGATCAGTGGATTCTTTCAATTTCTATTTTACCCTCTGGCTCTAAAATATCAGGGCAGTTTTCCTTGATAATTTCTTGAAATATGATGTGCCTAGGCTTTTTTTTTTGATCATGGCTTTCAGATAGTCCAATGATTTTCAGATTCTCTCTCCTCAATCTATTTTCCAGGTCAATTTTTTTTTCTAATGAGATATTTCACATTATCTTCTATTTTTTTTCATTCTTTTGGTTTTGTTTTACAATGTCTTGATTTCTCATAAAGTCACTAGCCTCTATTTGCTCCATTCTAATTTTTAAGGAAGTATTCTCTTCAGTAATCTTTTGGATTTCCTTTTCCATTTGGCCAATTTTGCTTTTCAGGGCATTCTTCTCCTCATTGGCTTTTTGGACCTCTTTTGCCATTTGGGTTAGGCTATTTTTTAAGGTATTATTTTCTTCAGTATTTTGGGGGGCTCTATTAGCAAGCTGTTGATTTGTTTTTAATGATTTTCTTGCATCACTCTCATTTCTTTTCTCAGCTTTTCCTCTACTTCTCTTATGTGCTTCTCAAAATCCTTTTTGAGCTCTTCGATGGCCTGAGACTGATTCATATTTTTCTTGGATGCTTAGATGTAGGACCTTTGACTTTGTTGTTTTCTTCTGCTTGTATGTTTTGATCCTTTTTGTCACCAAAGAAAGATTTTATGGTCTGGCTTTGTGTGTGTGTGTGTGTGTGTGTGTGTGTGTGTGTGTGCAGTTTGCTCATGTTCCTAGCCAATTTCTTGAATTATAAATGCTTTGTTAAGGTAGGGGTCTGCTTCCAGTGTGGAGAATATACTGTTCCTAGCTTTGAGGGTTTTGTGCAGCTATTCTCAGAGATACTCCTAGGGACCTGTACATTTTCAGTTCTTCCAAGGGGGTATGATCAAGGGTGAGGTGTTTACTCCTTTCCTGGCCTGTGGTCTGGTTTGTGAGTGACCACAAGCACTCTTTTCTGCCTTGGAACTGTGAGAAGCATTCCCTCTCCACTGCCACTACAAGCTCCACCATGGCACCACTCCTCCTCGCCCCAGGACCACCACCCAGAACTGTGACCCAGATCCAAGCACGGGCAAAGCAAGAGAATCCTGTCTCAGAATCAACAAAGAGATCCCTGCAATACCCCTCTGATCAGCCACTGTATTCCCCTTCTGACTGTGGGCTGACAGTTCCAGTAGCAGTCGTGGCCCCAGAGCTGTGCCAGCACTAGGGCTGGTACTGAGCTTGTTTATCACCAGGGTCACAGATTTTTCCTACTAATCCTCTAAGTTGTCTATGGCATTTGCGGGTTGAGAAGTTTAGAAACCAGCACAACTGACCATGATTCAGTTCTCTGAGGGCTGCTCCAGGTTTGCTGAGACCTGGTCTTTGGCTGTGCATCCACGCTAAACTGCGTTCTTCTACAAGCCTGGAACAATAGACCTTTCCAATCAACTATGCAGGTTGTCTTGGTCTGGAAATCAGTTTTACTCTGTCTTTTTGTAGGTTCTTCTGCTCTAGAATTTTTTTTTTTAGTTTTCAGGCAATTGGAGTTAAGTGACTTGCCCAGGGTCACACAGCTATTAAGTGTCAAGTGTTGGTCTGAGGCTGGATTTGAACTCAGGTCCTCCTGACTTCAGGGCCAGTGCTCTATCCACTGCACCACCTAGCTACCCCTTAGAATTTTTTTAGGGCCATTTTTTAACAAGTGTTTGTAGGGCTTTGGGGGAGAGCTCAAGCAAGTCACTGTTTTCACTCCGCCATCTTGTCTCCGCCCCCCTTCCTCAAGCTTCTGCTTCTTAAGCTATAGTATCAATATGACCATGCAAACTTTCCTAGTCATCTCTTGTAGCAGCCAAGAATTCAGTTTTCTCTAAAGAGCACTCAGTAAAGCAACACCTTTTTTTTTTTTTTCAATCAGCATACCTCACAATACAAAGGATGCAGACAAAAGTCCAATAAAGGACAACATAGACAAGCACCTTAGTTTTTAGATGGTGCTAATGGATAATAAGGTAAATAAGGTTTATCAGAGGAGGATAATTGTGGGAGCCCAGCACAGAAGAAATGGGAGGGTACAAGGTGGCAAAGATAGGCAGGGGAGTTACTCTTAGACAGAAAGAGAGACTTTTCTCTTGGATGACACATCACATCAAATATTCCTCAGTGACAATTATATTTGATAAGTGAATTTGACATATTTAATATTACATTGCATTCCTTAAAGTGCATTATTCATACACATCAAATCTTTTCCAAAGAGGTTTTCTACAAGTTACAAAGGAAGCCAAATTTTGTAAAGCATCGTCTAAAAGAGTAGAGAATTTGATACTCTCTTAGAGCTTATTCATGCTAATGGGATTTAATATCCAAAAATCCACTTATTATAAAGATTGAAAAAAATAGAAAATTTTATATGGGGAAAATATAGCATATTCTTTCCTTCTGAATGTCCTATTTGTAACAATGAACTCTGCTTTTTCTCCATATGATTTTTTCCCCCAGAACAATTTCACAATCCTGGCTATTTAACATTATTCCTGAACATTGCATTCCCTTTTATTTGGCAGTTAGCCAGATTACTATCCCTGTATATAATTGGATCTATGGAAGTAAATTAAGCACTAGCAAAGCTACATTAATTTATGGCCAAATCAAGTTGATTTGCATTTGAGATGCCATGACTTCCCCTTAATACTGTCTTTTTGGTTTGTTCTTCAAAGCAAACTCTACTAGCAAAGCAACAAGGAAACACACACGATCCTGAAGTTATGGAAGCATAACAAAACTGAAGTGAGACATTGGTCTATCTTGCTCTTGTAGCCACAGATTATCTAGTGGACAAGAATCCAATCTACGCTGTGAAACTTCTGTCAAACATTTCTTTACTCCTTATCCCTCAATAAAAATCTTACCAGTTAAAGAAGGTAAGTCAAGTTTAGGTATGGATTTAGGGCATCTATGAATAATTAGCTTGTTGAATCTGATTGAATGGAATTGAAGTAATGATAAAATGAGCAAGTAGAAATGTCTTTCAGATAAATAGAATAAATTCTGGTTGAAATCAACACTAGAGTTAGAAATTTTGCATCTTCTTCATAGAAACAATTTGACAAGAGAATTCTCTAATGAAAGAATGCAAAGAAGAATGATCAAAGTGTGAAATATTGAGTTTGGGAGGAAGATAGTTAATAAATGTTTATTAATTGCCTACTGATGTGCCAGGAACTGTGTGAAGCTCTGGAGATACAGACACACACAGACACAAAATGCATTCCCTGCTTTCAAAGAACTTATAATCTAGTGAGAGGAAGAAAACATACAAGGAAACTAAAGGCCAAGGGGGTAAAAAGTGAAGGTGAAACAGAGGCTTGATGGAGAAGTCCAATTCTGCTTCTGGGAGCCAAGATGGCAGAGTAAGAAGTAAGTTGCTATCACTGTCTCTTATTAACCTCTGAAAGCCCAGAAAATATCACCCCAGGAAAAGCCCTAGAATAGCTGAACCAGCAGAAAGACAAGATTCAGCAGTCCAGTAGCTCAGGTAGCTTTAGAGATTAACAGGAAAGGCCCCTTTTGCCTTGCAGAAGGGAAGCAGTAAAGAACAGGAGGCATCACAGCAAACTAGTAGAAAGCCCCACCTAAGCATACCAGGGGGAGATCTTAAACCCCAGGTAGTGGAGCAGGCAAACACCAACACAATGACCCCCGAGTGCTTCAGTAAGGGCAGGGGAACCAGTGGAAACTAGCTTGAAAAACCACTACAACAGTGGTGTTCTACGGCAGCAAGGTCCCCTGGTGCCTCAGCAAAACTTTGGAAAGTTCTGTAAGGGAGAAAGTCTCAGGTGGAAAAACATCCTGCAGCAGCAAAACATCCATCTGCAAGGAGCAGAAGAAAGGGAAAGGAAAGGCTCAAGTGAGCAGGCAACTTCCAGGGGCCAGACTACCCAATCCTTCCCCTAGAATTCCAGTGCTGCTGATTCCAGCCCAACACCAAGTAAGCTGCCAGAACCCTACAGCCTCCAACTGCCCACATTGGAGGAGCCAGCACACAAATCCAGTGACCAGGCCCTGGACTACAAACACAAGAAACTTGGGACAGTGTCTCCTACTCCCCAGCAGGGCAGATCAATCTTTCAAAAGGCCAGGAAATAAGCAAACACCATGAGCAAAAAGTAATATACTATAGATTTTTATTATGGGAACAGTAGAGATCAAGGCAGAAATTCTGAAGAGACAAAATTGTCAATAAACCCACATTTAGAAACTCAAAAGGGAATATGAACTGGTCTGAAGCCCAAAA
Organism: Vombatus ursinus; assembly: GCF_900497805.2. Taxonomy (NCBI): domain Eukaryota; kingdom Metazoa; phylum Chordata; class Mammalia; order Diprotodontia; family Vombatidae; genus Vombatus; species Vombatus ursinus. Next base: position 13,290,236 of record NW_020949613.1, on the reverse strand, counting down.
AGCCTTCTTGGAAGAGCTCAAGAAGGGTTTTAAGAGTGAAATAAGAGAGGTAGAAGAAAAATTGGATAAGGAAATGAGAGATCTGTCAATAGCTTGGAAAAGGAAGGACAAAAATTAACTGAAGAAAAAAGCTCTTTAAAAAGAAGAATTGGCCAAACAAAAAAGGAGACACAAAAAAATCACTGAGGAGAAAAATTCTTTAAAAAATAAAATGGGCTAAATGGAAAAGAAGGTACAAAATCTAATAGAAGAAATCAATTTGTTAAAAATTAGAATTGGGCAAATGGAAGCAAATGACTCTAGGAGAAAGCAAGAATCAGTCAAACAGAAACAAATGAAAAAAGAGATGAAAACATAAAATGTCACTGGTAAAATAAATGACCTGAAAAATTGATCCAAGAGAGGCAATTTAAAAATTATTGGTCAACCTGAAAATCATGAAAAAAAGAGCCTGGCATCTTTCAGGAAATCATCAAGGAAAACTGCTGTGAGGTCCCAGAACCAGAGGGTAAAATAGCCATAAAAAGGATCCACTGATCACCTCCTGAAAGAGATCCTAAATTGAAAACACCAAGGAACATAATAGCCAAATTCCAAAATTACCAGGTCAAAGAGAAAATGCTGCAAACATCCAGAAAGAAACAAATTAAATATCATGGAAACACAGTCAGGATTACACAAGACCTTGCAGCTTCTACATTAAAAGACTGCAGGGTATGGAAGATGATATTCTGTAAGCAAAAGAGCTTGAATTACAATCAAGGATCAACTACCCAGCAAAAATGAACCTAATGTTTCAGAGGAGGAGGTGGACATTCAATGAAGTAGGGAACTTCCAAATCTTCCTGAAAGAAAAAAAAAGACCAGAGTTCAATAGAAAATTTAGTCTCAAATACAAGACTCAAAGACATAAAAAGGTGGGGCAGAGCCAAGACGGCAGAGTAAAATCAGTGACTTGCTTGAGCTCTCAGCAAAAATCCTCCAAATACTTATAAAAAATGGCTGTAAACAAATTCTAAAGCAGCAGAACCCACAAAAAAACAGAGTGAAACATACTTACAGCCCAAGATAGTCTGGATGATTGATCTGAAAGGTATATCGCACCGGGTGAGGAGAGGAGTGCAGTTCAGTATGGGTATGCAGGCAAGGCAGGCCTCATAGAACCTGGAGCAGGCCTCAGAGGACTAAATCACAGCCAGCTGTGGCAGTTTCCAGACTTCTCAACCCAGGAATGCCAAATACAACTCACAAGGTCAGTGGGAAAAGTCTGTGTCTCTGGTGAGAGAGAGAAGCAAGGTCCCGGCCCCAGTCCTCGAGCTTGGCCTGGGATGGTGGCTGCTTTTGGAACTAACAGCCCACAGACAGAAGGGGAATCCAGTGGCTGATCAGAGAGGGATTGCAGGGATGTCTCTGCTGTTGAAGGATTGTCTTCCTTTGCCCATGCTTGAATCTGGGTCACAGTTCTGGGTGGTGGTCCTGGGGTGAGGAGGAGTGCTGCCATGGTGGTGGAGAAGAAATCCTCCTCACAGTTCCAAGGCAGAAAAGAGTGCTTGCGTTCACTCATAAACCAGAGCACAGGCCAGGAATGGAGTTAACACCTCGCCCTTTATCCTAACAGCTTGGGAGAATTAAAAATTTACAGATCCCTAGAAGTATCTCTGAAAACAGCTGCATAAAACCACTGAAGCTTGGGACAGTACATTCTCCACATTGGAAGTAGACCCCTACCTTAACAAAGAGTTTATAACAAGTAATTGGCTGAGATCCTGAGCAACAGCACAAAAAGACTCAGACCATAGAATCTTACTTTGGTGACAAAGAAGATTAAAACATACAACCAGAAGAAGACCACAAAGTCAAAGCTCCTACATCCAAAGACTCCAAGAAAAATATGAATTGATCCCAGGCCATGGAAGAGCTCAAAAAGGATTTTGAAAAGCAAGTAAGAGAAAGAGAGGAAAAATTGAGAGTGATGTAAGAAAATCATGAAAAACAAATCAACAGCTTGCTAATGGAGACCCAAAAAATACTGAGGAAAATAACACCTTAACCCAAGTGGCAAAAGAGGTTTAAAAAGTCAATGAGGAGAAGAATGCCCTAAAAAGCAAAATTGGCCAAATGGAAAAGGAAATTCTAAAGCTTATTGAAGAAAAGAATTCCTTAAAAATTAGAATGGAGCAATTAGAAGCTAGTGACTTTATGACATATCAAGACACTGTAAAACAAATCCAAAAGAATGCAAAAATAGAAAACAACATGAAATATCTCATTGGAAAAGCAACTGATGTGAAAAATAGATCTAGAAGAGAGAATTTTAAAATTATTGGACTATTTGAAAGCCTTAATCAAAAAAAGAGCCTAGACATCATCTTTCAAGATATTGTCAAGGAAAACCTCCTTGGTGTTCTCAAATGAGAGGGTAAAATGAAATGGAAAGAACCTGCTGAACTCCTCCTGAAAGAAATTCCCAAAGGAAAACTCCTAGGAGTATTGTAGCCAAATTCCAGAGAGAGAGAAAGATAGGGGAGGTGCAGGGTGAGTTGAACATGAAGGCATGATATTTGGAGAATAAAAGTAAGGGGTGAGAGGATTATAATGGGAGAAGGAGAAAGGGATAAGCAGAATGGGGTAAATTATCTCACATAAAACAGACAAGAAAAGGTTTTTTCAATGGAGGGAAAACAGGGAAAGGTGAGAGGGAATGAGTGAATCTTATTCTCCTCAGATCTGGCTTACGGAGGGAATAACATACACACTCAATTGGTATGGAAATCTGTCTTACCCTACAGGAAAATAGGAGGGTAAGGGGACAAGAGAACAGGGAGATGATAGAGCAGAAGGCAGATTTGGGGAGGGGGTAATTAGAAGCAAACACTTCTGAGGAGGGACAGGGTCAAAAGAGAGAATAGAATAAATGGAGGGTGGGATACGATGAAGGGAAATATACTTAGTTTTTCACAACATGACTGTTATGGAAGTGTTTTGAATGACTGTATATGTATAACTTATATCGAGTTGCTTGTGTTTTCTATGAGGGTGGATAGGGAGGGAGGAAAGGAGAAAATTTGGACCTCAAAGTTTTAAAAACACATGTTAAAATTTTTTTTTGTTTTCACATGCAACTGGGAAATAAGAAAAACAGAAAATAAGGTATAGAAATCTATCCTGCCCTACAGGAAAATAGAAGGGGAAGGGGATAAGAGAAGGGAGGGGTAAGATAGAAGGGAAGGCAGATTAGGGGAAGAGGTGGGGAGGGAAGAGATGGGGAGAAAATTTGGAACTCAAAATCTTGTGGAAGTGAATGTTGAAAACTTTGAATAAATAAAAAAGACATAAAAAGGTAAATGGGACAGAAAAAAAAACGTTATTAATAATTGCAAACTGTTTACATCCCTGCAAGGGAAGATGACACTTGTAACTCTGGTGAACTATATTGTTATAAAACCATTTTGAAGGGGTGTATATATATATATATATATATATATATATATATATGG
>NW_020949613.1:13276403-13286639 GCF_900497805.2 Vombatus ursinus | reverse complement strand
GAGAGAGAGAGAGAGAGAGAGAGAGAGAGAGAGAGAGAGAGAGGGAGTGGGCATAAGTTGACCTTGATGTAGTGAGAAAAAATATATATATATAAGCAAGTTGGTTAAATGAATCTAAGTAAGTGGATTAATCCAATCTAACTAAGGGAAGGCATTGGGAAAAAATGAAAGAAGTAGGCAGACAAAGGTAAATTATGTTACAGGAAAAGGCACAAAAACCTCTTACAGTAGAGGGAAAAAAGGGAGGGGAGATGATCATTGTTTGAATCTTACTCTTACAAGATTTGGCCCAAGTATGGAATAACATAATTAGATAGGTATAGAAATCCAACTTGCCCTATAGGCAGTGGGAGGGAAAAGAGGAAAGAAAAGGGAAGGGGGATAGAAGGGAGGGAAGAAGTAGTAAGGGTAAAAGAGAAGAAAAAGGAGGAGGCTAATAGAAGGGAGGTGGGACTGAGGGAGGTTTGGTCAAAAGCAAAAAAACTAGGGAGGAGGGAAAGGGAGAAAAGAGAAAGAAAAGCATAAATGCGGGTGGGGGGAAGATGGAGAAAAAGACACAGATAGTAATCATAACTGGGAATGTGAATGGAATAAACTCTCCCATTGAATGGAAGCAGATAGCTGTATGGATTAAAAACCATAATCCTACAATATGTTCTTTATAGGAAACACATTTGAAACAGAGGGACACACACAGGGTAAAGGTAAAAGGCTGGAGTAGAATATATAATGCTTTAGCTGAAGTTAAAAAAAAAAACATTCTTGATCTCAGACAAAGCAAAAGCAAAAATAGATGTTATCAAAAGAGATAAGGAAGGAAACTACATCCTGCTAAAAGGCACCATAGACAATGAAGTAATATCATTCCTAAACATATATGCACCAAATGGTATGGCATCCAAATTCTCAGAGGAGAAGTTCAGAGAGTTTCAGGAAGAAATAGACAGTAAAACTCTACTAGTGGTGAACCTCAACCTCACCCTCTCTGAACTAGATATATCTCACCAAAAAAATAAACAAGAAAGAAGTTAAGGAAGTGAATAGAATATTAAAAAAGTTAGATGTGGTAGACCTCTGGAGAAAATTGAATGGGGATAGAAAGGAATATACTTTTTTCTCCATAGTACATGGCACATACAAAAAATTGACCATGTACTAGGGCATAAAAACCTCACAGTCCAATGCAGAAAGGCAGAAATATTAAATGCATCATTTTCAGAACATGATACAATAAAAAATATATGTAATAAAGGGTCAATGAAAGATAGACAAAAATAATTGGAAACTAAATATTCTAATACTAAACAATGAATGGATCAAACAAGAAATCATAGGAAAAATGAATAACTTCATTCACGAAAATGACAATAATGAAACAACTTATCAAAACTTGTGGGATGCAGGGAAAGCAGTTCTTAGAGGAAGTTTTATATCTCCAAATGCTTACATGAATAAAATAGAGAAAGAGATCAATGAATTGGGCATGCAACTAAAAAAAAACTAGAAAAAGAACAAATTAAAAATCCTCAAATAAACACCAAATTGGAAATATTATAAACCAAAGGAGAAGTTAAGAAAATTGAAATTAAGAAAACTAATAAATAAAACTAAGACCTGGTATTATGAAAAAATATAAAATAGATATACTTTTGATTAATTTAATTAACAAAAGGAATAGTTTACTTATCAGATTTATGGAGAACAGAAGAATTCATGACCAAACATGAGACAGAGGACATTACAAAATACAAAATAGATAATTTTGATTACATTAAATTGAAAAATTTTTGCACAAACAAGGCCAATACAACCACTATTAGAAGGGAAGGAGAAAACTGAGAAAGAACTTTTACAACCAGTGTACCTGATAAGAGAGTCATTTCTAAAATGCATAAGGAATTAAGTCAAATTTTTAAGAACGCAAGTAGTTCCCCAACTGATAAATGACCAAAGGTTATGAGCAAGCAGTTTTCAGATGAAGAAATTAAAGCCATCTATAGTCATATAAATCACTATTGATTAAAGAAATACAGACCAAAACAGCTCTGAGGTACCACATCACACCTATCAGATTGGCCAACATGACAAAACAAGAAAATGATAAATGTTGGAGAAGATGTGGGAAAATTGGAACACTAATACGTTGCTGGGGGAGTTGTGAAGTGATCCAACCATTATGCATTGGAATTTGGAACTATGCCCAAAGGGCTATAAAAATGTGCATGCCCTTTGACCCAGCAATAACACTTCTAGGGCTGTGTCCCAAAGAGATCATACAGATGGGAAAAGGACCTACATGTACAAAAATATTTATAGCAGTTCTTTTAGTTGTGTTAAAGAATTGGAAATTGACTGGATGCCCATTAATTGGGGAATGGCTGAACAAGTTGTGGTATATGAATGTAATGGAATGCTATTGTGCCATAAGAAACAATGAGCAGGCAGACTTCAGAAAAACCTGGAAACACTTGCATGGATTGATGCTGAGCAAAGTAAGCAGAATGAGCAGAACATTTTACACAGTAACAGCCATGTTGTGCTATGACTAATATTGATAGACTTAACCCTTCTCCTCAATGCAAGGATCTAAGACATCTCCAAAGGTCTCATGATGGAAAATCCTATCCACATCCAAAGAAAGAACTATGGAGTTTGAATGCAGATTGAAGTATACCAATAGTATGCTATTTTTTTCTTCTGTTTTCATTTATTTCCTCTATCTGGTGGTTCCTCCTATTGGTTCTAATTCTTACTTACAACATGACTAATGTGAAAATATGTTTAATAGGAATGTTTATATGTATAGCCTACATCAAATTGTATGCTATCTTGGGGAGGGAGGTGAGGAGTAAGGGGGAGAAGATTTTAAAACTCAAAAGTTTATGGAAGTGATTGTTGATAAATTAAAATAAATTAATAAAATTTAAAAAAAAATTAAGAGACAGCTATACTAGACACCCTTCTTAAAAGGAGACTTGGGAAGAAGTTCTCAACTCTATCCTCCAATCAGAGGAAGCCCAGGAGCAGAGGGTATTTCTGAGGTGTAAGGTCCAGTGCTGATGTGATATTGTAAAATGAGCAGATCTGAGTGGCATGATAGAGACTCCAAAGGAGTGTAGTCAGTTTGCAAAATGATTTTCATATGCATTATATAATTTGATCCTCACAATAACCCTGGGAGATAGGTGTTATTATTATTCCTATTTTACAGATGAAGAAATTGAGAGTGAGAGAGATTAAAAGACTTGTATATGATATTTTACTACCCTATCTTAGTATGGTCCCCAAATCTGTGGATTTATTATTATTACTATTAGCCTACTTTGCACTGCAGCTGGCTTGCTTGGAACTTTATTCTTTGATTAAATGTGAGGTTTGCTTCTGGTTTTTTAATTTTCTTTTTACAAGGTACTAGAGAAGGTCAGATTTTTTTGTTTGTCATAGTAGATGTCCAAGGCAAGATTTAAATTCAGATTTTCCTGACTCCAAGTTGACCCTATCTACTGTGCTACCTACCTTCCTAATAAGGATCTTGGATTTAGAGAAAGCTAGCAATAGAATGGTTATACATGTAGGAAGAAGAGCAGAATAATTTTTTATCATAGAATTCACTCCACTATGCATATGCTGGCCTGCCTGATTTCAAATCCACAGAAAAATATTCCTCTCCCAGGTTAAGCCCATCATCTCTAATTTCAGTACCTTGCTGCTAATTCAGCCTAGACTAAGGGTCAGAAACTGTCATTCTAGGTCCTTGGATGTGGCTTTTTGACTGAGTCCAAGTTTTACAGAACAAATTCTTTCATTAAGGGGATTTTTTCTTGTGAAGTTTGGATTCAGTCAAAGGGCCTCACTTGAGGACCTAAAGGGCCACATGTGGTCTGTAGGCTGCACATTTCCCACCCTTGGCCTAGATTGACACCACCTTCCTCAGCCTCCTCTCTTCTCTGATTGGAGGGCTAGAGGGTGGAGCATCACATTCCTCACAATGCCTTCCTTTATAGAGGTCAAAAGCTAGTCTTTTCTGTCCACTGCATCTATCCATCTGCACCTTTTGCTTTACCTAGTTTTAACTCCATGGAATTAGATACCCCATAGTTTCCTTTACTCCCCTTCCTCTCTGACACATACTGGCAATTTGACTCTGAGGAAGTCACTTGAAATCTCAATTCCCCTAATCAATGTCTTTAGACTATTTGTTCCAAAACAGTTGGGGACCTGATTTGATTGAGGGAGTTTCCTCTATTATGTTCCATAAATTGATGAAATCATAAGAGTAGATCCCTGCACCTAAATAAATAACTACACAAATATATAAAAGTAAACAAATATGTATGTAAATAAATTAACAGGAGCAGCTAGGTAGTGCAGTTGATAGAGCACTGGTGCTAGAGTCAGAAGGACCTGAGTTCAAATGTGATTTCAGATACTTGACACTTACTAGTTGTGTGACCCAGGGCAAGTCACTTAACCCTGATTGCCTAGCAAAAATAATTAATTAATTGATTAATCAATTAACAAATGAACAACAAGTCAAGGAACAATGGAACAGACAGATTGATAGATAGATGGATAGAATAAGGGAAAAATCAAGTAAATAAAACCCCTATGCCACAGGGTTCTTCTTTTTCATTTTAATTTTTAAAATAAATATCCCCTTTTTAAATTACATTAAAACTCATTTGTGGAATAAAACAATCATTTTCACAACATAGTACAATAAAAAATATAATTTACATGAAACTGCAAATTTACTCTGCACAACTTGCTAGTCCTTTGAAACACACATCAAAATTATCATATAAATGACTTTTTTTCTTTTTTATTCCCTCCCCCCATCACTCCCTAGATATGGTTACCATTAGACACAAACAGGTATACACACACATGTACATGCATACATGATCATATATACATATATATGTATATGTATATGCATACCTGCTTGTGTGTGGGTGTGTGTGAAATTACTCTATAAATACTTCTATTTATCAGTTCTTTCTCTGGATGTAGAGTGTCTTTCTTCATATGTCCTTTGTAGTTAATATAGTAGTCAAAATAACTGATGTATTACTCAAGGTCGTTCTTAAAACAGTATTGCTATTACTGTATACAATATTCTCTTGATTCAGCTCATTTAGCTCTTCATTATCCCATGCAAGCCTTTTTATGTTTTTCTAAGATCATTGAGCTCATCATTTCTTGTAACACAGTAGTATTCCATCATAATCATATGCCACAAATAGTTTAACCATTCCCCAATTGATAAGCATCCCAGCAATTTCCAGTTCTATGCCACCACAAAGAGAGCTGCTATACACATTTTAGAACATATAGGTTCTTTCTTGTTTCCTTTATCATCTTTGGAAATACACCTAGTATTCTTTAAAAAAAATGTTGATATCAGTTTTAGTATAATTGGTTTTCTTTGTAATCTTATGAATTTATTTTATTCATTAACATATTTTATTATGATGAGTCCATACGATTTGCCAGACTGATAAAGGGATCTATAAACACAAAAAGTTTAAGAACCAACCCCTGACCTACACAGAAAATGAAAAAAAAACCTTCCCCATAATTAGAGTAATTCCTTACTCGTGAATGTACTGTTCACAATACAAGATAATGTTTTATTGAACAAATAAAAAAAGGAAAAAACTAAAAACAATTTAAAGTGCACCTATTTGTCTCTGAGATTTCATAATGTAAAAATCCATAGTCACAGTCCAAATCCTAAAGTTGCCCTGGTTGAGAACCCTCACTAGTCTATTCATTGTCAATTTTTCTCTACCTATCCTTGTTGAGAGAGGTGTGGATCTTTCTCTGCTTCCTCTTGGTTTCTTGTATTGCTTTCCAGTGCTGCTGCCCTGCCATCATTTTACTTGCTCTCTTATACAAGGTGAGGAAAGAACCTTGGGTATAATCTCCACATAAAAGAAAAAGAGTTAATGTCAAAGATTTTCCTTATCCAGAAAGAGTGATCATTCCTCTGAAGTACATCACCCTTCTGCTATCCAGACTTGAAATTTTTTGTGGAGTTTTCTTTCCTTCTTTTTTGTCCATTCTCTTTGCCCTTCACAAAAAGCTCTACTCTCCTACCTTACATGGAAGTGACCTTGAATTTTTAAAGGATTTTTCATAAGAGTTTAAGTTTTACTGAAATATGCAAAGACTTATCAGGTCTATTAATTTGAAAGCCTAGCTAGATATGAAAATGATCATCATAAGAAGATTGATTTATCATTTTATAAATTTGGGGGGTCATGTTTATCTATGAAAAAGACAAACTACAAAATTACCTTTAGTCAATCTCCTTGAAGGTCCATTTTCTTTTCTTTGTGAAATGAACCTCAGGTACACTTAAACTGACTTCCTTACTGTTCTTTACATATGACATTAGATTTCCCTTCTCTGTGAATTTGCACTGGCTATGGAATACTCATAATAACATTCCTTTGTGCAAAGGGAAAAATAATAACTAGTTGTTGACAAAGCAGTCATTTCAAAATTGTCTGCTATTTGCTGTCCAATTGTCAATTGGTTAGCATCAATGAGGAGGTAAGAATAGATAATAATTTATAGGAAGGAATTACAGCTTCATTAACTTGAACTGTTTAAATGAGTTATCAGTTCTAGTACATTGGAAATGGTCAGAATGAAGACATTGAGAAATGTAGCTATATGTGTGTATAGGTGTATTTGTACATGTATGTTAGAAATTTGTGTGAAACATACACACACATACATACACATGTCTATATACTTTTTCTCTCCTTCTAGTGAACAGCACTCATATTTAAGCTTTCAATTCAAACCTATAGCCAGTTTGTACTGAAACAAACTAAATTCGGTTTCAAAATTCTCATTTCCTTAAGTTTGTTTTCCTTTTAGGTGTCCTTTGTTTACCTAGTCTTATTGTTACTATTCAAGTAAATATAATATAATTATACAGATTCCAATAACCACTCTTATTTTTTGTTTAATTTTCATTTATTTAAAAGTGAATAACTCATTTCCCTAGGTTAGAAATTCATTCATTATTTGCTCATGCATTCTTCCCTATATTTAAAAGAAGTATGGCACAAAAGTTGTGGTCAAGTACTGGTCTTGAAATCAGGAGGACTTTGTTAAAAATCCCCTTATATACTAGCTATTTGAGCCTAGGCAGGGCATTACTTCTCTCTACCTCAGACAACTCCTAAGGTCTTATCTACTAAGTTGTGATATTCAAAGAGGAGGAAGGAGATCCCATCCTGGGTATTCTATCAAAGCATCTGCTAATAGTGACTATATTCTTCCTGAGATACAACATTTCACCATCTTCACTAACAGGTTCATTCTCCCTTCATCACCAGCACCATCTCCACCTCCATTAATTAAGAAGTACTTCCTTGTTTGGAACTCACAGTCCATTTTGTAGCAGAATTTCTCAGGTGGCAGAGGCAGCAGCTCTGTTTCTTTTGCTTATACTACTTCCTGAAGTCCATCATTAACCATATGCCCTTACTTCCAGTTATTCTCAGAAAATTGAGAACCCCAGAGAAGGTTGGCTTGATGAAACAAGGTTGACATATGGTGCTGGCATGTGGTCTCATGGAAGTCCAAGATGTCAGCTAAGCTAGCACTTGATTGTGACACAGATTACTGGGTGTCAAGTATAGCTTTCACTCTTTAGGTAACACCTTCAACTTGATGCCATGTGTACTTTCAGAGAGACCATCTGAGTCCACGTTATTTTTTCCCAGGCTAGTAGTGAATGTTAAATTCAGATTTGGCTAGGACTGCTTCCCCTCTTTGGCAGGTAATATCTAACTTGGCACTAGTCAAAACATGCCAGTAGACTGCTTTCAGTCCACATTTGCTATTTGGCTCTATACACAGTCTTTGAACTTTTCAGTAATGCCCAACTTCACAGTCAAGAACTCCAGCTTGTGAATGGGATGACAAATCTGTCACTATTTCCTATGGGCTAAATGTAGACTATTTGAGGTGGCCCTTACTCTATTAAGATAACTCTGTCCCTAATCCCTCCATGCTAGTATCTCTGTGCAGGACAAATACCTTGGTTGTATCTTCTTGGATACAACATTGTCTCTGTATAAGACAGTTAATGACGCTTTGAAAACTTATTAATATTTACCCATCATCAGTCTCAAAATGATTTTATGGGCTTAAAAATATTTCAGCCTTTCTTCAATTCTGCTCCTCATTCTCTCCAATCATGAAAGCATGAAGGTCAATCAGTGATTTAGCAATAGAACTGTATTAATAATATAAGTGTTTGTGATAGAAAATTCCTTAAATTTTGGAGGCTTGAACTTGTTTTGGACATCCTAATTTAGGGGCACTTCTATATTTTTAGGGCACATAACTGAGTACAAGAAGTGAACAGAACAATGTCTGAGGTGAGTCTTCTCCAATCTCACTTTATCCATTATGCCACTTTCAAATTTAAAAAGTGCTTTTCCCAAAACCTCTTGGACACAATACATGTCCTCAATTTCTATTCTTGGTAAACTTTTCCATACTGGTAAAAAGTTCACTTACAAGTAATATTCTGCACATGTTTTGTTCATCTCCTTCCAAAGACAGGGAGCTATCAACACTAGCTCTAAAACTGCTAGTGGAAGCTTAGGAAACTAAGACAAAAGTGTCCCCCTCTTTTCTGATACCCATTACATTGCATGGACTAAATTATAAATTATAATTTGTCTCTTTTTACCCTTTCCCTTACACTTTTTACCCTTTTAACCATTTTACCCTTTACCTTTATACCCTTTATAGTCATTCTACCCCAGTCCTTAAGAACTCTGAAATCATTTTCCTGGGGAGAGTCATGAGAACAAGTATATTATCTTTTCAGGAAATAAGGGCAGCTCTAGTCCCATTTCTCTTTAATGACAATTGTTGGGCAGACTAGAGATTCTGCCATAAGACGGATTAGTTTTCCTCTTATATACAATTAATGTGTAGGCATTTATACTATCTCACATTGATAGGAAAATAATAGCTGATGCCTCTAGACTATCCCTGCAGTATAATCCACAAGCTGGCCTACTTGATTCCTGGGCTTGGATTTTCCCAATATATGCAGAAATATAAATGAATATAGTATCATGAAATTGAAATTTCAATGCTTGAACTTATTTGAGTAGAATCTATCATCTTGGTGAGATATCCATGATCTATAAACACAGAGGTTTTTCTTTCTCTTTTTTCCCTATCTTCTAGTCAAAATGGCCCTACTACTATTCCCTGTGTGTGACTCCATTTCCCACCATATTGCCTTTGTGAAGGCTCTCTTACAATCCTAGAATGCTACTCCTCTTCACCTTTACTCCTTAGAAACTCTAGCTCAAGTGACACCTCCCATAAGTCACCTTTCCTGATACAGCCATATGATAATGTTATAGACTTGGAATGATGTATATCTTTTTCCACATTTTTTTTCCTCCCCCACACCCTTGAAAAATATTTTCCATAAAGGCGAGGATTATCCCTGTTGTTTTCTTTGTCTTTAGTCTCTAGTAAAGTGTTGGCCACATAGTAGCTGCCAAATAAATATTTATTGAATCAAATAATTGAATTGAATTCAATAAATGGAAGACTGTCTTTGCTTTTTAACATGTTGCAGTTGTTACAAATTGTCATCTAAGAAATCCCTTAAAAATGAGAGTCAATCTTATATTTGATCGTTCTAAGCTTGTTGATTCTTAGCAACATTCTGGCTATTTTCTTCTTCAACCTCTGATCACAGCTGTCACCTTTTTATTCTCCTCTTGAATCACAGGTGAAAGCTTTATGCATAGATATTCAGTGCTCTCCATGCCAGAAAGTAATGTTCCACGGTCCTTAAGCAACACCACACTATGGCAAAAAGATTGTCTATTTTTAAAGATTGAAACACCAAAAACATGCCCCTATGAGGCTCTGTTGCAGTCACTATTCTCTCCAGTACCTGATAACAGCCATCCATGTAGTGTTTCAAAAAACATAGGCCAAATAGTAATTATTTTTTCATAATAGGGCAAAAATATCTGAGGAAATATGGCACCTTTGTATAGGGGATACATTCGGGGTTGTTGAAATATTTGTCATATAACTTGCCTGACTTTTTCCCCCAGATCTGGTGTGACTTTCCTTCTTTCTTTCTCTTTCTCTATCTCTTTCTTTCGTTCATTCTTTCTCTTTCTTTCTTTCTTTCTTTCTTTCTTTCTTTCTTTCTTTCTTTCT
>NW_020949613.1:13264788-13276393 GCF_900497805.2 Vombatus ursinus | reverse complement strand
TCTTTCTTTCTTTCTTTCTTTCTTTCTTTCTTTCTTTCTTTCTTTCTTTCTCTCTCTCTTTCTTTCTTTCTCCTTTATCTCCTCTGTCTGTCTGTCTGTTTCTCTCCCCCCCCCCCCCTCCCCCCCCCCCCCCCCTCCACCACAAGCACAAGAAAATGGCTTGGTCTCTTTAAGAACTCAGAGTCTCGAGTTTGAAAGATTTGTGTTCACTGTCAATGACCCAACTATTCAATCACACACTGATTATCTAGGAATTTTGGAAGACTTCATTTCACATAAGAGAATGTTTATATCATTGTGCCTACTGAATATCTTGCCTAACATAATACCACTACTTAGAGACTGAAAATATCTATAGACTCTTTGTCATTGAGTTTTCATTTCTATTCAGGAGGATTATGAAAACAGAGAGCTTTGTATAGCTCTGTAGTCATTCTACTACATAACTTTTAATGTCTAAAAAGCCATTTCTCTACTTCACCTTTACCTTCACTATGCAATGCACAGGAATAGAAAACACATTGGATGCAGAAGATCTCAGTTCAAATATCAGCTCTAAAATTTATCTCTTATGTGGCTTTTCACAAATGATTTAGCTATTTTTTATGACTTAACATTTTCCTCATTAGACTAGATGATCTTGGAGGTTTCTTCAAGTTCTGAAACTTATGTTCCTATTAAAGTCTAAGGGATGGAGAACATGGGGCCTCAAGGCCACATGTGGCCTTCTAGATCTTCAAGTGGGGTCTTTTGACTGAGTTCAAGTTTTACACAACAAATCCCTTTAACTGCAGGTTCCCCACCCCTGCCCCCTAAGCAGTTTCATTCTGTGTTAGTGCTTGCAAGGGATATGGCACTTTTATGTTTTGTTTAGTTGTTTCAGTAACATCAGACTTTTCTGACCCCGTTTGAGGTTTTCTTGGCAAAGATACTGGAGTGGTTTGCCACTCTATCCACTGTACCACCTAGATGCCCTGACATGCCCTTTATTTTTTCATTATTACTGAAGTCTAAGGGGGTTTAAATGAAGCATCAGATTGTAACCATTGAATCAGAAACTCTAATAGCTGAATAACTTAGATATGTATGGGGATAACTTGATCAATTCTTCTGGTTTATATGATTCTATACTTGGGATTACATATCTGTCACATCACATCTATCTCAGTTAGCAGTTCCATGTAAATTGAATAATGCCACCCATTTTGAGACAAGGACAGAGACAAAGACAGAGAGAGACAGGCAAACAGAAATACAGAGATATGGACAAACATTGAGGCAAAGAGAAATAAATAGAGACAGACAGTCAGAGAGATCATACAGACAAATAGAGAGAAGAAGAGATAGGCAGATAGACAGATACAGAGAGATAGACAAAGGCAGACAGAGAAAGTAGAGAGAGAATAGACTGCTGTCCCTAAACAATGTCTGAACATTGACAGAGAGTTTGCAAATTGGTCTTTGTGAGTCAATATGGAAATGGGTATAGTTCCAATTGTAAGATGTGAGAAAACTAGATAGTATATTGGATAGAGTGCTAGACTTGGAGTCAGAAAGGATCTAGTTCAAATGTTTCCTTAAGACCCTAGCTGTGTGACCCTCAGTAAATGAGTACCTCTACTAGCCTTAGTTTCTTTATAAAACAGAGATGCTAATAGCACTCCTTCATGAGGTTGTTTTGAGGATTAAATGACATAGCATGTCATTTTAAGATCTGCATTTTGCAAACCTTAAATACTATTTATTATTATATGATTTCTGTTGCTCCTGGAAGAAATATTGTGTATGAGGCCTTGGGATCAAAGAACTCACAATCCAAAACAAAAGTCTTCAGAAATGGAGCTAATCTACTCTAAATGTACATTTTTAGCTTTTTATATTTTGGCCAGTCCTAAAGATAAGTGATTCCCTGGTAATGGCTGCCATTCGCGGGAGGTGCAGGAGCATTTCAGGGAGAGAAAGAGGAGGAAGAACAGCACAGCAAGGAGCATGTGGCAGGAGCAGTGAAAAACTGACAAACTCCCTTTCAGGGAGCCGAAAAGACTTTCAGAAAGCAGTCAAACAGGATGACAGAGTATTCCATAATGGTGATTGGCAACCAGCACTTTCATTAAGAGCTGCTGTGGGCTATGGCTGAAGGAGAAGTAACTGTAGTTAGACATCCTGAAGAATTGTAGTAAGAATTACTGACATAGAAGAACAACCCAAGAACAACTTCTGATAAAATCCTACCATAAACAGTTGATAAAATGGCTATGTATGTATAGTGCTTTGTAGACTATAAAGCATTTTTAACAAAAGAAGTTGTTTTATTATCATTATTATTACTGATAAAGCCATCAGTTCACTTCTTCCTGAATAATTTTAAACTTCTCTGTGCATGTGATAAAATGAGAATATTTTATAGATACATAAATAAGTCATACATTGAAGCTTCTATTTTTTTTTTAAAGTACTGGACGTTTGGTAAGCCTAATGAATTAGAAACTTGAAGCAATTATTTGGATAATACAAAAGATAAGACCCATTTAAATCTAAATGCCCAAAAAATAGGAATTAAAATATGTATTTTGGGTTATCTCCTTCCTAATCAGCAAATGCAAATGCATTTTTTCAATACTTATTTTTGAGAAGTTTGCAACACTGAATAGTGTTGGTGCTTCTCTCCTTTAAGCAACTTTTCCCTTGCTTATGTCACACTGAAGTCTTATGATAGTCCTCTAAATGTCATGATTGCTAATTTTTTGTCCCCCCTGTCTCATTTTCTTCCACTTGTCACTTAAGTATTGGCATTTTCCAAGGTTCTGCCCTAGCCAGATTTTTTCTGTTTTCTCTCTACTCTGTCTCTTCACCATTTCTGTATCTACAAATCTACAAATCTACAAATCCCACCTATGTCACTTATATGCCTGTGGGTACTTGAGCAAGTAATTTATCTTCTCTGAGTCTCAGTTTTGAGCCTCAGTTTCCTTATCTGTGAAATAAAAAGTATAGGGGCAGGTAGGTGGCACAGTGTATAGAGCACTGGTCCTGGAGTCAGGAGGACCTGAATTCAAATCTGCCCTCAGACATATAACACTCAGTAGCTGTGTGACTCTGGGCAAGTCTCTTAACCCCAATTGCCTCACCAAAAAAAAAAATAATAATAATAAATAAAAATAAAAAGTGTAGGCATAGATGACATCTAAAGTCCTTTCTAGATCTCTGTGTCTTGGACTATATGAATATTCCTCCTCTATGGACTCTATATTTATTTATTTTTTTTAATCAACAAGCATTCATTTATTCTCCCTCTCATCCTATCCTACTCCCTTTTGTGGAGTAGGGGAGGGAGAAAAACAAAATCTTCACAACAAATAAGCATTATTAAGCAAAAAAAAATTAACATTGACCATGCCAAAAAATCCCACTGCTTTATTCCCTATACTTTCCCACCTTCTTACATTTGTTGACCTTGACACGTCAGTTTCTGCCCTTCCCTTGAATCTGTACTGTTTAAATCCAACCAATTCTTCCAGTCACAGTAAATATTACCTGTTTCACTAAGCCTTCTCCAGATCTTCCTACAAAGATTTTAATCTTTCCCTACATTCTGCTGTAGCACTTTGCTCTTTTATGTAGTTATCTCTGTCTACATTGATTATAACAATTTGTGTAAATAAATCTGAGTTTATCTTATCTCTCCTACTAAACTTTAAGTTCTTCTAAGCAAGAGCCACCTTTTACTGATTCATCTTTTTATTTGACAGACACCTTACTTTTCTGAGATTAGGCACTCAACAATTGTTTATTGGAATGAGTTTTTTTTAATTGTTGAATCTAAAACATTGCTTTAATTCTTTACATCACTTTCCAACTTAAGATATGGCAAATGACCCTCATCTATGTGGGGAAGAGAAAAACCTCAGCTTTCTCATGTGTTAAATAGGAAAAACAAAACCAGTCCCCTCCCTTCCTCCTTGAGATTCCGTGAAAAAATAATTAGACCTTGCCTTGTTTCTCCAGAGGAAAGAACTGTACATTATTAATATGTTCTCAAAGGCATATGAGTGGAATTATTTTTACACTGAACTTAGAAATAATGCAACTCTCTAAGAACACTGGACCAAGAAAATTGGATATGGCCTAACAAGCAGAGAGAACCCAATGGTATTATTCATAACATTTCTTAATATATGAACTATTCAAGCATTTGGCAATGATCAAATATATTTAGAATGGGTTTTGCAGCTGTCTGAAAGTGTAAATAGCTTCTTGAGTAAATATACTGTTAAATGTCACGCATGTACAAAATTGAACTTCCACCCTAATTTTTAAAGAAAATGCCTGTAACCTAGCATCCATTTAATTTTGGTACTTTGAGGACCAATTATATGCACATATATTGATAAACATACAAGCACACACACACACACACACACACACGCACACACACACTATAGTCTAATGAGCATTGACCTACATATCAGAAAAAGTTAAGTTTAAGTTGTAATTCTGAAGAAAGTGTATACCCATAGATAATTATTTTTACCTCTCTTTGACTTCATTTTTCATCAGTAAAGTGAAGAGGGTATACTAAAATTTTATGTCATTTTATTTTGTATATACTTTTGTGTGTACTTTATATTGTATATATGTATATACACATATACATGTATACTCACACCCAAAAAACAGTATTTTATAAATGAATGTAAGCTCCTTGAAGTCAAGAATTGTCTTTTGTTGGTTTTCGATTCTGCCTCTCCTTTATAGTCTTATATAAAGTATAGTGACTGGCACATAATAGACACTGACAAAAATTGGCATGGATCCATAGATTATAGGCATAGATTACCCTTCAGAAATAATTTCATTTCATTGAAATTATTTTTATTTGATACCACTACTTGTTTGTAATCTGAAGTAAAGGAAAGAATAGAACTGATAGCCAAGGCGTGATTCATTCAGATATCTCTATAAGATGATAGCTTCATATGACCAGCAGCTCTTTTCAGTCTCCCTCTTTCCTCCAGCCCAAAAGAGTACAAGGGAGTTTGATGTGTAAAAAAAAGAGTAATGAAGGGTCAGCCATGTTTTCAAACTGATGGACAAAGGCCCACCCCATTCCTTTTGATCTTGAATTGGAGAAAGAGAGGTGAAGGGAAGTAGGGAGGGGATTGGAAAAATGGGAAGTAACAAAGGCAATTTGCATTTGCAGGAGACCTGCTTTGCTTTCTGGTTCTCCATGCTTTGATATATTTTGGAATGCTGTCACTTTTTTTTGTATATTTTGTTTTGAAAAGAAAAGCTAATGGGAGGAGTAATACTAATTGTTTTTCTTAGCATTGATTTTGACAATAGCAAAGAATTTAATTTTTTTAAGGATATCACATGTGAGAAATTACTGAGGGGAAGAGCTGGGGAGGAAGACAGGGTCAAGTTTAGGTCAGGAAAATAGGTTGTTGTTCAGTTGTGTCCAATGAGTGGTGACCCCTTTTGGGGTTTTCTTGGCAAAAGTACTGAAGTGGCATTACATTGTCTTCTCTAACTCATTACACGGATTAAGAAACTGAGGCAAACAGGGTTAAGTGACTTGTTCAGGGTCACACAGCTAAGTGTCTGAGGCTGTATTTGAGCTCAGGAAGATGAGTCTTCCCAACACCAGGCCCAGTGCTCCTTCCATTGAGCCACCTAACTGATCCTATATATAGATAAATCTCATTAGCTAGGTTCCAGTTAAAGGATATCTGACATTCACAACCTTGGGAAGGTACCATTGTAAGTCTCAGTTCCTGTACTTATATCTCAAAGATTTTTTAATGATATATATCTATATCTATATCTATATATAGATATACATATACATATACATATATAGAGAGAGTGTGTGTATGTATATATATATGTGTGTGTGTGTGTGTATGTGTATGTGTGTATATATATATATGTTCCTATGCTTATGGTTTGTTATCATATATGTCTGAATTGAATATATATATATATTTTTATTCCAAAGTATTTTCTTTAATCATATCAGCAAGTACCTATCCAAATCAACTATAAGGAGAGGAGGGAGGAAGGGTGGAAGAAAAGAAAAGATTTTTGAAAAAATTATGTGGCATAGCACAGCCTCCAGATATCTAATTTTAACAACTTACTGTATTGAAATCTGAATTAATTAGAAACACAGGTGCAAGTGACACCATTATACAGCAGTGTTTTGAAGAGAATTAAAAATTACTACAATTTACAATTACAGTTCTGTAAAGTACAATGCATTATTCAAAATACATATCCTTCATATTCATGTCAGTCAGTATTAGGCATGATTACTGAGGTTTATACAAACTAAATCAAATAGACACTTTGAAAATATTTAAATTTTAATCTGCAGCAGTGTCTCTATATGCTAAGATGATTGATCCAGGAGAAGAAATTTAATTGTATATTTGGGAAAAATAAACAAACATATTCCTCCCACAACTCCTACCATTAGTATTAATTAATTGCAATAGAAATTATGCTACATTGTGATAGATTAAATGATTAAAACCTGGCACTCACTTCTGTCAAAATAGCAATGAGAGGTTCTTACTGTTTCTAGTGTCAGTTGGTCAGTCAATAAACATTTATTAAGTGCCTATTATGTACCACTTACTGTTTAAGCACTGGGGATACAAAGAAAGCCAAAAACAAAACCAAAAAACCAAACCAAACCAAAAAAAAAAAACAGTGTCTACTCTCAAGAAGCTCATAGTCTAATGGGAGACAATATGAAAACAACTATGTACATAAAAATATATGAAGGATAAATTAGAAATAATCAAAAGAGTGTAGGCACTATCATTAAGAAGAATCAGGAAAAGCTTATTGTGGAACATAGAACTTTAGCTGAGATGTGCAGGAAGTCAGAGAAATCAAGAGGTATGGTAAAGAAGAGATAGTATTTTAGGCATGGAGAACATCCAGTCAAAATGATCTGAATGGAGAGATGGAGTGTCTTGTGCAAAGAACGTATAATCAAAGGTTGTTTGAGAAAGAGAATGAAGGTATTATCCCATTTATAAATAAGGACATTTAGGCTCTGAGAGGTATAGGTCATATTTTAGATTTCAGATAGAGAAGTTAAACTCAGGTCTCTTGACTCCAGGAAGATTGTTTTCTTGTACAACAAAACACTGATTGACCATCACCCTTAATAAGCCACCTCCCCTCTTCCAAACATCATTTCCTAAAGATTCATTATTTTTCTCTGTAACTTTTCTCCTTCATGGTAACCCTGGTTTGTTCTTTTAATTCTATTTCCCCATGTAAAAACCATGGAAACATGGTACTCAAGAGCTCTGCCTTGGACTCCAAATCAGCAGTAACAATGGCTTTGTACTTGAGCTGTCTTGTCTTCTTGTGGGCAAGCACTATAAGAGCTGTTCAGGAAGTAGCCAAATGTATCACCTTAAATAAACTGCAATTGCTACAGGGACATTCAGCATATTCTGAAACAACAAAGGAATGAGCTAGAGTCGAGTTAGAATTTTGAATGCTATCCTTAGATGTACTTCAAAGATCATTTGGTTAAACCCACAAATAGTAGCTAAACTAGGATCAGAGCCCCAGTCTCCTGAGTCCTAGTTCATCTTCTCATGATACCATATTACTTCCCTAAAACGCCATTCCTAAAACATTTTTCACCTGATTGATAGGTGTAGTAGAATAAAACTTTCTATATCAATGAAGTCTTGAAAATTAGACTTGTCTGTACTTAAGACATCTTTAAAAGTAAGGTTCATGAGGATTAGGTCAATAGCTATTGTAACCTGCACTTTTTTTCAGAATTCAAACAACATCAACTTTGAATTAATATTTATATATTTACTTATTTGCTTAACTGAATTATTTTTTTATGAGCAACAACCAAACAATTTTCAAACTAGTTGGTGGGGTCAATATCAGTCAACCCATTTTCCCTCCAACCCTTCTACATTTTCCACATATTTACATTTTGTATCTTCCCCCAGAGATTTTACTATATGATAAAGGGGAATAATGGGATTATATAAATGGTCATAGTTCAAAATAGAATATAAGTCCCATGGGATAGTTATAAACAAATTGCCTTGGGGGGTGGGAGGAAAAGGAATAGAGAAAATTGCACTGCATTTGAAGTCATTGATATGGGCTTAAATTACTACATCCTTTTTGATAAAAACCTCTCTAGGTCACTATGTGGTGTAGCAGACAGAGCCCTGGGCTTGGAATCAAGAAGACTTCTCTTCATGAGTTCAGATCTGGTCTCAGACACAGTATCTGTATCACCCTAGGCATGTCACTTAACCTTTTTTTCCTCTGTAAAACCCTTTTTTCTTCTGTAAAATGAATTGGAGAAGGAAATTGCAAACCACCTAGTATCTTTGCCAAGAAAATCCCTCAAAATGGGGTCACAGAGAGTCAAACACAACTGAACAACAATGAGAACCTTTCTGGACCTCAGTTCCTTTGTCTTTAAAAAAGAACTATTTGTTATGTATGAGTCCCCTTTCATTTTAAAATCAATGATTATAGTCCTATCTCTCCTACCTTTTTCAAATTTTTCTAGGGCATTTTGCATATTTCCTTTATCCTCTTCATAGTTAATTTTATCTTATACTTATGTACATAAGCCATATCTTCCCAGGAGAACTCAAGCTCCTTGAGGTCAGGCAATGTCTTTTTTTGTTTATTTATTAATCTTGGTATGTTAAATACGTACTACAGTACCTAGACATAGTAAGCACTTAATAAATATGTGTAAATTTGAAATAGAATTGAGGGGAAATAAACAAATAAGGTTGTGTTAGATATGGACTTTCAAGAATCAGTAAGATTTTGGTAGGTAGTGATGGGAGAGAAGTGATGGAGACCTGAGGGGAAGTCTGTAGTGTCCAGTGATAGAGATGACTCTGGGGCACTGAAAGCTGTTGAAGTAAACTGAAAATTGTGTTCTTGCTTTATTTTATGGTTTGTACCTTTCATGAAACTTGTGATTTCCTTGCTGTAAGGAACTACTACTAAGGAAAATTCTATTTCCAATTCAGATAAGCAACTTTTCTGAAACTTAAAGTCAATAAAAAACATGTGAATTTGCAGATTAAGTGACTTATTCAACCAGCATGTGTCAGTGACAGAACATAAAACGTGGTCTTTCTGCAAGCCAACCCAAATCAAAAGATGAATCCATTCTTCCATTCTAACTGGTTTAAGTGTATTTTATTGAATTCTATCACTTTGGAGATTAATAACACATTTAAAATATACATGGAGATGTTCAGATATTTATGATATGTCCTTCTCTTTTCATTTTAAATAAATGGAAAACATTGTAATATTTTCTAGAGTACATAATGGACATTATAGTCTTTAGAATCTTCATTTCTATTAATTTCATCCACCAATGTATAAATATACCTCTCAGCTGCAATCATTGATGCATCAAAATTTAAAGGAATTTAAAATTGGTAATAAGTTCATGGAGATAGAAAAAGCTTCCTGCTTAATTCTCTGTTTCCTAGACCAGGGTGCCTTTCTACTTGGACAAACAATTACTTTTATTGCATTTTGTTGCATTTGAGCTGTTAAAAAAAAAAAGAAAAAGGAAAGGAAACTAAAATAAAGGAGAGGAGAGGAAAATACCCTTTGTCATTAATATTTTTGAATTATAACAGTTTTATTAAAGGGATATACAAATGGTAGATGCTTTTCTCAGGAAAAAAATATATTTCTCTGACTCTCACGAATTTCTCCATGAATAATACTAAAGGGCAGAAACACTGCAAATAGATTTTGTGCCTGGGGCACACAATATTTAAACACCCACACTGTAGCATTCAACTTAGATTACTCAACAATATTTTGGTGTATTGTTACAGTATATTCAACAGGGAAAATATATTTAAGCAAAAACCAGGCTCCTTCACATCGTAGAAGATTTTGTATCATTTCTCTAGTTCAATTCTTCCACTTAAATTTACCTAACACATTTTACTCTCTGTAATATTACAACCTGGGCATTACCCTCACTTGACTAAGGTAACATACACATGCTCAAGTAACTTTATTGAATGAATTAATTCAAAATGTTTGTGTGTGTATGTGTATATGAAAGAGAAAGAAGCAAGTAAATACTGATTTTAGACTATGGTCTTTTAAGTCATCTAACAAAGTCAAATCCAGCATGCATCATATCATATGTATGATCTTGTGCAAGTCACTTAATCACTTAGACTTTCTGAATTTCAGTTTTCTCATCTGTAAAATGAGAAGATTGGAATAGATGACCTCTAAGATTCCTTCCAACTCTAAATATATTAACTTACTCCCTAAGAAAATGTATACATATGTGCAGTGTAAGACTGTATATATGTATGTATATCTATGTGTATATTTTATACACATATATGTATATATACACAAATATAAATCTATGAATGCATGCAAATGTATACATATATGTATTTATTCACCATATTGGTGTTTAATACAATAAACCTACATTATTTTACATATGAGTTGCCAGGTAGGTCTGCAGCTAGGTGACACAGTGTTAGAGCTCTGGGCCTGAAGTCAAGAAGCTTTGACTGCAAATCTGGTCTCAAATACTATTAGCTATGTGATCCTGGGAAAGTCACTTTGCCCTGTTTGCCTCAGTTTCCTCATTTGTAAAATGATCTGGAGAAGGAAATGGTAAACCACACCAGTAACATGACCAAGAAAACCGAAAACAGGGTCACAAAGAGTATGACTAGAATGAAAAATGAACAACAATAACAAAATTCCAGGGGGGTGTCTTATTAAAAAAAAATAATGTTATATTGTTGAAACTCAGTCATTAAAGTTTCTTTCTTTTGGATCTAAAGGCTTTTCAACATTTAGAAGTGCTTGGTTAAAAATGCAAATATCCTTGAGAAGGATGAAATGTTGTTATCAATTTTACATCTGCAATATTTCTAATGTCTGATCCCTTCTCTTTTCACTAGTTTGCCAATCTGGTTCATGCACACAAAACTTAATTGGCCTTCCGGCTTTCCATCTCACTCTTCTCAAATCTAACCTCCCCAGTTGCTAAAATATTTTTTCCCTATAAAACTGTCCTATAATGCCCAAGTCTTCATTGAGTTTATACTTCCTCTGGGATAAAATGCAGACATCTCACTTTGGGATCTAAGATACTTTATGATCAGTCTCTGGCTACCTTTCTGGACATAATATTTCACTTTGTACACTCAGCCTTTCAGCCATCAGGACCTATTGGCTGTTCCCCAAATAAATATTGTATCTTCTGTCTTGTGCAAACTCTTGCCTTGGTATGTAATGAACTTTCTCCACACTTTCACCTGTTAGCATCCTTGCTTTTGGTCAAGATTTAGTTCATTCCACCTTTGTTTATGCATGAGGAAATCGGTAACCTGTGTAACCTTAGGCAAGTCACAACCTCCCAGAACCTATTTGTAATCTGTAAAATGAAAGAGTCAAACTATGTGGTCTCTGGAGTCCCTTCCAATTCTATCTATGAGCCTATGTTCTTGCACCATTTCTCACTGGAAGCCTTTTCTGATTTCCCATGTAGTTACTGCTATTTGTGTATGTATGT
>NW_020949613.1:13230326-13264778 GCF_900497805.2 Vombatus ursinus | reverse complement strand
GCCTTTTCTGATTTCCCATGTAGTTACTGCTATTTGTGTATGTATGTATGTATGTATGTATGTATGCATGTATGTATGTGTATGTGTGTGCATACATACATATATAAAATTATATGTGTATGTTTCTCTTGTTTAATACAAATACACACGTGTGTGTGTGTGTGTGTGTGTGTGTGTGTGTGTGTGTATTTAAGAAAATGCTAATTAAATGTCAGCTGCTATCTGTTGGTTTCTTTCTCTTTTACCTTAGGGATAAATCCTCTACTTCTCTGCCTTTAGGTTTTGAGTATAAAAAGCATACCTACCACTTCGAGGAGGGCCATAGCTTTTGTCTTCCCCCATTTATTTCACTTTAGAATGGCTTTTACTTCTCAAAAAGAAGGCATTAGTAGCCTCCCTAAAATAATGATTCTCTGACTTCTCCCTAGTCTAATTGCATCATTTTACCTAGAAAATGAAGGATTTGGACTAAATGACCTCTAAGATCCCTTTCAGCTCTAAATCTATGCTTCTATAATGCTATAGTTTTCTTTTATACCAAGGAAAGAGTGATTTTCTGTTCCTCTAAGGACATTTTCTTTTTCATATAGTCAAAGAATCTTAGAGGTTCAAGGGTCGTGAAAGATCACCAAATACAAGTCATCTTTTAAGAGAAATATCTTTGGAAACATCCTTAACAAGTGGTAATCCAATCTCTAGTAAATGAAAATTGACTTCTTCCTTCATTAACCTATTTCACTTTTAGACAGGTCTAATTGTTAGCAAAGTTTTCCTGAAATTAAGCCAAAGTCTACATCTTTGCAACTTGTCATCATTTTCATTCTGCTTTTTGGAATAAACATCTGTAGTTCCTTTTGTCAGTTTTTGAACGCTGTGGTTTTCAATCCACTCATCATAATGGTGCTACTTTGTATGAATTCCATTTTAACAATATCCTGCCTAAAATGTGTACTTAGAATTGAATATTATACTCCAGATATGATCTTACCACAGAAGAATACAGAAATACTATTATATTCACTATTTGGAGTCCTAGGTTTCTCTTCATAAAACCCAATATCACATTAGCATTGTTGGCTGCCATGTCAGTTTGTTGACTTCCAATTAAGCCTACATTTTACTAAACCTCCAAGTCTATCCCATACGAATTGTCATGTCTTCTTTTGTAACAATAAAAATTATTGATGTCTTTTGTGTTATATGATACTTACATTTTCCAGTATTTTCCTTCTCTTTTCTTCTCTCAAGGATCCATCTTTTAAAAAGAATAAAAACATTTAGTAAAACTAACAAGCACATTTAAAAAACAGACTGACATTGTATGTAGTGTTCCATATGCATTTCCCCTTACCTCTGTTAACAATAACAACAAAAGTAGAGGAGGGTGAAAACTTTTCCATATATCTTCTTTGGTGGCAAGTGTGGTCAATGTAATTCCATAGTATACCATTTTACTACTTTAGTGTTCTCTTAATATGTCTATGCCTTTTTGATCTTAGACAAATGTAGCTGATTTTTTTTTTTAACCAAAATGTTGGCCTTTATATTTAACAGCATTAAGTTTCACTTCATTACATATGACTCATCATTTTGACCTATTGAAAACTTTTAGAATCCCCATTCTTTCATCCAACGGGTTCCCAAACTTTGTTTTGGCCTAGGCCTAACTCAGACTATTTTACTGATAATTTAATTTGGATTTTGGAAAAAACAAACAAACAAAAGGTGAGATACTAATAGATCATTCAACATAGAACAGTTAACAAAAAAGTTTTATCTAGCCATAGAAGAAAACTTTATTCAACAAGGGTAGGTATTGAGGACATCTCAAGTTGGTTCATCTGAGTGAGGTTCAGACCAAGTTACCCATGGTGACCAACCAGCCAGCCATCAGTGTTCTCCTGGAACATTTGTGGCTACTTTGTACTGAGGTGACCAAAAAGAAGATGTACAAACAGTCTGTGTCTTTAGTCTACTGAGCCAACCAAGTTTCAAATGCAGTTATCAACACTTTTAAAGAACAAACAAATAAATAAAAACAAGCTTAAATTTCATGGGACAGGCAAGGTTAGGATATTGCTCTAAACCTACCCTTCCAGCTTTATGTCATTCACAGATGTGATTAGCATACCATTTATACATTCATTGAATTCATGCATAATGATTCCAAAAAGCATAGACATAATAACCTACCTCCATGCCAGTCCATTGGAGACTTCATCTGGGATTATCTCAATCCTTTAGCTATGACTCTTTGAGTCCAGTCAGTAGTTTAGTGTTTTTCAAATGCACTGAACTTTGCCATTATCTACTCTATACCTCTTCATCTTATCCATAAGGATATAGTGAAAGATTACATAATGTATGCCATCAAGGGAGTATATCTTGATTTGCTGAAACCAAACTATGCTCTTTCTATGGCATTTTCATTATTTACAAATCTAGGAACCTGGCCAAAAGAAGAAACAAAATTAGTATGGCATGATCGGTTCTACGCAATCATTGTTTATCTTTCTGGCTTGTTTGCTCATGTATTTTTTTTTCAGATCACAGATTGTCTCAACCTTAAAAGGAAACCAAAAAAAAATTAAAAGTTCAGAGTGTACATATTACATTTCGTTTCATTTTCTTAGTCCCATTTTTCCTTAATCATTACTTTTTTACAATTGGCATTGTCCCTAATTCTCTTTTCCACTAATATTTTAAATAGTATTGAAGTTTATTTATTATTATTTCTTTTATTTTGTGATGTATTCATTTGAATGATTTCTTTCTTTAATTTTAGACTGATTTCAGTTTTATTTGTATTGATACATTTTTACTTACACTTATTTCTGAACATATTACTCACTCCTCCCCTACCTGAAGCCATCTCTCATAACAATATCATAAATTAAAAACCAATACAACAATAACAACCAAAACATGAACCACATATGATAGTATATGGAATGTTCTATACCCATAATCTTTGAACTCTGCAATGAATTCAATGTTTTTTTTTCAACTCTTACAATTGAGTTTTATCCTGAGAATGATGACTTCTTTCATTGTACTTTCTGTTTAAATCATATGTGGTCTTTCCTTGTTTCTTCTTACTTTATTATTTAGCAGTTCAT
Source organism: Vombatus ursinus (assembly GCF_900497805.2). Lineage (NCBI taxonomy): Eukaryota > Metazoa > Chordata > Mammalia > Diprotodontia > Vombatidae > Vombatus > Vombatus ursinus. Next base: position 13,261,659 of record NW_020949613.1, on the reverse strand, counting down.
ATGACCTTTCCCATGTTTGTGTGACTTATTTATTGTTTATTCTGGTACCATAATATGATATTATATTCATGTACCAAAATTTATTTAGCAAACCCACAATTCATGAGCAACTTCTGTTCTGTGGTTCCAAAAAGACTTGTTTCTTCAGAATAGTGCTTTGAGCAAAGCAGGTATTTAATAAGTGTGTCTGTTGATTTTATTCAATTTGATTAGAAGGCATAATGCCTTTTGGATGTTTTAAAATATACTTTAAAAAACAGCAGTTATTAGTGTTAAAATAGATCTCATAGATAGGATCAGAAATTTGGACCTTGAAGAGAAATTAGAGACCATCTAGTTCTATGTCCTCATTTTACCACGGAGGAATTAAGTCACTTGTTCAACATTGCATAGTTTATAAATGAGAAAACCCAGTTCCTCTGACTCCAAGTTCAACATAACTGGATATGAAATTCAATGGAAAGAAGAAATAAATGTAAAAATCTATCCTATTCTAATTATAAAACCCCAAATTTTCTGCAAAATTTATTTGAATAATATCACATTGATCAATATTAATATTATATTATTTAAAGCATTAATTAGTAGAAATAACTTTTACTACATTTTCTCAAGTTAAGAAAAACATACATATCCAGAGATCTGTGATTTTTTTAAAAAGTGAATTTCTGACAGACTTTTCTAGTCAATTTGAAGAAAATTTGAGTAATTCAGCTAAAGGGGGCTATTTTGCCTAAATTATCTTGATGGTTCTGTCCATGTAGAACACATCTTATAGAGCTCACAACTGTACAAAATATCAAAACAATGAAGAAAAATACTAAAAGTTACTGTAAAACTTGGATCAAAAAGCCTGGAATTGCATTCTGAATTTGTTTATATGTGTCCAATATTCTTTAAAGTATGATTTGATTCAAGGTGTTACTCCTCTGCAATTGATAATAACCTGAAATCATGCTAATCTCTGACACAGCAGGTTTTTGATAGCTCTGTAAAATATAGAACATCATTACTTCAGGCAAGGTGACAAGGATAATCATCTCTTATAATTCATGTTTAATACCTGAATGCCAGGGAGGAATCATTATGTCCTTGGTCCAAAATCCTTAACCAGACTGTATCAGCTACCCTCATGAAAATATTTGTGAAAATTGCTGGTTGCTCCTGTTAAAAGATATTTAATTGGATTTTTGTCATCTTTTTGAAATGTTGTAATTGAACTAATGCTCTAGCTACTCATGTACAAGACACAGTTCCCTTACTGGGCAAATATACCATGGCAGTCTAGGATTCTGATGAGACATTTCACTTGCATGACTTGTCAAGACAATTGACAACCAATGGAGATGAATATAAAGTGGAATGATTTACATGGTGATGTACACTAATATATCTGTTTGAAAGGAATGTTTTATACTAAAAGAGGATTTGGTTATGTTGTAGTAATATTATTGACTTAATGTTATTTAAATGAAGATTATTTTCCATGAAACCATCCTTCAGGAGGAATGAATCCAATATTAATCTAGGGTCATGATTTTAAATAAGTAAAATGAGTATAACTAATAAATTTTATTAATTGTTGCTCTTTAGGTTAAATAAGTTGAGTGAATCAGATTTATTTTCTCCCTTATATTGTGTTTATTAGTTGCATAAGTTTGATAACTTAAGCAGGAAGAAACAGTGAAAATTGACTATAATATTTTTTGAAGTCAATTCAATAGGGTTATTCTGTGGTACAATTAAAAATTAAGGAGTGGGGGCAGCTAGGTGGCACAGTGGATAGAGCACCAGCCCTGAAGTCAGGAGGACCTGAGTTCAAATCCAGCCTCAGACCAAACACTTGACAATTACTAGCTGTGTGACCCTGGGCGAGTCACTTAACCCCAATTGCCTAAAAACAAAAAAATAAAGTAGTGGTGTCCAGAAAAATGGGGTTCAAATCCTCTTCTAGAATTTAATAGTTATGGAACTGAAGATAGATCACAGCTTCTTTCAGCTTTCTTTTCCTTTTCTGTAAGATGGATATAAAATTACACCTATCTTATGGGATTATAGTGAATATCATTATCTATCGATAATGCATATGCATATAAATCTTTATACATTAACATTTTAGTGTTTAAACATTAAACACTAAAGAAATTATGGCAATTATAATCTATTATTTATATGGAAGAATACAATGAAGAAGGCCATCTTTATCTTCTAATATTAACCTAATCAGATGAGGTGTGTGCCAGACCCACATTAGTGAAGTAGCATAAACTTTTGAAGAAAAATGTGTAAGATTAGTCCAAGTTTATTCCACATATAATTTGTTCATTGTAGTTGTTTAAATGTTTTTTCCACTATAATACTGTGAGCTCTTTGAGATGCTGTTGTTTTTTTTTATTTGTTTGTTTTATTTCTTTGGGCTTTTTTTTTTTGTCTTTTAGTTTATCCCTACTGCTTATTTAACATATTACTTAGCATACAGTAGTAAGGGAAAGGGAATAAGCATTCAGATGTTGCTGTTGTTCAGTCATGTCAGTCATGTCTGATTCTTCATAATACCATTTGGGGTTTTATTTGCAATGATCCTGAATGGTTTGTCATTTCCTATTTCAGCTTATTTTACGGTTGAGGAACTGAGGCAAACAGGGTTAAGTGACTTGCCCAGGGTCACACAACTAGTGAGTTTCTGAGGGAGAATTATTACTCAGGTTTTCCTGATTTCAGGTTCAGTGCTCAATTTGTTGTGCCACCTAAATTATTTATACATGATTGTTTATTTGACTTGAATTGTTAGTGGTTACCTTAAGGCCTTCTCTGTTTTAATGAGGCTAATTTTCCTCATGATATAAATGCCCACTAGAGAAATTGTTTTATCTTTCTGAGTAAATTTTTGCCTCCTTTATTATGATATCTTTGATGGGAAGAGAATTGGACCAGTAGTTTATTTGGGAGATAATTTTACATGATAGACTTGTATAGTCCTTGCTTGAGTATTTTATTTTCCAAGAATAGTCTTTCACAAATCCTGTAAGGATTGTTAAAATTCATAATATTCCATTTAGTTGGTAGTTTGTAGATGACATGCTGCAGGAATTTATTCACTAAACACTGTTCAATAAATGGAAATAATTTTTAATCAACTCTTTTAAGTATACATTTAACAAGGACATTATTTTGCACTCCTACCATTTCCAAGTTTGTTTCAACTGGTGTCAACTTGAAAAAAAATAAGTATTTCAATCAAAGAGAAGTTAAATTAAAACAAAGCAAGAAAAACTTCCCCAATTTTAATACCTCAGATAATTTTGGAGAACCATGATTATTGCTCTGAACATTTTTTAATCTACCTAAACTAGTTACTAGATGTTTTCTGATTATATTACAAAGCAAAAACTATTTTTAAAGGAATAAAAACAAGAGGAAGATGAAGTCACAAATATAAGACTATAGTTATAAAGATGCAAAAGCAATTAGTTCTGTCATCTTAGACTTTAAAGCAATTTTGGATCCTTACATATACTGAAATTATATATTCTGTAATATCAAATTCTGGGAGTTTTTGTGAAGAATACATATCACTGTGTTCTGAATTTGAACATGGATTTTATCTAAATAAAAACTAGTATTTTAGGATTTACTGCTCTATGTTCAAATTAGAAAGAATATTAAAATTCTATTTTATTAAGAAGGAAAATGAAGGGAGGAATAGGAATACTCATTTATGTAGTGTCTAATATGTGCCAGACATGTGTAAAACTCTTTATAAATATTATCTCATTTAATCCTCACCCCAATGCTGAGAGATAGGTGGTATTGTTATTTCCATTTTATAATTGAAGACACTTATGCAAACAGAAACTATACACCTAATAAATATCTGAAGCTGAATTTGAACTTAAATCTTTCTTACTCCAGGTCCAAAATTATCCATCGTGTTATCACCTGCCTCTAAGAGTTCTTTTTATATTGAAAAATTTTAACTTTGATGTGTGCTGGTTCCTGCTAATATGTGTCCCTTAAAGTTGCTCTGTAGGGTTTCATTATGAGGAATATAAGAAGGGTCTCTTCCACTACTATTTCCCAGATACAGAACTCCTAAGATCCCCAAAGAAAGTATATCTTCTTGAAATGGATTTCCCAAAAGCATCTTAAAGCCAAAATGTCCAATTCTAAATTCAGTTTCTTTTCTCCTACATTCTTCATTCTTCTGAACTTTGCTATTTCTATAGAAGTCACCACAACCTTTCTTATCACCCATATTCTCAAGCTCCATGACACGCTCAAATCCTATCCATTGTGTATATATGTGTGTGTATTATATAATCAGATGACAACTCTTTTTTCTACCTATAAAAATGTCACATCTGTTTCTACCTATATATATGTGTATATATATATATGTACACACACACATCTATACATATACATATACATGTACATGTACATATACATATACATACATACATACATACATACATATATATATATCTGACATCTGTCCTTTTCTCTCCACTCACACAGCCAGCACACTAGTTCATACGCCCAACCCTTTTTGTCTGGACTATTGCTCTAGCTTCCTAATTGGCCTCTCTGCCTTGTGTCCCCCTTCTGCAATCCATCTTCCCCTCAGCTGCAAAAGGTGTTTTACTAAAGCATAGGTCTTACAATATCACTGTTTTAAAAAAAATCCAAGTGGCTCCCCATTACCTCCAGGATCAAATATAAATTCTTCTGCAAGACACATAAAGTCCCCCTCAATATGACCCAAATAATTTTTCCAGGGTCCAGACACTCTCCCCTTCTTATTTTTTCTCATTCATGAAACTCCATGGACCTCCAGCACTGGCTGTCCCTCATGCATAGCATGTACACATTTCTCATTTATAACTATTAGAATCCTTAGTCTCATTGAAGACTCAGTTCAGGTGCTACTGTCTTCAACAAGAGTCCTTTCCTAATGGTCTCAGATATTTGTGCATGCCTGATAATATTTCACATAATAACCACTTCACATATACCTTTTTGTCTACCCTAAAAGAATATAACCTACTTGAGGGCTTAACAAAGGCTCCTTTATTATGCTGAGATTAGTCTATTTCTACAAGCCACATTTTTAAATGAAACATAAGTAAGCTGTGATATAATGAACTGGTTTTCAGGTAGTTTGAAAGTATAGAGAATATTTAGAAAGAAGGAGAAAGGAGGAAATGATACAAATGGTAGGGTGCTCATCACAGTCATTAGAGAACTGACCTTGGAGTCAGGAAAATCTGAATTCAAGTTCTATCCCTCACACAAATTGGCTTTGAGATGATAGAAAAACCATTTAAACTCTCATAGCCATTAGGCGACTCTCTAGTAATATATTACCAATCAGTTACTAATCTTCATTATACACTTGGAACTTATATAGGCCAGTGAAATTACATCCTGTCCCTACTCTACCACTCAATGCAATAGATAATATAAAGAAGATTAAAAAAACCTATATCAATAAATAAAACTTTAAAAAGACTTGTTCTTGAGTTTTGATAGCTTTATACCCACTTAAAATGTTTTAATGCTCAGTTATTTGAGCCTCAGCTAACCTGTCATTTTAGCAACTTTATGATGTGTAGAAGATGTGACAATATGATAAAAGTAAATTCAGTCACAGTTTAGGTTTGCATCATAATCAGTATGATTTCCACTTGTACTTAACAAATGAATAAGTCTCATAGTTTTGTGTGTAGAAAACAAAAAAATAAAATAAAAGGTCACATTACTTAAAATGGGAATGTTTCTGTAAGTGTCAATTATGCTGTAGACCTACCAACAAATTTATAGGATATTTTTATTTTAAAGTCTTTTTCTTTTAATTTGTTCAGATGTTTACCACTTCCACAATTTCCTCAAAGTACAGGTATTGGCTTTATTACTGTATTTGTTCTGACAAGTAAATATGATATTTAAAAAAATACTTTATTCCTATTTGACTAAAATAATGATTAACTATAGATTACCACCTTCCCCCACATGATTCTTTTTATATATTCACTCATCCATTCTTTTTATTTTATAGATGCTTTCATTTTAGAATTTTTAGAAAGAAAATGAGTTGAGATGATGTTTCTAATAAGTAGCTATTTACTAGCTGAGGAGTACAATTTATTGTTTCTGTGATATCCTTACGAGACCTTATTTTTAAAGATAAAGTGATGGTCAAACACAATTTTAAACATTTTTTACTGAATTTTTTATTTTATTGGCATATGGAGCTCCTGGTGAGGAACTTCCTCAATCAGTATGTACCTCTCTGCACTTTACAGTTTTACAGAGTTTCATGTGTCACTGAGAGTTGAGTACCTAGCACTGGGTCACAAAGACACTATGTCAGAAGTAGAAATTAATGAAAGTCCTGCCTTGAAGGCTAGATCTCTATCCATTATACAACACTGGATTTAAACATCAAAGATACTGTATCTTTGCAAGTAATGGTACAGTTAGAATTTGCCATGACCCCTTTAACTCTTGGTCACGGGCTCTCCATGAGAGCAAATATTATAGTCTACTCTTTCTATTCACTTCCATAGAGAATGTTCTAATTATTTTGTTTTTGATGTTTTGCTCATCCCTTTCCCCTTTTCCCAACATGAGTAATAATGGATAGACAACGAAACAGCAGATCTAGAGCAATCTATATCATATAGACATAGGTAGAATTTTATTATATTTAAACATTAAAAATAAATGTTAATTTAATCTGTAGCCTTATTACCTCCATATAAATACAGGTAGGAATGAGTTTAGGGGAATAAGGCTTATTTAATGGAGAACGTTTTCTCCTTAAGCTAACTCCAGTAGTCTGTCATCATGAGTATGAAAGACCTACTCCATAGTACTTATATTTTAAGAATGAGTTTTAAGAACCTGCCCCAGGTGTAAAAAATCCAACATTCTAGATCTGTCTTGGATGTTACTTGTGTTGTATTTAATCTCACTATATTTTTATCAAGAACATGAAGACCATAAGACCAATTTGACACATCTGAAACATTAGTTGTCATAGAATCATAGATTTAGAGCTAGAAAACACTTTAGAGTTTATTGAGTCCAACTGCTGCATTTTATATTTGGGGAAACAAGCACATAGAGTTCAATGACTTGCTCAGGGTCATAAAGGTTGTTATTATCTAAGAACGGATTTGAACCAAGGCCATACTGACTCCAATGTTTTCTGCTTTCTATATCACATTGTCTCTCACACAATAATTTATATTCCTGAAAAAAGTTATGAAAGTTAAAAGAACACAACTTGAATGTATTTCTAATAAATGATATGATGTCCAATATGTTAAAGAAACGGTTGCTGATAATATCACTATAAGTGATCCAATGTTATATTATCTAAGTGTGTTCTAATCAATTAAGTAGGGAAATATTTTAGTAAATCCTGTTGACTCCTACATTAAAAGATAGAAGAGACCTTAGATATTTATCTACACCAATCTCCTAAATTACAGTTGAGGAAAATTAATTTCCTCCGAGTCTAAGTCTGGCATTCTTTCCAATGTGTCATATCTCTTCAGTGCTTCCAATGATATATAATTTCACTAATGTGACAATTCCTTCCCCTGATGCAGACCACAATTGTGATACATCTCAGTAGATAATAGTCTAACTTGTGTTACACTATCTCTGATCCTATTCACGACTTGTGGAAAAAACGAACAAACAGATGAATGAATGAATGAATGAACACATAGATAAATGAATAGATGAGCATATTTTTTGAAAATTGCCAGTCCTCAATTAAATAGATTAGTCTTCAAATAACCATAAATTTCAGTAACTATGCTTCAATTGATTCTGGTTTTGCAAATCCATTTTAGGTTTGCTCTATAGTGACATAGTTTTCCATGTTTGTATGATAAGTGATTTAGGATGTATATGTTGCAAATTCATTATCTACCTTAGTAATTCTGCCTTGGTTTCTGTGGAAAAATTAGGAGGATAAAGGAATAGTTTTTAAAGAGTTGTGATATTCAGAATTTCTGGGAAGAGTTTTAAACAGGCACTGCAATTTTGTGGACATTATGGAATACTTGAGGACTTCTTGAGACACTGTAAATCTGTACTCCTTTTCTCATTTTTAATTTTTATGTAGTAAAAATAGATTTGGAGACACAGCTGCTTGTTAATTTCCCTTTGAAACAAAGTTTTCTTTTTTTCTTTTCTTGTTGAATAAAGTTCAAACTCCTAGCATTTACCAATACTGGCACAATACTACTTTTGCAGACTTAACTCATACCACTATGGTCCAAATAGTTTGTGCTCCATCCAAATTAGATAATTTGACTTAAGCCTAACACATATTCTCTTTTCCTACCTCCAGGCCGTTACTTATTCTATTCTCTATTCCCTGTGCCTCACTCTCTTTCCCAATTCTGACTATTTCAGTCTTTTCTAAAAGACTATATACCCCACACAGAGCCACTTTTCTGTTAACTCCTGTCTAATTCTCACTAGTCTCCTGCTAAACAAACCTATTTTGACTCTCAAAGGGATGAACCAGTGACATGTTCTTTTTGACTCATAATCACCCTAGTCTATTCTAAGTTAGAACTCAGTTGATATATAGAAGGTGACCTAATTCCTGTAATCCTTTTGTCAGTGGAGTAGCTGATACCATGTTCTTCATAATTGAAGGAGTTTGACAATATGACTGAAAACATTGTGCTAAAAGTCATGGGAGTGGACTTCCAGGAGACAAGATGTTAGAATAAGCAGCAAACCAATATAACTCTCCCATACTCACCTCCAAACAACCAAAAAATAGAGCCCCAAAACAAATCCTGGAATAGCAGAACTGGCAAAAAGACAGGGTGAAGCCATCTTTTAGCCCAAGAAACTTGGAAGATTGGCAAGAAACGTCCATCTCACTTGGGTGAAAGTGAAGCACAGCCCAGGATAGAAAGGATCCCAAAAAGCAAGCAGCAAACCTGCAGGAGACCCTGGAACCAGAAAGCAAAATAAATAGGCATTGAAAGAATCCACCAATTATCTCAAGAAAGAGATTCCCCTCTCCACAAAAAAAAACAAAACCAAAACTCCAAGGAACATTCTATCCAAATTTCAGAACTGTCAGATCAAGGAAAAAATACAAGTGGCCAGAAAGAAACAATTCAAATATTTGGAGTCCTAAAAATGTATCACTAACAGTAGAAATAAAATGAATATACATATACAAAGGGTATGGGTGTAAGGTGAATTTGAGGGAATGATATGAAAAAAATTAAGGGATGAGAAAAACGAGTACAAAGGGTGAAAAAGGAAGGGAGAGGTAGAATGGGTTAAATCATCTCACATTAAGAAGCAAAAAAGACCTTTTACAGTGGAGGGGAAGATGGGAGTTTGGGCAATGAGCATCACTTGAACCTTATTTTTTTCAGTATTGGCTCAAAGAGGGAATAATACACACAGTCATTTGAATATAGAAATCTATCTTACCTGACAGAGAAGTAGGAAGGGAGAAGATTAAGTAAATTGGGGTAGGGAGGACCGACAGAAGGAAGGACAGATCAGCAGAAGTGGTAGAGAGAAGCAAAACACTGGTGAGGTGGGAAAGGGTGAAGGAGAGAGAGTACAAACAGGAAGAAGAATAGGATGAAGGGAAATACCCATGTAATAATCATAACTGTGAAAATAGAAGTGGATAGCAGAGAAAATAAAAAACGAGAATCCTACAATATGTTGCTTACAAGAAACACACTTGAAACAGAGAGACACATAGGGTAAAGGTAAGGGGCTAAAGCAGAATCTATTATGTTTCAGCTAAAATAAAAAAAAAACAGGGGTAGCCATCCTGATCTTAGACTAAGTAAAAGCAAAAATATATGATAGATGATCATCTTCCATGTGAAGGACAAGCCTATTAAGGAAGACTCTGGCAAAAATCTTGCCATCAATGACAGAGAGAGAGAGAGAGAGAGAGAGAGAGAGAGAGAGAGAGAGAGAGAGAGACCCCTGTGATTGTCATAGGACAACCTATTTCCATTATCTTTAAAGAGATGAACAATGGAGGCATCCTTGAACTCCTGGCAGATAGCCTCCTCTTGCCATATAACCAAGAAAATTTCAGTCAGCTTTTGTATGAGCAATAGATGCCCCCAACTTGTAACTCTCATCTGGAACAGAATCAGTACCAGGTACTTTACCATGTTCAAGGAGCCTAATGGTATTTAAAACCTCTTTCAGTTGGAACTTCAGCAAAAGATGGATCAACTTCAGCCTGAGGTAAATGGCCAGTGGCTTCAGCATTGATTATTAACAGTCTACTGAAAACATTGTATAACTGTTCATCCTTTCTCTCTGGGATCATGTCCTTATCACTAATCAATGTGGCTGCTCCATCAACACTGTAGTTGAGAAGGACCATAGATTTTTGGCTCATAAAAAGCCTTCAGAGCATCATAAAAGCAATTTGGATTGTTATAGTCAATATAAAACTGAATTTCATCTGCTTTCTTACTGGGCCAAGAATCCTGCATCTCTCTAAGCTTCACTTGTACTTTGCTTATTTTTTTTTTTTTTTTGGTGAGGCAATCGGGGTTAAGTGACTTGCCCAGAGTCACACAGTTAGTAAGTGTCAAGTGTCTGAGATTGTATTTGAACTCAGATCCTCCTGACTCCAAGGCCAGAGCTCTATTCACTGTACCACCTAACTACCATACTGTACTTTACTTTTGTTGGAATTAAGTGCTGCCTTCTTGCAGATGGTAAGCCCTGCTGATAAACGCTGTGGAGTTCATATTTTGCATTTAGCAACTTCTGAATTTTCCCATCATTTTCATCAAAACAGTCTTGATATTTGTAAGTGTTCTGACCCAGATGAGCAAATCCAGTGCTGTATAACACATCTCTGAAAGGTGCTCACTCCTTTTCTATTCCCCTGTGACCAGCTGTGTGTTGACTCAACTTTCCCTCCAAGTTAGCAACAAACTGTCCCCACTCAAAGAAGCCCTCTAATCTGTTTGGCATTAATTCTTCAGGTAGTCATTTTGCCTTGGGGCTGTCCCTTTTGTTGAATGTGAATATTTAACTAAGAGAAGATAAGACTATGATCAGTGCAGGCCTCTGTACCACACATCGCCTTCATCACTCTTACATCCTGTCTTTCTCTTCTCTTTACACTCATGTTGTCCATTAAATTTCAGTGTTTTCTGTGAGGGTACATCCATGAAGTTTTATTGCATTTAGGTAAATGGAAGACAGTGTTGATGATGAGAAGGTTATGGGATGCAAAAGTCTTTAGTAAAATAAGTGACTGTTGCTGTTGCTGTTTCCAACTCCATTCGTCACAAGGACTCCCTGCCATGTCTGGTCGTCTGAGCCTACCCTAGCTTTAAAGTCACCCAGAATTATAAGTTTGTCTTCTTTTGGCAAATGATGATAAGGGTCTCCACCGCTTCATAAAAATTTTCTCTGACCTCATCAGGGTTCATTATGGTGGAAGCATAGGCACTGATAATGGTAGCATGACATTTTCCTGTGAGTGGCAATAGCATTGTAATGAGTGTGTCATTCACTCCTTTTGGTAGGCATACAAGCTTGTTGACTAGATCAGTTTTAATTGCAAAATCTACACTAGCTTCATATCACTCCCCTTCAATGTGGCCACTCCAGGAAAAAATAAAAAACATGTATCCAGCTCCTACTTTAATAATGTGGCCTTATTTTGTCAGCCTTTTTTTTTCACTCAGGGCTGTTATTTGGATGGGATACCTGTTGAGTTCTCTCCAATAAGAGGTGTTCATCTTTCAGGTCCACTGGATTTTGTTTTGTCTATAAGTACACATGCCATGTATTGATGGTGAGGGGAATCGTCTTTGCGGAAGTTTTTTTTTTTTAATTTAATTTTTTTTTAAATTTGTTGTGTGTGTTTCAACTTTTGAGTGGGATCCCCACCTCCAAAAGTAATAAGGCCAGGGTTAGGTAAAAAGACAATTTTTAGGGCACCTTTTCTAGCCCCTTCTTCACACTAGGAGGTGAGCAGTACAGTTTTTTTTTTTTTTGGCAGTTGGGGTTAAGTGACTTGCCCAGGGTCACACAACTAGTAAGTGCAGTGCAGTCTTTAAAAGGCTGCTCAGACACTCAGGATGCTGCCAAATCTGATTGCTGCTTCTAGTGAGAAGAAGACTCTATGGTCTGGGCCACCCATGTATAGGGTTGTGACTATAGCTCCCAGGGTATCTCCACCTGCTACTTCATCACTTGTTTGTCATCACAGGACTTTGAGATAAGTAAAAATGGTAATATGGTATGGGTGTTGTGCCTATGACTAGGACTTGCAGTAGTCATATAGATAGTTGTAACAGTAGCAATGATATTCACCAGAATAGCAGCAGCCGACAACAGGGGAAGCCATTATATACAATGCAGTTTATCCATGAGGTCAAAACTATTTTCATAACAATATTCAGGAATTTTAAAATTCCTCATACAGTAAATATCAATAGATATAATCCACATAAACAAAAGTTCAACAAGAGCCAAGAGAAGCATGAAAAGGTAAACAGGAAAGAAAAATCATAAGGGACTTATTAAAATTGAACTGTTTACATTCCTACATGGAAAGGTGATATTTGTAACTCGTGAGGCCTTTCTAGTATTAGGGTAGTTGGAGAGGGTAGTCAGAGAGCACAGGGTGAGTTGAATATGAAGGGATGATATCTAAAAATAAAGTTAAGGGGTGAGAGAGGATTGTTCTGGGAGAAGGAGAAAGGAAGAGGTAGAATGCGGTAAATTATCTCACATAAAACAGACAAGAAAAAGCTCTTTCTGTGGAGGGGAAGAGGGGGGAGATGAAAGAGAATGAATGAATCTTACTCTCATCGGATTTGGTTTAAGGACGGAATAACATACACACTCAACTGGGTATGGAAATCTATCTTACCCTACCAGAAAATAGGGGGAAAGGGGATAAGAGAGGGGGGATTATTGAAGGGAAGGCAGATTGCGCGAGGGTGTAATAAGAAACAAACTTTTGAGCCTTTTGTGTCTTTTGAGTAGGCACAGGGTCAAAGAAGAGAATAGAATAGATGGGGGGGTGGAATAGGATGAAGGGAAATATAGTTCTTTACAACATGGCTATTATGGAAGTGTTTTGCATGACTACTCATATATAAATTTTATCAAGTTACTTGCCTTTTCAGTGAGGGTGGGTGGGCAGGGAGGAAGGGAGAGAATTTGGAGCCCAAAGTTTTAAAAATAAATGTTAAAAATTGTTTTTACATGCAACTGGGAAATAAGATGTACAGGCAAAGGAGTATAGAAATCTATTCTGTCCTACAGGGAGGGGATAGGGAATAAGAGGGGAGAGGAAGGGAAGGGGATAAGAGAAGAGGGACATGTAGAAGAGAGGGCAGATCCAGGGAAGGTGTATTCAGAATGTACACAATCTTGGGGTGTGGGAGGGGAGAGATGGGGAGAAAATTTGGAACTCAAAGGGGAACCAAAGCAATAAGCCAGATTTATAGCTGTTTTGTTTTCAATGAAAATGCCAGAATTTATGCATCCAAGGGATCATTTCTCCTTGAACATTGTCACTTTAGAAAATTATACACATTCCAAAGAGCTTCTTAATCTGCAAAACATTTTTGGAACTCTTTTTTTATAATTACCTTTGGAGCCAGCTCATTAATAACAAATGAAAATTCATTTTATTACTACAGAGTAAGAATACACTGTTACTTTTTTTCCTCTGCCTTTCCTGTTCTTTCCATTTTCCTTAGTTTAATATAATTCCCTATCAGCTCATATGTTTCTGCAAATATAAAGCCAATAACCTTTAGCCCAATGAATATGACTCTAATGAGGAACCAAGAACTCAGGGTCAGAAGTTATAAAGAATGAAGGAGTTGGGATGAGAAAATGAAATCTGGCAGTTGAGGGAAAAAAAAAACCCTATGTAGAGTGTATTAGGAAGCAGGGTGGCTGATTTAAATTTATGTATTCATTGGCTTCTATCTTTGCTGAAAGTAATAATCTAGGTATGATCAATTTAATGCTGTGATTCAAAATTTATAAAAATAAAAAAAATGATTTTTTAACTGGATAGAACCTTAGCTATGATATAGTATATTCTTTTCTTCTTTTTATTCCCCAGAAGAGAGACCTGAAATTCAGAAAGGTTAAAATTCTTTATCAAGGGCATAAAACTAATTAGTATGAGTCTCTGTAAGTCAAGTATTGTAGGTAATTGGTGAAGAACAAAGTGAATTATGAACTACATATAAAGTATGGTTTCTTTACTTTAAGGTACATGCAGTGAACTCTAGCTAATACAATGTTGCTTGGATGATATCCATGGGGAACTGCTTTAATGAATACTAAGAATGATTCATAATTAACCTAACAATTAAAGGTCTTAAAAATTCTTTAAAAAATAATTCCCTTAGATAGTTTTAACGTGCCTCCTGTAATTTTGTTTATGCTATTCAAATGCTTAGCAAATCCTTTCATTATAGCTAAAGCAAATGTTAAATTTACCTTTGTTCCTGGCTAAATTATAACAAATGTTGAATTACTGGCATATAAATTATATTGATTTAGCTTTACCTGCTCTATCTTTCTTAAAGAGGTCGTTTTTTGGGGGAAACAAAATAATCTTAAAATATTTAAAGTGTTTGAAGTTTTGTATCACATAACAAAGCATCATTCCATTACAATACAACCCATTCCTGCCGTATAATTCCATCATCTCACCACACCTAAAATGATAAACGGAAGTAGCATGTAAATTGATATATGTGTGCACATATACTTCCATTTGTACATAAATTATTTATTTTTTTAAATTGTTGTTTTGAGTTTTTGTGAAAATTACTTCCATATTTCAAATGTCTCTGATTTTGTCAGTGTGACCTCTCATTTCACTGATTCAGAGTTCAATCCTTCTATGATTTTGAAAATTTTCTTCAAAAATTCTGGCCAAAACGTCTTCACTGGGCAACCAACCTAATGATAAGTATCTCAGAGTTTAAGTAGACTGGTTATTGGAAAATATATTTCAAGTCTATCATTAGTCCTACACTTGGAGTCTTTCCTGCTTGAAAAGACCTGCTGGAACCTAATCTTCATTGATATTGTTGACTTCATTACCCATTGAGTGTTTTGACTTTGTGATTCATGTTTGAGGTCCTTCTACTGCAAATATATTTTGACCTGTTGAAGTGAAGCTAAGTGATGGACTAAACCTTATATAAAGTGTAATCTATTTGGCACCAATTGTAAAGTCAAATTGCAAGTACCCTATCAATTTGGAGAGATTATTTTTCTAAGTAGGAAAAAAAAAAAACACCTGCATGTTTTAATTAAGTAGAGTTTATTTTATTTTTTAGCATGTTTGCTAGCATTCAAAGAGTATTGATTTTCTTTGAAGTATAGTCACCGGTATTTTGATAGTTTATGGGCTAGAAGCTTGATAACAGTCTTTCTCCCTGGATTTGTAATTTTTATAAGAAGTTTCTATTGTGCCTGTCTAGCTGAAAGGTACAATGAGTGAGGAAAAATATTGTTAAATCAGTCTAGAAGGCGAGGTTTTATCAAGGGTATGAAAAGAACTTAAATACCTAATAGAGACATTTGTATATTATCTTCAAAGTAAGCCATACCCAATGAAGTTTCTTGAGTGTGGGAGTGATATGGTTAGGGATTTATCTTTCAATGATTATCCTAAAAATAATTTATGACAGATAGGAATACTGAAATTTGCTAGTTGTACTCAGATATTTGTATACAGATAATTGTATTATTTGCTTTGGAAGGGATACATTTTATATTAATGTAAATAAATTATTATTATAGTTCTCATTAAAATGAAGTATTACTCCAGTGGAGGGTTATGTGGGTTTCTCAAAGTCCTGTCAAGGGAAATAGGATAGTGAGACACTGAGTTGGGAGAGACTGTGCACTTGCATGCAGAGCTCATGCTTCCCTCTATCATTTTTTCTCTGCTATTAAAAGAAACTTCCAGCTTGCCATTTGTGTTTTTCATGTGGCTGAGAGCAGAGAACAGAAAAGTAGAGAGGGACACGTGGCCACCAATAGCCTCTTGCTACTTGCTGCTGTTATTACCATTTTTAATTAATGCACACATATGACAGATTTTGGATAATTGTGATAGTGGAGGTAAAAACCCTGTTGTACAGTCAGAAAAGAAAGCAAAGATAAAAATAAAACAAGACTGCTCTGGGAACATGAAGCTCTAGGAATTGCTATGATTGGGTTGTGCATTTCATCTCAATCCCTACTTTGCTACTAATGTTTTATTGTTTGCAGAAACAATCCTGGATGTTTCTAAACAAGCAATCTCTTTAATGAATCTTTCTCATACACCCGTCTGAAAGTTGTTTTGGGGAGACAGCCATGAAAAACACTCTAAAAGACAGAGGAGTTTGACATTTATGTAGTATTTTTTTTCTTTATTAATGTTGCCCATAGATATCTTGAGAATTTCAGCTTAAGCATATTTCTAGATTAGTGGAAGGAATTATTATTCATAGAGATAGCAATAGAAATTTGAGAAGAGAGGCATTCTTTATTTCTGCTTCAAAAGAGGACACACATGGATCCAGACTCTTCAAAGAGAAATCTATGCAGAGAATGAACACATTTTGAAAAACAAACATCTAGGGGAAGGCTGTTTAGATGATTTATCAAACTCCCACTGGGAAAGCTCATTCATTTTGTGTATTATTTGGTATATTCTGATTTGTATAATTTCTCTGATTTCTGCTTGCTAATTGCTTGGATAAATGTTTTTCCCCCTATATTATTCACTGTTTGTGATCAATCTTTTGTGTAACTAGAATTTGCTGGGAATGAGTCAAACCTGCATATGTGAAGTCAAGGTACCACCTCAATCTCATCAAAGGGAAATTTTTCTTTTCTTTTTCTTTTTTTTCAGACAGTAATAACTTATTTTATTGTGTAAGATATAACAACTTTGTAGTAAAAACTTAGTAAGTTTTGAAATGATGTTTTAAGAAGTTTAACCTATGGTACCAATTTAGTTCCATGTACAAAATGTTTCACAAATATGCTTCCATTTGAAACTCTCACTTAAATTTACTGATTTAAGAAAAGGAAACCACAGGTGGGTGTGAATATAGCCAAAACATAAAATAGAATATCTACTTTACTATGACCTCCTAAAACAGTCATAATTTTCTGTTGTATTGATTTAGAAAATAAATGACATTTATATAATAGAGTTAAAAATTATTTGTACCATGTTTATATAAACTAGGTCCTGGTGAATATATGTTTTAAAACAGCTTAGAGCCATCAAAAACTATTAATTAGTCAAGTAATATGTCAAGTAATATGATAAACTATAAGGAAAAAGGAAGAAGCAAAAAATTTCATATTTGTAAGTTTCTGTAGATAATCACAATTATCAGGAAGAAGGTCACTTCGTTCACCCTGTCTAAAAGTGTGAGTATACCTAAGTTAAGATGTCTAAAGGACAAGGACACTTTTAATAATGGGATAAAAAAATAGAAATGTCAATCTTATATGCCTCAATTGTAAAATTTTCATCTTTTAATTTTTTTATATTTCCATTTTGTAAAATTTATTTATTTATAGTTATCAACATTCACTTCCACAAGATTTTGAGTTCCAAATTTTCTCCCCATCTAATCCCTCTCGCCACCCCAATGTGGCATGCATTCTGAATATCCCTTCCCCTAATCTGCCCTCCCTTCTATCTCTCCCCCCTTCTCTTATTCCCTTCCCCTGCTACTTTCATGTAGGGCAGGATAGATTTCTATACCCCATTTTCTATATTTCTTTTTTCCCAGTTGCATGTGAAAACTATTTTTGAAACATATATTTTTAAAATTTTGGGTTCCAAATTTTCTCCCTTCCTCCCTCCCCACCCACCCCCATTGAAAAGGCAATCAACTTGATAAAGGTTTTACATATGTAGTCATGTAAAACATTTCCACAGTAGTCATGTTGTGAAAAACTGAGTATATTTCCCTTCATCCTATCCTGCCCCCCATTTATTCTATTCTCTCTTTTGATCCTGTCCCTCCTCAGAAGTGTTTGCTTCTAATTGCTCCCTCCCCCAATCTGTCCTTGCCTCTATCATCACCCTGCTCTCTTGTACCCTTCCCCCCCTATTTTCCTGTAGGGTAGGATAGATTTTCATACCCAATTGAGTGTGTGTGTTATTCTTTCCTTAAGCCAAATCCCACGAGAATGAGATTCACTCAGTCCCTCTCACCTTCCCCCCATTCCCCTCTACTACAAAATTCTTTTCTTGTGTGTTTTATGTGAGGCAATTTATGCCATTCTACCTCTCCTTTTCTACTTCTCCCAGTATAATCTTATCCCACTCTTTAATTTTATTCTCCAGATATCACCCCTTCATCTTCAACTCACCTTGTGACCTCTATCTATCTATCTATCTATCTATCTATCTATCTATCTATCTATCTATCTACACATATAATTTTTTCCCTCCAACTACCCTAATACTGACAAAGGTCTCATGCATTACAAATATCATCTTTCCTTGCAGGAATGTAGACAGTATAACTGTAATAAGTCTCTTATTATTTCTCTTTCCTGTTTACCTCTTCATGCTTCTCTTGAGTCTTGCATTTGAAAGTCAAATTTTCCATTCAGCTCTGGTCTTTTTATCAAGAATTCTTGAAAGTCCCTATTTCACTGAATGTCCATTTTTTACCCTGAAGGATTATACTCAGTTTTGCTGGGGAGGTGATTCTTAGTTGTAATCCTATCTCCTTTGCCCTCCAGAATATTATATTCCATGCCCTGAGGTCCCTTAATGAAGAAACTTCTAAATCTTGTGTTATCCTGATTGTGTTTCCACAATACTTGAATTGTTTCTTTCTGTCTGCTTTTAATATTTTCTCCTTCACCTGAGAACTCTGGAATTTGACTACAATACTCCTAGGAATTTTCCTTTGGGGATCTCTTTCAGGAGGTGATCATGAATTCTTTCAATTTCTATTTTACCCTCTGGTTCTAAAATATCAGGGCAGTTTTCCTTGACAATTTCTTGAAAGATGATGTCCAGGCTCTTTTTTTTTTTTATTATGGCTTTCAGACAGTCCAATAAGTTTAAAATTCTCTCTCCTAGATCTATTTTCCAGGTCAGTTGTTTTTCCAATGAGATATTTCACATTGTTTTCTATTTTTTTTCATTCTCTTGAATTTGTTTTAGAGTGTCTTGATTTCTCATAAAGTCACTAGCTTCCAATTGCTCCATTCTAATTTTTAAGGACATATTTTCTTTAGTAAGCTTTGGGACTTCCTTTTCCATTTGGCCAATTTTGCCTTTTAGTCCACTCTTTTCCTCATTGGCTCTTTGGACCTCTTTCGCCATTTGGGTTAGGCAATTTTTTAAGGTGTTATTTTTTTCAGTAATTTTTTGGTTCTCCTTTAGCAAGATGTTGACTTTTTTTTTTTTTGGCAATTGAGCTTAAGTGACTTGTCCAGGGTCACGCAGCTAGTAAGTGTGAAGTATTTGGTCTGAGGCTGGATTTGAACTTAGGTCCTCCTGACTTCAGAGCTGGTGCTCTATCCACTATGCCACCTAGCTGTCCCCTTTCCTTTTTTTTTTTTTAAAGAATGATATATTGTTGTTTTTTTGGTGAGGCAATTGGTGTTAAGTGACTTGCCCAGAATCACACAGCTAGTGACTGTTGGGTGTCTGAAGCTGGATTTGAACTCAGGTCCTCCTGAGTCTAGGGCTAGTGCTCTATCCACTGCTCCACCTAGCTGCCCTTAGATGTTTACTTGTTTTACATGATTTTCTTGCATCACTCTCATTTCTCTTCT
Organism: Vombatus ursinus; assembly: GCF_900497805.2. Classification (NCBI taxonomy): domain Eukaryota; kingdom Metazoa; phylum Chordata; class Mammalia; order Diprotodontia; family Vombatidae; genus Vombatus; species Vombatus ursinus. The sequence continues at coordinate 13,241,805 of NW_020949613.1, read as the reverse complement.
CAGTTTTTCCTCTACTTCTCTTACTTGTTTCTCAAACTCCTTTTTGAGCTCTTCCATGGCCTGGAACTGATTCATATTTTTCTTGGAGGCTTTGGATGTAGGAGCTTTGACTTTGTTGTCTTCTTCTGGTTGTATGTTTTGATCTTCTTTGTTACCAAAGAAAGATTCTATGGTTTGACTTTTTTTGCACCTTTGTTTGTTCATGATTCCAGTCATTACTTGAGTTGTAAACTCTGTTAAGGTAGGGATCTACTTCCAGTGTGGAGAATGTACTATCCAAGCTTCAGGGGTTTTGTGCAGCTGTTTTCAGAGATACTTCTAGGGACCTGTAAATTTTCAGTTCTTCTATGGTGGTACCATCAAGGGACAGGTGTTTACTCCTTTTCTGGTCTGTGCTCTGGTCTATGAGTAACCACAAGCACTCTTTTCTGCCTTGGAACTGTGAGGACGATTTCCTCTCCACTACCAACTCCACCACTCCAGCATTCCTCCTTGCCCAAAGACCACCACCAGAACTGTAACCCAGATCCAAGCATGGGCAAAGCAAGAGAATCCTGTACAAGCAGAGAGATCCTTGAAATCTCCCTCTAATCAGCCACTCAATTCCCCCTCAGTCTCTGGGCCTGAAGCTCAGGAGGGATCTGCTGCCCTGGGACCAAACTTGTGGACTGGAGCAGAGACCACCCTTCTCTCTCACCACAGTCACAGACTTTTCTCACTGACTTTCTAAGCTGTCTTTGGCATTCGTGTGTTGAGAAGTCTGGAAACCACAACAGCTGCCAGTGATTCAGTCCTCTGAGGCGTATTCCAGGTTCTCTGAGACCTCACACCAAACTGCGCTCCTCTCCCTACCCAGCATGATATGCCTTTCCAATCAACTATCTAAGCTGTCTTGGGCTGTAAATTTGTTTCAGTCTGTCTTTCTGTGGGTTCTACTGCCTTAGAATTTGTTTAGAGCCATTTTTTACAGGTAGTTAGAGAGGTTTGGGGGAGAGCTCAAGCAAATCACTGCTTTTACTCCACCATCTTGGCTCCACCCCTCCATTTTTCTTCTAATTGTTTCATAAAAATTTCATTTTAAGAAAGACAATGGCAATTTTATAATTTATTTAAAATTTATTCTGATTTGAAGAGTTCCAAAAGTTTATACCTCATTATTGCTGGAAAATTAGAAGATAGTTATAAACAGCAATGGTAATAGGTCAGAATCATTTGCCCTTTATCTACTAATATGTAGTAAACTAATAATACTTTTTTTTAGTAGTTAGTCATACCTCCAAAATTAGGTCATATTGCAATATTTATATAGCATGGATGGTAGTACCTCATTTAATCTGCATCATCAGAAAAAAAACTATTCTTCTTAGTGAAAACATTTTAGCATTTTCCAATAAAAAGCTTTTTAAAAAAATGTATGAGACACTTCCCCCATTGATTTAAACAAAATGATACAGGTTCACAAAATACTCTTATTACTTTATGGTCTGAACTCCAATACTGAAGGAGGACTGACCTGTTTTTGGTAACTTATCACAAAAATCAATTACTGCTTGTGCTGATAGAATGATACTACCAAGAAACCTAAGGTTTTTTGTCCTTAAGTCTAATCTCTGCTATCAATTGTTATTTATTCAATTCTTATTCTTTCTATTCTGCTGTGTTCTCTTATATGCAATTATCTATATAAGGGTCCCTCCTATACATTCAGATTCCCAGTTATTGAGGAGGCTGGGAGACTGATCAATTAAGTGAGGTTTTATTATGCTTTTTTAGATATCTGTGGAAACCTATTCTAGACCTGTATCATTATGCCCATGTGTTTTGTATAGATAAATCTATTATTATTAGGATCCCTTTTTGGGGATTAAGATTTATGATTTCATTTTTATGGTGAAGTCCTGCTATGAACATTCCAAAGGGAAAATTTTCAAAGTATCTAGACAGACAAGCTAGAAATCAGAGATTTACTGAGGAGGCAGCTTTCCCTTACATGTTTGTTTTTCAAAGTCTGTTCACCCTTTCCGTAAAGCTCTCCTCGAAGAGTCTGGATCTATGTGTGTCTTCTATGGAAGCAATTTTCCAGCCCAAGACAACTTAGAAAGTTGCTTTAAAAAGTCTGTCTCACTAGGGTGAGAATGGAGCAAAGCGCATCTCAGGCTGAGCCCCAGAAAGACAGCAGCAGACCTTTGTATCAGCAGTGAATGTTTTTGGAGCTCTTAGCCCCTGATGGACAACATGGGGTGGAGGGGTGGACAACTGATCAGAAGAAGATTAATGGGAACCTGTTTGTTGCATTGGGTGCAGGACTCTGACACGTTGCCTATACTTTAATCCCAGGGTGAGGAGAAACAACAGAACACTAGCACTTGTTGCTCTAGGGAAACAAAGATCTGATCCTCGTTCCAAGGCAGAAAATAATGCCCTTGGACACGTATAGACCAAAGTACAGTCTAGGATAACAGTGACCACATCTCTTCTTAGGTCATGCCACCTTAGAAAAAAAAATTTACAGAGGCCCCCAGAACTAGTTCTGAAAGGAGCACCATGAAAAATCTGAAGCTTGGGATGGTCCCCCCTTAACCCTAGGAGCAGAACTGAAATATGACATTAAATTAAAAGTCAAGAAATAATCTGGAAAAATGAGCAAACATCAAGAACAACAGAAAGAACCTGAGTACAGAAAGTTACTATGATGATGGAAGATCAAGACACAAATGCAGAAAAAGATAATGAAATTAAAGCCACTATATGCAGATCCTCAAAGAACAACATGAATTGGCTGCAGGCCAAAAAAAAAAATCCTTAAATAGGTCAAAAAAGGATTTTTAAATCAAATAAAAGAGGTAAAAGAAAAACTGGGAAAAATAAATGAGAGTGATATAAGAAAAGTATGAAAAGAGAGTTAACAGCTTGGTAAAAGAGTACCAAACATCTATTTAAGAGAACTCTTTAAAAAGTAGAATCAGAGCTGCTCCCCCAAGATGGTGCTGAAGATTAAGAAGGAAGGGGTTTTCCCCCCTCCCCCAAGACAGAATCTAAGTTCAAGGCCTTGAAGTACAAGAAGGCAGTGTTGAAAGGTGTTCATAGCCACAAAAAGAAGAAGATCCAAACATCCCTCACCTTCCGGTGACCCAAGACACTAAAACTTATATGAAAGCCCAAATACTGCTTGACCACTATGCCATCATTCACTTTCCCTTGACCAGTGACTCTGCTATGAAGAAGATTGAGTACAACAACACCCTGGTCTTCATTGCGGACATCAAGGCCAATAAGCATCATATTGAGCAGGTGGTAAAGAAGTTGCATGACATCAGTGTGGCCAAGGTCAACATGCTGATCAGGCCTGATGGAGAGAAGAAGGCTTTTGTCCAGCTTGCTCCAGACTATGATGCTTTAGATGTTGCCAACAAAATTGGAATCATCTAAACCATGTCCAGCTATCCCACTCCACTCTCAATAAAAAGTTTTCCAGTACTAAAAAAAAAAGACAAAACAGAATTGGCCAAATGGAAAAGGAGATACAGAAGTTCACTGAAGAAAATAAGTCCATTAAAATTAGAATTGAGCAAGTGGAAGCTAATGACTTCATGAGATGTTAAGAAACAAGAAAAATGTGAAAAGAATGAAAAAAATAGAAGAAAATATGAAATATCTCATTGAAAAAAAATAACTGACCCAGAAAATATATCAAGGAGGGATAATTTAAGAATTAATAGCTAGCTCTAAATCATGATCAAAAAAGAACCTAGGCATTGTGTTTCAATAAATTATCAAGTAAAACTGCCCTGGTAAAATCAAAATTGAAAGAATCCATCTATCATCTCCTAAAAGAGATCCCAAAATAAAAACACCAGTAATAGTGGAGGCAGATTTCAGACCTCAAAGTAATGGAGACAATGTTATAATCAGCCAAAAAGAAACATAGAGCACTTTCAAGCACTCCAGAGCAAAATAGAAATTTTGACTTTAACATAAAAGATTTAAGAGAAGCATAAAAAGTTAAACGTGAAAGGGAACTCATAACAGATTCAAAAAGATAAAATTATTTACCTTTTTACATTGGAGATTGGAAGTATAACTCCTAGAAACTTCATCATTATCAGACCAGTTAGAAGGAGTATACCTAGATAGAGAGCATGGGTATGAGTTGAGTATGATGAGATTATTAAAAAAAAAAATAAAGTTTGAGAATAAGGGATGCACTGAAAGAATGAGGGAGAGTAAGAAAGGGGAAAATTATATCACATAAAAGATGAATGAAAGGAAAAGCTTTTACTGTGGAGGGGAAGTTGGGAAGGTAGTAGGCAATTCTTGAGCCTTAATCTCATCAGAATAGACTCAAAGAGGGAATAACATACACACTCAGTTTGGTATAGAAATCTTTCTTAATCTACAGGGAAGTAGCAAAGAAAGAGGGGAGGCTGGTAGGAGGGAAAGTGATTTGGTGGAGGTGGTGGTCAAAACAAAACATTTTCAAGAAGGGACAGGGTGAAAGGAGAGAGAAGGATAACCTCAGGAGAAAGTTGGATGAAAAGAAATTAATGATAATCATAACTGTGAATATGTATGGGATGAACTCTCCCATAAATCAGAAGCAGATAGTTGAGTGGATTAAAAAACAAAATTTGGCAATGTACTATTTACAAGAAATACACATGTAGTATGGAGATATATATAGAGTTAAAGTAATAAGTTGTACTAGAATCTATTACGCTTCATATGAAGTAACAAAAAGTGAGATAGTAATCATGATCCCAGATAAAGTTAAAGCAAAAATAAATCTAATTTAAAAAGATTACAGGGAAATTATATTTTGTAAAAAGGTACCATAGACAATAAAATAATATCAATAAGAAGCATATATTTACTAAATAGTATGGCATCCAAATTCTTTATTTTTTTTTTAAATTAAATGAGCTACAGAAGGAAATAATAAAACTACACCAGAAGCGGACCTCAATTTGCCCCACTGAAACTAAATAAATTTATCCCCCTCAAAAAAAAAAGAGAAGAAAGAAGTTAAGGAGATGAATAGAATATTAGAAAAGTTAGATATGATAAACCTCTGGAGAAAATTGAATGGGAATAGAGAGGAATATATCTTTCTATCAGCAGTAGGTGCAAATGCACAAATTTACCATATATTAGTGGCATGAAAACATCACCACCAAATGCAAAAGAGAAATACTAAGTGTATTCTTTTCTAATCCTAATACAATAAAAATTGCATGCAATAAAGGACTATGAAAACATAAATAAAAAATTAATTGGAGTCTAAAACATCTAATCCTAAAAAATGCGTGTGTCAAAGAACAAATCATAGAAACAACCAATAATTTTACTAAAGAGAATGAAAACAATGAGACAACATACCAAAATTTATGGGATTAAGCCAGACCACTACTTAGGGGAAAATTTACATTTCTAAACTCTTACATCAATAAAATAGAGAAAGAGCAGATTGATGAATTTGGTATACATCTAAAAAACAACTACAAAAAAACACATTAAAAATCCCCAATTAAAAACCAAATTAGAAACTTTGAATATTGAAATAGAAATTACTCAAATTGAATGTGAGAAAACCATTGAACTAATAAAAAGAGCATTTTATGTGAAAAAAAAAACAATAAAATGGATACATCATTGGCTAATTTGATTTTTTTTAAAGAAGAGGAAAACCAAATCATTGGTTATCAAAAATGAAACAGGTCAATTCATCACCAATGTAGTTGAAATTAAAGCCATTACTTGTACCTATTTTGCTCAATTATATGCCAAAAAATCATCTCTAACAATACAAATGAAATATATGAATGTTTACAAAAGTATAAATTGCCCCAGTTAAAAGAAGAGGAAATAATCCTATCTTAGAAAGAAAAATTAAACAAGCCATCAATGAGCTCCCTAAGAAGAATTCCTAGGACTAGACAGATTCACAAATGAATTCTACATAATATGTAAACTATAATTAATTCCAATAAAATATAAACTACTTGTGAAAAGAGGCAAAGAAAATGTCTTACCAAATTTCTTTTATGATTCATATATCATGCTGATAGCTGAAACAGAAAGAACAAAAACAGAGAAAACTATAGGCCCATTCCCTTAATGAAAATTGATATAAAAATTTAAATAAAATACTAGCAAGGATATTACAGCAATTTATCACAAAGAACTTATTCTATGACTAAGTGGGATTGGTACCAGGAATGCAGGGATGCTTCAATATTAGCAGAACTATCAGCATAATTGATCATATTAATAACAAAAGCAACAATATCATAGAATTATTTCAACAGATGCAAAAAAAAGCTTTTGTTAAAATGCAACACTCCTATTAAAACACTAGAAAGCATAGGAATAAATAGGGCTTTCCTTAAAAGTGATAAATAGTATCTATATAAAACCATCAGCAAGCATTATGTGTGATGTGATCAATCTAGTAACCATTTTAGTAAGATCCAGAGTGAAGCATAGATGCCCATCATCACCGCTGTTACTCAATATTGTTCTATAAGCTCTAGTTATATCAATAAGAGACGAATAATTAATGGATTTATAATAGAAAATGAAGAAACAAAACTATCACTCTTATGGAGATGATATGATGAGACTTAAAAAATCCTAGAGAATCCACTAAAGAACTAGTTAAAAGAAATAACAATTTAAGCAAAGTTGTAGGATATAAAATAAACCCACTAAATCATCAGCATTTCTATATATTACTAATACAGACAGAAAAAATCCATTTAAAATAACTGCAGACAATATAAAATATGTGAGAGTCTACCTTCCAAGACAAATCTAGGGAATATATGAACAAAATTACAAAACACTTTCTACACAAATAAATTCAAAATAAATAAAATAAAAGCTCAACAATTGGAGAAATAGTAACTATTCATGGGTAGGGTGAACCAATATAATATGAATGACAATTCCATCTAAATTAATTAACTTATTCAGTGTCATACCAATCAGATTACCCAAAAATTTTCTAGAGCTAGAAAAATATCATAACAAAATGTATCCAAAAGAACAAAGTGTCAAGAATATCAGTGGAATCATTGAAAAGAAAATGTTAAAGAATGTGTCTAAACAGTACCACATCTCAAACTACATTAAGAAGCTGTAATCATTAAAGCAGTCTGGTACTGACTAAGAAATAGAGTGGTGGATCAGTAGACTACATTAGGTATACAATAAAAAAGTGGTAAATGACCAAAGTAATCTAGTGTTTGATAAACCTTACTATCTAAGATTTTGGCATAAGAACTCACTATTTGACAAAAAATGCTGAGAAAATTGAAAAGCAGTTTGTCAGAAACTAGGTATATTTCAATATATCACACCATATAACAAGTTAAGGCCAAAGGGTGATATTGTAAGCATATTGGGGAAGCATAGAATAATTTAACTATCAGATTTATGAATTAGGCAAGGATTTATGACCAAACAAGAAATAGAGAGGATTACAGAATGTAAAATGGATAATACTGATCACATCAAATTAAGCATACAGCCAATTCCAGCAAGATTAGAAGAGAAGCAGGAAATTTGGGGAAAATATTATAACAAATTCCCCTGATAAAGGCCTAATTTCTGAAATATTTAGAGAACTGGTCAAATTTATAAAAATATGAATCATTCCCCAATTGATAAATGGTGAAAGGATATCAACAGGCAGTTTTCACACAAAGAAATCAAAACTATGTATAGTCATATAAAAATGCTCCAAATCACTATTGATAAAGAAGTTCCAATTAAAACAATTCTGAGGTACCACCTCACAACTATCAGATTGGCTAATGTGCCAAAAAAGGAAAATGGCAAATGTTAGATGGCATGTGGGAAAATTGTGACACTTATACACTGTTGGTGGAGTTCTGAACTGATACAACCATTTTGGAGAGTAATTTGAAACTATGCCCAAAAGGTTATAAAATTGTCCATACTCTTTTACTCAGCAATACCACTATTAGATCTATTCCAAAAAGAGATAAAATAAACAGGAAAAGGACCTATGTGTAAAAATATTCATTATAGCCTTTTTTAGTGGTGGTAAAGAATTAGAAATAGAGGGGATACCCATCAATTGGTTTATGGCTTAACAAGATGTGGCATATGATTGTGATGGAATATTATTGTGTTATAAGAAAGGATGAGTAGGATGTTGTCAGTAAAACCTGGAAAGATTCACATGAACTGATGCAAAGTGAAATGAGAAGAACCAGGTGAATATTGTACACAATAACAGCAACATTTCATGATGATCAACTGTGAATGATTTAGGTGTTCTCAACAATAGTGATCCAAAACAATTTTTTGAAAGATGATGAAAAATGCTGTCTACCTCCAGAGAAAGAACTGCTAGAGTTTGAAGCATATTTTTAAAATTTTATTGTTCTTATTTTTTTTATTTTCCTTAACATCTTGGCTTATATGGAAATGTTCTGTATGATCTCACATACATAACTTTTATCAGATTGCTTCCATCTCAGGGTAGATAAGAGGAGAGAAGGAAAGACAGAATTTGGAACTCAAAACTTAAAAGAAAAATCTGAACATTAAAAGATGTTTTTACATGTATATGAAGGATAATATGATAATATTTAAAAAAAATAAATCATCTCAGCCTTCTCTCATATTGGGTAATTCATGGTTCACCTTACTTGGGTCTGCCCCAAGTGACTTTTGGGTGATCATAACTGGCCCCAACTGGCTGCAGTGATCTTTACTCAAGACTTGGTGGAGTGTTGCACTTCCCCACAAGGTCATGGTATCTTGTCCTTTTGACCTGTCCCACTATATCTTTTATTCAATTCTCTGAGCCACCACTGGGAGTTCAAATACTGTTTTTTCTAACACAAACAAATCACAACTTTGCTGCTCTACTGCTTTCAGATTCAGCTCCTGTCACTCTTTACTCCTGAAGAGCTGTGACCAAACTGGCTATTGAGGCCTAAACAAACTTCTGCAACGTCAAAGCTAGGATATCCATGGTACTTGAAAAATGGGGGGGGAGTGGAAAGGTGCAGGGGTAGGTTTTTATGTGACATATATGTGTGTGTGTATGTGTGTGCGCATATATGTGTGTGTTTGTGTATGTATGCATGCAGGCATGTGTGTATGTATATGCGTGTGTGTATAAACACATGCATATATGCATATATACTCATATGCATGCATATGTACATATATACTAAATTATATGTAATACATATTTTACTCCTCCTCCTCCTGAACATATGGTCCTTAAAGTCAGGGAGCATTTCATTTTGGTCTTTGTATCTTCAGCATCTAGCATAGTGCCTAAGCTCACCCTGGGTACTTAAGAAATACTATTGATTAATTGGTTGTTTGACCTTGATAATACATCTATAAATTTAAAGTTAACTCCTGGAAACAGATAAATCTTTGAGTGTGATTTATGTAAACTGCTTTAACATTAAAGATTCAGGTATTTCTATGTATCATTCACTTCTCAGAATATTCTGAATAACTTAGAATTCCACATTCTGACTCACAAAGTTGGCAAAGTTTCATCAGCTAGATTTTGTGTCCCTGGCAAGCTATTCACTGCTTTTCCTATAATCCATCTATTAAATTAAAAAGCATTATCCTTCAAAGACCTCTTTATAACTACATCTGAACATTAATTATACAGAACATCTCCCCACAGCCTTTGATATTGTCACAAAGAAATCTCAGGAACTACTGGGTAAAACCCATTTAAAATATTTATCAACTTAGACATGTCTCTTTGTTTCCTCTAGAGACTGCCAGCTGCAGAAGCAATGTGGATATAATGTTTTTTATTGGTATTGTCTCTTTTAAATCAATTGTGGTTGAGAGGTCTCACTCTTAGAGCTATTGTGGCTCCAGGATATCATGTGGAGAAAAATGGCAATAATTATTGTTTGTGATAGGACCATAGCTTTCTGATGTAACATAACGAACACCTTTAGGCTATATTTCGCTGCCTCTCAAACTATTGTACTAGGGGTATAGTGGAGTGCATTAAATTGAAGATGAAATATTCATTTCCCTACCACTTTAAAATTTGATATTAATATTTAAAATGTTAACTGGATTTAAGAATTAGAAGATATGTATTGTGCCTGCATTTACAAATGTGTATGCATATCCATATCCATATACATGTTATATATATGTATATACATGCACATAAATGTGTTGCATGTACATGTGTGACACATCAATTATATGTGTATGTACATATACACATATGTGTGTATAAATCACATGTATTTTCCATCTGGGAACCTAGGACTACTGAGTTTGATGATCTATGTGTGTCCGACCACTTGCTAGGCAAATCCTTTTACAGATTGATGATTCTGAATAAAGAAAGATTTTTAAATATTATATGGCTGGAAGACTATTTGAGTGTTGAGAGAGAAATAGAAATAAAATGGAAAATGACACAGGATCTTTTCAATTATGGCTTTTCTCAAAAACAAACAAAACCCCATATATCCACCCTTCTGGAAAGGAATGATATGTCACACTGATACTGTTTAATAATGTGGTCTGTCACAATTGTGCTTATCTGTATTGATTGATGAAACTTGGTTTATAATCAAAATTCTTAATATGTAGGAGTTTCTTTTAAGTTAAAGAGGAAATATTCTACCATAGGAATGAAAGAGAATATTCCTCTTAATTAATTGCTTTCTATACTTCATTAAGTTACAGATATATTAAATTTTCAAAATTGTATTTATCTAATTAGAATAGACTTTTTAAAGTGTATGCATACTGTCCTTAATAACTTCCTTCTCAAAAAAAAAATAAAAAAAATAACTTCCTTCTCTCGGTTTCATCTTTTGCACTCTGGCAAGTGTAAGGAAGAACTATAATAATAATTCTATATAGAAACATTAGATTTCATTGGCTAGCATATATATTCAGATATAGATCACTTATAAGTACATGTGTTTCAGTGTAATATTCCCTGGGGGAAATTGTCCCAAAGTAATGTTGACAACTTTCTAAGAAAGATGCATAAAATACATTTAAAGGTAACCCATTTACTTAATGCCTTTCATCAAATAATATATACTTACAAACCTATTTAGAAATGTCAGCCTCAGTGCAAGCAGAGCCCTACTCCTGCCAGGTTTCTAGTCTCTTATTTGAAGACTGTCCTAGGGGGCTGCGTATGCCAGTCCTGATTGAGTCTAGAATATTTTCTTTCCTAGATCTTTTTAAATTTCTTCTCTTTTTTTTTTTCTTCTCAATTTTTCTTTTCCCAAAGGGGTCAGGGTGATGGCTTCAAAAACTTTGGTAAGCTTTTTGGAGACAAAAACAGAAGTTGGAAGCTTAGTAGGATTAAGTCTTCCATCTCCAGTAATATCTTTCGGTACTTTCCACTTAGTTCAATGCTCTGGATATAGTATATACTATCTATCTATCTATCTATCTATCTATCTATCTATCTATCTATCTA
>NW_020949613.1:13201588-13230316 GCF_900497805.2 Vombatus ursinus | reverse complement strand
CTATCTATCTATCTATCTATCTATCTATCTATCTATCTATCTATCTATCTATCTATCTGTCTATCTACCTATCTACCTATCTATCATCTATTATATATATGTATATTCATATATATATATATATATATAATTGAGTTAAAGATATGTCTCTAAATGCCACTCTACTACAAATAATAAAGATATTTTTCCACAAAAAGCATTGGTTAGAACTATTCCTTCACCCAGCTCATTGAATTTCAGGCAAAAAAAATTAGAAACAGGACAATGAAATCATAGGATCATATATCATAGATTTGGATCTAGAAAATATTTCAGAAGCCAATAATTTAACTCCTCTTTTTTACATAAGAAGAAAGTCAGATTCAGCAAGGTTAATGGATTTGCCCACCATTATGTGAGTAGAATCAGAGAAGTTTGAATTCAGGTCATAGATTCATATTTTAGATCTGGCAGGAACATAAAATCCTATCAAGTCTAATGAATTCATTTCACAAATAATGAAACTAAAGCCCATGGAAGTCACATAGTGAATTACTAAAAATAGAATTTGAGCCCAAATCCTCTGACTACAGATTAGTGCTCTTTCAACTGAACAACCCGGATATTTAATCTCACATGGACTTAAATGTTCCCAGTATGAAGTCAGACCTTAGATCTCATCTAGTTTGAATCCTTCTTTTTACAAATAAGTAAAATGAAGACAGAGGAAGGAAATGGCATAATTCCCAGTTTAAAAAAAAGGAATTGAAAAGGAGGACAATTGTCCTCACTTGGGTAATTATTAATCATCTTTTTCAATTCTTAATACTCAAGTGGAATGGGCCTATGAACTCACCAATTCAGGAGTTCCTACCAAAGATATAGATCATGAACCTATCTATGACTATTTATCCTGTGCAATTCTTGTTGATGTTCTTCCAAATGTTTGCCACAGATAACCATCCAACATTCTGGAGAGCTTTCCTGGTTTCTCCTAGCATAATAAGGATAACAGTTGGGCATTTTATCTACTTGTCATCATTTGATTTTAATGAAAAAAAACATGTTCTCTGTCTGTTGTTCCATTTCTTAGTGACATTCTTTACTCCTGTTTTCTTTGTAGTTCCTTGTTAGTTTTGTGTATCCTGCTGTGTGACACTCATTTCTAGATCTTTGTAGGTAATAATATTCTATGTCTTGCTGACATATAACAACACCAGTCAAATATTAGTATTAAAAAGATACAGTCTGAAGAAGAATCCAATGTTAGAACTAGAAATACATATGTACATACATATACATATATACAAACACACAAATATATACATATATACACATGTATACAAACATAAACTCAACAATGCATGTATATATACACATATATTACTATAACTACGTATATAAATATATACACGCACATAAATGTTAGAAAACAGGAATATAATATTATCACAATGATGATTTTAATGAGGGAGATGTGGCCATAGTAACACAACTTAAAGTTAAAGTGGAAAACTATAATTAGATATGACATTGGCTTATAAATAATTCAGGAAAACTATAAATTGGCTTTAAGAAACTTTTTTTCACTTTTTTTCCACTGACTCATATTAACTAAAAATTGTCAAGTTGTGGCAAAATAACAAGGTTCAGTCCTTCACATCAGTATCACCAATTAAGCAGGGTAAGCTTTAGGATGAATTGCTTAAATTAACATTTTTTAGTTGGACAATCTAATGCACTTAACTTGTTGACTTTTCTAAAAGTGCCAAGTAATGCCCTAGAATTTTTAACTTTGTTTATTCCACTTTACCTAAGTTGCTCTGTGATTAAAATGTTGAAAGGCTTAATTCAAATATAAATGGAAAAAAGTTAACTTAAGTATGTATATTCTTTAATAAAAACACTCAACATTCACTTTAGAGAGATGAATCATGTAACCAAACAATAAAGAACCTAAAGGGGCTACTCAAAAGCAAAGTCTATTCATTTGGACAAACATTTATTAATTACCTACTATGTGCAGAGAATCTGCTAGACAGTGAGGAAAGACAACAGTTAGATATGACTGTATTTTATGAAGCTTATTTTTTAGCACTGGAATATAACATACATAAATATTTATGAAAGAAATGACACATTTGTGTAAGAAAGCCACAAGTGCTATGTGACAATCAGAGGTAAGAGAGAATGAGGATTTAAAGGTCCTTTTTAGTTAAGATTTTCATATTGGGTTGAAAATTCTAAAAATGTGTTAATTAAATCATCCATGAATAAGTATGAATAGCATTCACAGGGACTTCATTATTTCAGGTACCTGTGTTTAGGTGATTGTGTTTATTGTCTTTGATGAAACAAATGGTTTGATTTGGAGCAAGAAGATCTGACCACTTAACATTTCTGGGCCTAAATGTTACATATATAAAGTCTGAATGTTGTATAAAACTATTTCTGTGGTTTCTGCTAGCTTTGAATCAATGATCCTAGAATCCCTCTATGACTTGGTGGCTTGTTTTTCAAAGCGTTTTTGGTGAAAACAAAAATACATATATAGAAAAGTCACCCTGCAGTTTATTAGATGATAGCTTTCTATGAACACAGCTAAACCCGTCCCTTGACAAAAGACAAAATTCCATCACGGCAGTACTACTGAATGTCTTTACAGCATGGTAAAACTTTCCAAAATGCATATTCACTTGGCGAAGGTTTTGAGAACCTAGGCTCAGCAACTAACCTGAATGAGGCATTGGAGCTGGATCTACATGGAGAATTATTCACAAAGAGTGAATATAAATGCTGAGGAAATCTATTTGTCCATACACACACACACACACACACACACACACACACTCATACTCACACTCGCACTCACACACATACACAATATAGTCTTCTGAAGTTATATATGATTTATATATTTTTCTAAATATTAATAGTATTTAATTCTATTCAAAAGTTGTACCTTTCCCCCTTTCTGATTACTTTAGCTGTTAAATATCTATTTGTTAGAAACAGAATTGAAGCCCAGATTAATTATATCTCTCAACCCTATGATAATACAAACATGTCCCAGAGAAGCTTTGAGCATGGTAATGGAAAACATTTCTTAAATATAGTTTTGGATTGGACAAGGAATAAGACATAAACTATTCTTTGTCATTAGAATACACAAGTCATAAAACTAACTTACCAGTCTATAAAATCCCCTTAGAGTTTGTAAAACTAATGGCCTGATACCCCACTTGTCTAAAAGATCCTCTTAGAATTCCAGGTCCCAAAACATTTATTAAATGTTTGCTGTGTTAAGCACTCTAGATACAAATGGGAAAAAATAGATAATCTCATCTCAAGTGGTTCATACTATAATTGAAGTAATCAATACATAAAATATTATCTATATATATAAATATATATTCAGATATATATGGGTTTGTAAATATATGTATATGCATGTACATATGTATATATGTGTGTGTGTATACAGACATATGACATATCAAAAGCAACAAAATGTGTATGTATGCATGTATGTATATATGTATAAATATGTATATGTATATATCTGAATAAATACATGCCCATACATATCTATCTATCTTTCTTTTAATCTATCCATCCATCCATCCTCCATCTATAGATGGGAAAACCTGAAAATACTAAGGGTCCAGTGACCAGGAAGACGGCAAAGCTTATTTTCCTTATGGGTGTATCACTACCCTCTACTATATGGTTATAAATTGTAAAAATAATAGAGTCTACAAGAAGCTAAAGTTTAGCATTATTAAAAGGCAATAAACATGTTCACAATAAATAATATATCTGTCTATCTATAGATAGATAGATATAAACAGATAGATGATAGTGTGTATAAATTGAAAACAAAAACACATATCCAGTCCAAAAATAAATGAATAATAACAATATGGATATGCTCAGTTAGAGCATGAGTGGTCACATGACCTTATTTAAAACTGTTTTTCATTATAGATGATAATATATTTCCCTTTTGCAATGTGGACATATGACATTTTTTAAAATAAAACAGAGCAAAGTGACAGGGCTTACTTAAGCCTCAAAGAAGACACATGAGTAAAGACAACATTAATAAAAATAATGTTACTTCACCTGTGCTAGCAGCTTGGTATATGACAGGATGAGTGAGAATCAGTGGTCAAAGCAGTAACTGATACAAATTGCTAGAAAATACCCATGTGGCTTTTTTTTCCTAACATAAGTAAAGGCATAAGTAAAGATGACAGATTATAAAAGCTTTTTTTAAAAGACTATTCTTTAAAATAAAAGAGTCAAAAGCTGTTTTAACTACAGCTGAAAATAATATAGGATTTAGGCAAAGGTGAAGAAAATTCCCAAGGAGTTTTGTTTGGGGCCAGTAATTAGACTCTATCTAAGGAAAGAGAGAAAAAAATATTATAATCCAGAAAGCATAGATGTATTGTAGAATATCACATTGATTCTAAAGTAGGTATATAACACCAGTATTTCCACAGGCTTATCTAAAAATGAGGCTGACAAGAAGACGTGGATAGATATCTCTGGAATCTTGTCACCTCTCTTCAAGGGATACTATGATTTCTGCCTCGAAGGTAGTAGAGAAAGGGGTCATGAGACTCACTTCTCTGTTCTCCTCAGAGAGTACAAAGTAGATTTGTTTTTCCTAGAAAGCAACAAGGCTTCTATCTTTCCTTTTTTTCTATCCATTACAGGGGTGTACAACTTAAGATTACATCCATGTGGTAGACTCTGTCACACCAAATGATAGTTATATAAAACACCATCACAAATAGTGAATAGCAAGTAAACACATTGAGCCAAGCAAAAGGTAAAAATAAATCAGAGTTCACCAACTAAAATGTGCCAGAAAATAGACAAGCACGATTCAGTTTTTTTAAATTTATTTTTTTATTTTTGTTTTATTATGGTAATTTATTTATTTGTTATTTTTGTTTTCAACTTTTACTTCCACAAGAATTTGAGCTCAAAATTTTCACCCCACCTCACCTGTCCCCCACCCCAAGATGGCATACATTCTGAATACCCTTTCCCCTAGTCTGCCTTCCCTTCTATCTCTCCCACAATTCTCTTATCCCCTTCCCTTTCAATTTTCCTGAAGGGCAGGATGGAATTCTGTACCCCATTTCCTGTATTTCTTATTTCCCAGCTTCATGTGAAAACATTTTTTTAAAACATGTGTTTTTAAAACTTTGGGTTCCAAATTTTCTCCCTTCCTCCCTCCCCACCCACCCCCATTGATAAGGCAAGCAACTAAATATAGGTTATATATGTGCAATTATTCAAAACACTTCCATAGCAGACATGCTGTGAAAAACTAAGTATATTTCCCTTAATCCTATCCCACCCCCCCATTTATTCTATTCTTTCTTTTGACCCTGACCCTCCTCAGAAGTACTAGCTTCTGATTACCTCCTTTCCCAATCTATCCTCCTTTCTATCATCCCCTGATTCTCTTGTCCCTTTCCTCCCCTATTTTCCTGTAGGGTAAGACAAATTTCCATATCCAGTTGAGTGTGTATGTTATTCCCTCCTTAAGTCAAATCCTATGAGAATAAGATTTACTCATTCCCTCTCACCTTCCCCCATTTCCCCTCCACTGTAAGAGCTTTTTCTTTTCTGTTCTTTTTGGTGAGATAATTTACCCCATTCTACCTCTTCCTTTCTCCTTCTCCTAGTATAATCCTCTCTCACTCCTTAATTTTATTCTCCAGATATGACACCTTCATTTTCAACTCAACTTGTGCCATCTATCTATCTATCTATCTATCTATCTATCTATCTATCTATCTATCTATCTATCTATCTATCTATCTATCTATATCTATATATCTACATATAATTTTTTCCCCTCCAATTACCACGTGTTATAAATATCATCTTCCCATGCAGGAATGTAAACAGCTCAACCATAATAAGTCTCTTATGATTTTCTATTTCCTGTTTAACTCTTCATGTTCCACTTGAGTCTTGTATTTGAACATCAAATTTTCTATTCAGCTCTGGTCTTTTCCTCAAGAATGTTTGAAAATCCTCTCTTCCACTGAATGACCATTTTTTCCCCTGTAGGATTATACTCAGTTTTGCTGGGTAGATGATTTTTGGTTGTAATCCTATCTCCTTTGCCTTCCAGAACATTATATTCCATGCCCTGAAGTCCCTTAATGTAGGAGCAGCTAAATCTTGTGTTATCCTGATTGTGCTTCTACAATACTTGAATTATTTCTTTCTGGCTCCTTGTAATATTTTCTCCTTGACCTGGGAACTCTGGAATTTGGCTACAATATTCCTAGGAGTTTTCCTTTGGGGATCTCTTTCAGGTGGTGATGGGTGGATTTTTTCAATTTCTATTTTGCCCTCTGGTTCTAAAATATCAGAGCAGTTTTCTGGATAGTTTCTTGAAAGATGATGTCTAGGCTCTTTTTTTGATCATGGCTTTCAGATAGTCCAATAATTTTTAAATTCTCTTTCCTTGATCTATTTTCCAGGTCAGTTGTTTTTCCAATGAGATATTTCACATTGTTTTCTAATTTTTCATTCTTTTGGATCTGTTTTACAGTGTCTTGATTTCTCATAAAGTCACTAGCTTCCAATTGCTCCATTGTAATTTTTAAGGAAGTATTTTCTTCAGTAATTTTTTGGACTTCTTTTTCCATTTGGCCAATTTTGCTTTTTAGGGCATTCTTCTCCTCATTGGCTTTTTGGACCTCTTTTCCCATTTGGGTTAGGCTATTTTTTAAGGTGTTATTTTCTTCAGTATTTTTTTGGGTCTCCTTCAGCAAGCTGTTGACTTATTTTTCATGATTTTCTTGCAAAACTCTCAGTTTTTTCTCTACTTCTCTTGCTTGCTTCTCACAATCCCTTTTGACCTCTTCCAAGGCCTGTGACTGATTCATATTCTTCTTGGAGTCTTTGGATGTAGGAGCTTTGGCTTTGTTGTCTTCTTCTGGTTGTATGTTTTGATGTTCTTTGTCACCAAAGTAAGATAATATAGTCTGACTCTTTCTGCACTGCTTACTCATGATCCCAACCAATTACTTGAGTTTTAAAGTGTTTGTTAAGGTAAAAGTCTGCTTCCAATGTGGAGAATGTACTGTGCCAAGCTTCAGGGGTTTGTACTGCTGTTTTCAGAGATACTTCTAGGGACCTGAAAATTTTTCAGTTCTTCCAAGGTGCTATGATAAGAGGCAAGGCGTTTCCTCTCCACCACCACAAAAGCTTCACCACACCAGCATTCCTCCTCGCCCAGGACAGCCCCTCAGAACTGTGGCCCAGATCCAAGCACCGGTAAAGCAAGAGACTTCTGCCTCAGCACTGTCAAAGAGATACCAGCAATCCCCCTCTTTTCAGCCACTCGATTCCCCCTCAGTCTGTGGGCTGGAAGCCCAGGAAACAGCCATGGCCCCAGGGGCAGCTGAGACCTAGCTCCTTTTCTCACTGCAGTCACAGACTTTTGCCACTGACCTTATAAGTTGTCTTTGGCATTTGTGGGTTGAGAAGTCTGGAGACCACCACAGCTGCCTGTGATTCAGTCCTCTGAGGTCTGCACCAGGATCACTGTGGTCTGCGTGCCCACACCACACTGTGCTCCTCTCCCTGCCTGGTGCGATCTACCTTTCTGATCAACCATCCAGGCTGTGTTTGGCTGGAAATTTGTTTCACTCTGTCTTTTTGTGGGTTCTGCTGCTTTAGAATTTGTTTAGAGCCATTTTTATAGGTATTTGGAGGGGTTTGGGGGGAGAACTCAAGCAAGTCACTGCTTTCCCTCTGCCATCTTGGCTTGGCCCCCCGAGGGAGTGTCCAGGATTCAGTTCTTTAGGTAGAAGTTAGCAATAATTTCACTCACCCAAGGGGATATTCCCCAAATTCTCTCTAGAGACAAGATAGAAATTAGGGATATATTGAGGAACATACTTTTCATCTACTTCTTGTTTTTGTTCTTTGTAGAATCAGTCCTGAAGAGAACTTGGGACAATGGGTTTTGACTTGTGCTATTGGATGTTTATTCAACAATCTGCAATATCTTAATTTATCTCTCAGGTCATTGATAGTACACATTGCAAAATGACTGGTGTGGGTGCAACGTCTTCTCATGAAGCAGAATGAAGTCACGTGTTCAACATAGAGATTAAATTGGTAATATTGGCTTTATTATTACCATCTTACAATCAAGTGAATTGTCCACTCACAGTTATTCATAACTTTTTGTTTATAACAAACCTGTATTACTGTGGCTCCCAATCTGACTGTTACAAAATTCTTTACCTCAGCATAATAAATAGAAATAAAGAGAGTTACTGTAATGACTTCATGAATTCATGAACACAAACACTTCCATTTTATCATTCTATCTCATCAATCAATAAGTATTAATTATTTAATTTAAACCTGCATTTATTGTATCTCTTTTACTTCAAGATTCAGTAGAAGCAACATGGAAAATGGAAGGGACAAACTATTGAATTTAAAGTCATAGAGTCAGGACAAAATCTAGGTTTAAATTCTGATTCCAACAATAAATAGCTATGTCCTCCTAGGCTACCCACTTTTTTCTATCTGCCTTGAGCAGCTCCCTAGGACTTTCTTATTAAGTCATATATCAGCTACTGTCATAGGTCCATAGATCATGGATTGAATATGCCATGAAGGAATACTCCCATTGGACACTACTTGGAAGTGTTATTTTCATTACATCACTTAGAAATGATATAATGAAGTGAAGAGTATGATTCCAGTATATTTGATCTGCAAAAGGAAAATTAATAGGGAACACTCGTATAGGGGCCAACATCTGATATTGTCACCAAGTATCACTACAGTTGAGAACTGTGTTGGGGAGTATCCACAAGTGTAGTTCCTTGTATTAGCTAAATTTAGAGGATTTCCATGTATAAAAGAAATGCTAGATGTTGCAAATTCAAAATCACAAATGAAACAAACCTTGCCCTCAAACACTATATTATGGAGTTTTGAAAAAAATATCTTTATACACAAAAGTTATACTAAAAATATTGTGAAATATATGGATCTTCCTTTCTTAACAGTATATCAAATTATTTTAGTAATGTACATTTTTTTAAAATAATTTATGTACACCTTCCTGGAAAACTAAAAGTCTGTGTCATACAGCACACGGGTGAGGTACTGATTACATTACATCAATGCCAATCTAGACTTGGAATTCATAAGTTCTAAGTCTGAACCAAAAGATTCTCCCAAACCATTTCTTAGATTAATCAGGGACATGTCCTTAAAAGAGTATAAAAGGAAGATAAAGTAGGGAATAATTGTTAAAAATGAAAAAAAATACTCAAGCCAATTAACCTAATGAGAACTACTGACACATTACCAGTCTCCAGGATTTGAGACTCTTAGAAATGCTGCCTGACATAATTCTGGGCAAGAGACACTAGACATTAAATTTGAAGATTGCCCAGAAGGGAAAAAAAAAGGTTCAGTTCATTTAAAATCAACATTATGGTGTGAATAATTTAGCAATTCAATTATTTAAAAACTATAAAGGGGGAGAACCTCTTGACTTTTGATTACAATAATATAAAAGAGAAAGAGGGACAACATTCTGTTGAGTATATATGAGTATATATGAGAGTATATATGAGAGAAAGATGTTTAAAGTGAAATCTGAGGTAAGTTCTGAGGTTTATGTCATTAGATGATGTAGATAAGGTGTTTAAAAAACAGTGGAATAAAAGGTGAATTTAGAAAGAAGGTTCTTTTTTAATTTTTAATTTAGGGAATAAGACAAACATTTCCATAACATAGTAAATTAAAAATATTGCACATGAAACTGCCAAAGTGATAATATAAATTTCTTTTTTTCTTCCCTACCCCATGGCTACTGTTAATCATATACAAACACACTTTGTATGTATGTATATATCTGTATGTGTATGTATATATATGTGTGTGTGTGTGTGTGTATTTATATATATGTAAAATCATTCTATACTTACTTAAATTTATTAGTACTTTCTCTGGATGCAGATAGTGTCTTCCTTCATATGACCTTTATATTTAATGTGGGTATTTTAATAGTTAAAATGACTTGTTTGCTCAAAGTTGTTATTAAAAAAATATTGCTGGGGAGCAGTTAGGTGGCACAATGGATAGAGCAGCAGCCCTGGATTCAGGAGGACCAGAGTTCAAATCTGTCCTCAGACACATAACACTTACTAGTTGTGTGACTGTGGGCAAGTCACTTAACCCCATTGCCTAACAACAACAAGAACAACAAAAACAACAAAAACAAAAACAAAAAAATAACCTATTGCTGGGCGAGGATCAAAGATGGCAGAGTAAAGACAGGGACTTGCATGAGTTCTCCCCAAGCTCCTCCATACCTTCAAATAATGACTCTAAACAAATTCTAGGGGAGCAGAACCCACAAAAAGACAGTATGAAACAATACTCCAGCCCATGACAACTTAGAAAGGCAAAAAGAGAAGTCTATTGCACCAGGGTGAGAGAGAAGCACATGCTAGAGCTAGCCTGGTCAGATTGGGCCACAGCAAACCAGACCTTGGGGTGACTAAATCAGTGGCAGCAGTAGTGATTTCCAGGCCTCTCAGCCAACAGACTCGAAAGACAACTTAGAAGGTCAGCAGGAAAGTCTGCCACACCTGACTAAGAGTGGAGCATTGTTCAGCACAGGCCATGCCAGTGCAGACAGGGCCCCAGTAAACCTGGAGCAGGCTTTGGAAGTCACTGAATCAGTAGCAGCTGCTTCTAGAGCTCTTAGCCAATAAACAGAAAGGGGGCCAAATAACTAGTCAAAAAGAGGTTAGAGGGATGTCTTTGCTGGAACTAATGCTAGGACTTGGTGGTTTTGCCCATATTCAGATCCAGGTTGCAGTCCTGGGTGGCAGTCCCAGGTGAGGAGGAACACTAGAACACCAGAGCTTATGGTCACAATGGAGCTGGGACCCACAGGTCCCTAGAAGTATCTGTGAAAACAGGTTCACAAAACCCCTGAAGCTTGATACAGTGTGACCTCCACCCTGGTAGCAGAGCCTTACTTTAACAAAGAGTTTAGAGTCAAGTAATAAGATGGGGAAATGAGCAAACACCAGAAAAAAATTCTGACCATAGAAAGTTGTTATGGTGACAAGGATGTTCCATCATCAGTCTTTTGGAATTGTCTTAGATCCTTGCATTGCTGAGAAGACCTAATTTTATCAAAGTCAGTCATCACGCAATGTGACTGTTACTGTGCATAATGTTCTCCTGGCTCTGCTCATTTCACTCAGCATTAGTTCATATAAGTCTTTCCAGGTTTTTCTGAAGTCTGCCTGCTTATGATTTCTTATAAAACAATGATATTCCATTACATTCATAAACCACAACTTGTTTAGCCATTGCTCATTGAGGGGAATCCCCTCAATTTCCAATTCTTTACCACCACAGAAAGAGCTGTGATAAATATTTTTGTGCACGTGGATCCTTTCCCCATTTTTATGATCTTTTTGGGATACAACCCTAGAAATGATATTGCTAGATCAAAAGATATGCACAATTTTATAGCCCTTTGTGCATAGTTCCATATTGCTCTCCAAAATGGTGAAATCAGTTCACAACTTCACCAGCAATGCATTTGTTTTCCAATTTTCCTACATCTTCTCCAACATTTATCATTTTCTTGTTTTGTCATGTTGGCCAATGTGATAAGTGTGATGTGGTACCTCAGAGTCATTTTGATTTTCATTTCTCTAACCAATAGTGATTTAGAGCATTTTTCCATATGACTATACGTAACTTTAATTTCTTCATCTGAGAACTGCCTGTTCATATCCTTTGACCATTTATCAGTTGGAGAATGACTAGTATTCTTATAAATTTAACTCAATTCTCTATATATTTTAGAAATGAGGCCTTTATCAGAGACACTGCTTGTAAAAATCATTTCCCAGTTTTCTGCTTCCTTTCTAATCTTGGTCACATTGGTTTTGTTTGTGCAAAAACTTTTCAATTTAATGTAACCAAAGTCATTCATTTGGCATTTCATAATTTTCTCTCTCTCTTGTTACAATAAAGAATCAGTAAAACTGAATTTAATCCTTCAAGTGAAACTGTACATTCAATAAAATAGTAGACTTTCAAGCATTCCTAATGAAAAGACCAGGGCTGAATAAAAAATTTGACTTTCAAATATAAGACTCAAGAGAAGGATATAAAGGTAATCAGGAAAAGGAAACCATATGGAACTTAAAAAGGTTAAACTGTTTACATTTCTGTATGGGAAGATGATACTTTTAACTCAAAGGAAATTTCTCATTATTAGGCCAGTTAGAAGTAGTATATATAGACAGAAGACACATGTGTGAGCTGAATATAAAAAAGATGATATGTTAAAAGGATAAAATTAATCGGTGAGAGAGGAATGTCCAGGGAGAAAGGGAAAGGGAGAGGTAGAACGGTGTCAGTTATCTCACATAAAAGAGACAAGAAAAAGCTTTTACAATAGAGGATAAGAGGGGGAGGTAAGAGGAAGTGAGTGAACCTCTTTCTCATCAGAATTGGCTCAAAGAGGGAAAAACACTCATACATATTCAATTGGGTATAGAAATCTATCTCACCCTACAAGAAAGAAGGAGGAAAAGAGAATAAGAGAAGAGAGGTGAGAGAAGGGAGGGAAGACTGGGGGAGTCAGAAACAAAAGATTTGAGGAGGGACAGGGTGAAAGGAGAGAGGGAATAAAATAAACAGGGGAGAATGAGATGGAGGAAAATACAGTTAGCAACAGTAACTGTGAAAAAAAATTGAAGTAAGTTTTTCTGATAAGGCCTCATTTCTCAAACATATAGAGAACTGAGACAAGTTTATAAAAAATGAGAGCCATTCCCTAATGATCAAAAGATATGAACTGTTGTCAGATGAAGTAATCAAAGCTATCTATAGTCACATGAAAAAATACTGTAACTAATTAATGATTGTAGGAATGCAATTCTGAGATACTATCTCATACCTATTAGATTATCTAATAGGGCAGAAAAGGAAAATTACACATGTTGGAGGCGATTTGGAAAAAAAAATAGATATTAATGCACTGTGTGTGGAGTTGTGAACTGATTCAATCATTCTGTAGAGCAATTTGGAACTATGCCCAAAGGGCTATAAAACAATGCATAGCTTTGTCCTAGCAATACTGCTGCTAGGTCTGTATTCCAAAGAGATAAAAAAGGGAAAAGGATCTATATGTACAAAAATATTTATAGCAGCTCTTTTTTTGTGGCAAAGAATTGGAAATTGAGGGGATGCCAATCAATTGGGGAATGGCTGAACAAAGTGTGGTAAATGATAATGACAAAATACTGTTGTGTTATAAGAAATGATGAACAGGATGGTCTAAGGAAAACCTGGAAAGACTTACATGAGCTGATGCAAAGTGAAATATACTGTGAACAAAGTAATAGCAATATTATAAAATGATCAACTCTTAATGGCTTAACTATTCTCATAAATACAATGATCCAAGACAACTCAGAAAGCTCTATGATGAAAAATCCTATCCATCTCCAAACAAAGAACTGGTAGTGTCTGAATACAGTTTAAAACAAGCTCTTTTTTTTTACTTTCTTAATTTTTTAAGGCTTTTTTTTTGGTCTATGTTTTTTTGACAATATGACTATTGTGGAAATTTTTTTCATGACCACACATGTAGAACCTATATTGAATTGCTTGCTTTCTCAATAAGGGAGGGTGGTGAGGGAGATTTGGAACTCAAAATTTTAAAAATAAATGTTAAAAATGTTTTTACATGTAAATGGGGAAAAGTAAAATACTAAATAAATACAAAAAACACCAATATTGCTGTTACTGTATACAAAATTCTCTTGGTTCTTCTCATTTTACACCATTATTTCATGTAAATCTATCTATGTTTTTTTTTCTGAGATCATCAAGCTCATCATTTTTTATAGCACAGTAGTATTCCATCACTATTATATACCACAGCTTGTTCAGCCATTCCACAATTGGTGAGCATTCTTGTAATTTCCAGTTCTTTGCCACTACAAAGAGAGCTGATATAAATATTTTAGGACATATAGATTATTTTCTTTTTTCCCAATCATCTTAGGAAACAGAATTACTAGTGGTATTGCTGAGTCATAAGCAGTATAATAACTCTTTCACCGTAATTCCATATTGCTTTCCAAAATGTTTGAATCAGGCCACAGTTTCACCAACAGTGAATTAGTGTCCCAATTTTTCCGTATCCCCTCCTGCATTTCTTGTTTTACTTCAATCATTTTAGCCAATTTGATAAGTGTCAAATGATTATCTAAAAGTTTTTTTTCCTTACTTGCACTCCTCTAATCAAAAATTAATTAAGGTATTTTTCATAGGGCTATAAATTATTTTGATTTCTTCATTTGAAAACATCCTTTCATATCCTTTGACCATTTTTCAATTGGAGAATGACTCATATTCTTATAGATTTGAGAAAGTTCTTTATAATATTTGAGATACGTGACTGAGAAATTGTCTATAGTTTGTTTTTCAGATTGTCTGCTTTCCTTCTGATTTTGGCTACATTTGTTTTATTTGTACAAAAAACTTTTTAATTTAATGTAATCAAATTATTAATTTTGCAGCTTCTCTGTTCTTTGTCTCTTGTTTGTTCATAAATTATTTACCCATCCATAAGTTTGCTGGTAATATATTCCATATTCTTCAATTTTTTCCTGTAATATCTCTCTTCATATCTATGACACATATCCACTTTGACCTTATGGTAAATGTTAGCTATTTGTCAATGCCCAGTTTCTGCCATATGGCTTTCCTGTTTTCCCAACAATTTTTACCAAATAATGAATTCCTGTACCAAAATCTTGTATTTACTCCTGTCAAATACAAGGTTACTTTATTTATTTGCTTCTATAAAATATGTGTCTATTTTGTTTCTTTGATTTACCTTTGTATATCTTAGCCAGTAGCAAATAGCATTGATAATCAATGCCTTATAATATAGTTCAATACCTGGTACATACAGTGCTCCTTCACCCAGGGCTATTGGGAATTTTGTTAAGACAAATGTCCTTTGGTGAGCATTTAGTGATGGTGGCCAGGAAGGTGGGTCCCTTTTCCATATTGATTGCTTTCTTTAATAATGGCTGCCAGTCCTACACTAGAAGTAGGACTGATGTTCTGTAATCCCAATGTTCTGGAATTCAGGATCATTGGAAATTTTCTTTGGGGTCTGAGGGTATATGGTGGTTGAGGTACTGGTGATACTTGAGTTTGCCTGGCACATGCTTCCTCCTTGTTTCTTCCAAAAAATGATGGAATACTTCTTGTTTATGAAGATTTTTTTTTGGTCATGCAAAGGTCAACAAGGGACTCTGTAGTGGGCCAGAATAATCAGAAACATTACCATTGAAGAATGACATAAAAGAAGCAGCAGAAGAAATACATTTCCAGAAAGAGTGCTCCAATGTAGTAACTTCCATAAGCTTTTGAGTTTTAAATTTTCTCTCTGCCCCTCCCCACTTCCCTCTCCAAGAAGGCAGGCAATCTGATATAGGCCCTACATACACATTCCTGTTAAACATACTTTCACATTAGTCATGTTGTAGAGAAAAATTAGAACCAATAGGAGGAACTACCAGAAAGAGGAAACAAAACAAAACAAAAGAGAAAAAAAGAGTAAATAGTATGCTTCGATCTGCATTCAAACTCCATAGTTTTTTCTCTGGAAGTGGGTAATATTTTCCATTATGAGACTTTTGGAGATGTCTTAGATCCTTGCATTGTTGAGAAGAGCTAAGTCTATCAAAGTTAGTGATTACATAACATGGCTGTTACTGTGTACAACATTCTCCAGTTCTGCTCAATTCACTCAGTATTAGTTCATACAAGTCTTTCCAGGTTTTTCTGAGGTCTGCTTCCTCATCATTTCTTATAACACAATAATATTCCATTACATTCATATACTACAACTTGTTCAGCCATTCCTCAATTGATGGACATCCCCTCAATTTCCATTTCTTTGCCACCACAAAAAGAGCTGCTATAAATATTTTTGTACATGTGGGTCCTTTTCCCATTAATATGATCTCTTTGGGATATAGACCTAGAAATGCTATTGCTGGGTGAAAGGGTATGCACATTTTTATAGTCCTTTGGACATAGTTCCAAATTGCTCTCCAAAATGGTGGGTCAATTCATAACTACA
Organism: Vombatus ursinus; assembly: GCF_900497805.2. Lineage (NCBI taxonomy): Eukaryota > Metazoa > Chordata > Mammalia > Diprotodontia > Vombatidae > Vombatus > Vombatus ursinus. The sequence goes on along the minus strand of NW_020949613.1, from coordinate 13,214,115 downwards.
ACAACAATGTATTAATGTTCCAATTTTCCCACATCTTCTCCAACATTTATCATTTTTGTTTTGTTTTGTCATGTTAGCCAACCTGATAGGTGTGACACAGTACCCAAAAGTTGTTTTCATTTGCATTTCTCTAATCATTAGTGATTTAGAATGTTTAACATATGACTACAGATAGGTTTAATTTCTTCCTCTGAAAACTGCCTTTTCATATTATTTGACCATTTATCAATTGGAGAATGACTTGTATTCTTATAAATTTGACTTAGTTCTCTATATATTTTAAAAATGAGTCATTTATTAGAGACAGTGTTTGTAAAAATTATTTCCCAGTTTTCTGCTTTCCTCCTAATCTTGGATGCACTGGCTTTATTTGTGTGAAAACTTTTCAATTTAATGTAATCAAAATTGTCCATTTTGTTTTTTATAACGTTGTCTGTCTCTCATTTGGTCATAAATTATTATATTCTCTGTAAATCTGATAAGTAAAACATTCCTTGCTCTCTCAGTTTACATATAATATCAGGCTTTGTGTCTAAATTGTGTACCCATTTTGACTTTATTTAGATAATTGGTGTAGATTTTGTTCTATGCCTAGTTCTGCCATACTCTTTTTCTAGTTTTCCCAGCAGTTTCTGTCAAATAGTGGGTTCAAATAGTGAGAAGCTGGGGTCTTTGGGTTTATCAAACAGTAGATTACTATAGTCATTGACTACTGTGTCATGTGTACCTAACCTATTCCACTGATCCACCACTGTATTTCTTAGCCAGTACCAAGTAGTTCTGATGATTGCTGCTTTATAATACAATTTAAGATCTGGCATGGCTAGGCCACCTTCCCGAGCATTTCTTTTCATTAGTTCCCTTGATATTCTAGACCTTTTGGTTTTTTCCAGATAAATCTTATTATTTTTTTAACTCTATAAAATAATTTTTAGTAGTATCATTGATATGACACTGAATAAGTAATTAATTTAGGTAGAATTGTCATTTTTATTATATTAGCTCAGCCTCCCCATGAGCAACTGATGGCTTTTCCAATTATTTGGATCTGATGTTATTTGTGTGAAAAGTTCTTTTGTAATTTTGTTCATATAAGTTACTTGGTTTGTTTCAGAAGGTAGACTCCTAAATATTTTATAATTTCTACAATAACTTTAAATGGGATTTCTCTTTCTATCTCTTGCTATTGGACTTTGTTGTGAATATATAGAAATGCCAATGACTTATGTTGGTTTATTTTGCATCCTGTAACTTTGCTATAGTTGTTTATTATTTCAAGTAGTTTTTTACTTGATTCTCTAGGATTCTTTAAGTATATCATCATATCATCTGCAAAGAGTGATAGCTTTGTTTCTTCTTTGTCTATTCTAATGCCTTCAATTTCTTTTTCTCCTCTTATTGCTAAAGCTAATGTTTCCGGTACCATACTGAACAACAGTGGTGATAATGGATATGCTTGTTTCACCCCTGATTTTATTGGAAATTCTTCTAGGTTATCCCCATTACATATAATGCTTGATGAAGGTTTTAGGTAGACACTACTTATCAGTATAAGGAAGACTGCATTTATTCCCCTGCTCTCTAGTGTTTTCAGTAGGAATGGATGTTATATTTTGTCAAACACTTTTTCTGCACCTGTTGAGATAATCCTATGTTTTCTGTTAGTTTTGTTGTTGATATGATCAATTATGCTGACAGTTTTCCTAATATTGAACCAGCCCTGCTTTCCTGTTATAAATCTTACCTGGCCATAGTTTATTATTCTCATGATAATTTGTTGTAATCTATTTGGTAATAGTTCATTTAAAAATTTTGCATTTATATTCATTAGGGAATTTTTCCTCTGTGTTGACTCTTCCCAATTTAGGTATCAGTACCATATCTGTTTCATAAAAAGAAATTGGCAAGACTATTTCTTCATCTACTTTCCCAAATAGTCTATACAGTATTGGAATTAATTGTTCTTTAAATGTTTATAGAATTTGCTTGTAAGTTCATCTGGCCCTGGAGATTTTTTCCTAGGTAGTTCATTGATGACATGTTTGATTTCTTTTTTCTAAAATGGGATTATTTAAGTATTTTACTTCCTCTTCTCTTAATATAGATAATTTACCTTTTTGTAAATATTCATCCATTTCACTAAGATTGTTAAATTTCTTGGCATACAGTTGGGTAAAATTGTTCCTAATTATTCTTTTAATTTCCTCTTCCTTGGTGGTGGATTCACCCTTTTCATTCTTGATACTAGTAATTTGGTTTTCTTCTTTCATTTTCTTAAATTAAATTAACCAAAGGTTTATCAATTTTATTGTTTTTTTCTCACAAAATCAGCTCTTAGTTTTATTTATTAGTTCAATACTTTTCATAATTTTAATTTTATTAATCTCTCCTTTGGTTTTCACTATTTTTAATTTGGTATTTAATTGGGGATTTTTAATTTGTTTTTTTCTAGTTTTTTTTTAGTTGCATGCCCAATTCATTGATCTCCTTTCTCTATTTTATTCATGTGAGCATTTAGAGATATAAAACTTCCCCTAAGAACTGCTTTTGCTGCATCCCTTAAGTTTTGGCATGTTCTCATTATTGTCATTCTGTTGGATAAAGTAATGGTTTTTATGATTTGTTGTTTGATCCATTCATTCTTTAGGATTAGATTATTTAGTTTCCAATTAAATTTTAGTCTATCTTTCCATCACCCTTTATTACATGTGATTTTTATTACATCATGATCTGAAAAGGATGCATTTAGTATGTCTGCCTTTCTGCATTGGATTGTGAGATTTTATTCCCTAGTACATGGTGAATTTTTGTGTATGTGCCATGTACCACGGAGAAAAAAGTATATTCTTTGCTATCCCCATTAAATTTTCTCCATATTTAACTTTTCTAAAATTCTATTCATCTCCTTAACTTCTTTCTTGTTTATTTTGTGGTTAGATTTATCTAGTTCAGGGAGGAGGGGTTTGAGGTCCCCCACAAGTATAGTTTAGCTGTCTATTTCTTCCTGTAACTTCCTGCTTCTCTCCTAAGAATTTAGATGATATACCATTTGGTATATACTTCTTTAGTAATGGTATTACTTCATTGTCTATGGTGCCTTTTAGCAGGATATAATTTCCTTCCTTATTTTTTTTATAATAAGATCTATTTTTGCTTTTGCTTTGTCTGAGATCAGAATTGCTACCCCTACCTTTTTTTTACTTAAGCTGAAGCATAATATATTCTCCTCCAGCCTTTTATCTTTACCTTGTGTGTATCCCTGTTTCAAATGGCTTTCTTATAAATAACATATTATAGGATTATGGTTTTTAATCTCTTCTGTAATTTTTTCTGTTTTATGGGAGAGTTCATTCATTCATTTTCACAATTATGATTAATATTTGTGTCTTTCTCTCTATCTTATTTTCCCCTCCCCCATTTATGCTTTTCTTTCTCCTTTTCCCTCCTCACTATACTTTTGCTTTTGACCACCAACTCCCAAATCTGCCATCCCTTCTATCAGCCCCTTCCCTTTTCTTTCCTTTTTCCTTTACTACTTCTTCCCTCCCTTCTATCCCCACTTCCCTTTTCTTTCTCCTTTCAACTCCTACTGCCTATATAGCAAGTTAAATTTGTCTACCTGAGTGTTTTATTCCCTGCATGAGCCAAATTTGATGAGAGTAAGGTTCTAACAATGCTCATCTCTGCCCCTTCTTTCCCTCTACTGTAATATATCTTTGTACCTCTTCATGTGATGTGTTTTACACTTTTCTGCTTCCTCCTTTCCTCTTATTCCATTACAGTTCATTTTAACCACTTCATTAGGTTTTTATCATCATATCAAAATCAACTTAAACCCACCCCCTCTATGTATTTCTCTTCTAAATGTTTTAATAAAGATACAGTTATCAAGAGTTGTAAGTATGACCTTCTCATGTGGAGATGTAAACAGTTTATCCTTATTGAATAATATGTTTTTTCCACTTTCCTGTTTACCTGTTTATTTCTCTCGAGTCTTATATTTGAAGATCAAATTTTCTATTGAGCACTGGTCTTTTCCTTAGGAAAGTCTGTAAGTCCCCTATTTCATTGAATATGCATCTCTTCCCTGGAAAGACTATGCTCAGTTTTGCTGGGTAGTTCATTTTTTGTTTCAATCCAAGTTCCTTTGCCTTATGGAATATCATCTTCCAAACCCTCCAATCTTTTAATGTAGAAGCTAAAAGGTCCTGCATAATTCTGACTGTGATTCCATATATTTGAATTGTTACTTTATGGCTGCTTGCTGGATTTTCTCTTTAATCTGATAATTCTGGAATTTGGCTACAATATTTCTTGGAATTTTCAATTTGGAACCTCTTTCAGGAGGTGATCAGTGGATTCTTTTGATGACCATTTTACCCTGTAGTTTTACGACCTCAGGACAGTTTTCTTTGATCTCCTGTAAGATGCTGTTCAGGCTCTTTTTTTTTATCATGGGTTTTAGATAGACCAATAATTCTTAAGTTATCTCTTCTAGATCTATTTTCCAGGTCAGTTGTTTTTCCAATGAGGAATTTTACATTTTCTTCTTTTTTCATTCTTTTCATTTTTTTCTACTGATTCTTGATGTATCATAGAGTCATTAGCTTCCAATTGCCCAGTTCTAATTTTTAATGAATTATTTTCTTCAGTTAGCTTTTGCATCTCCTTTTCCATTTGGCCCATTTTACTTTTAGGGAGTTGTTTTCTTCATGTACTTGTTTTGTTTTGTTTTCTTTTTCCATTTTTTAAAATGAATTGATCAATTTTTCTTCTACTTCCCTTATTTGACTTTTAAAATCCTTCTTGAGCTCTTCCAATAAAGCTTTTTGGGCTTCAGAACATTTTAGATTCCCCTCTGAGGTTTCAGATATGGGTATATTGACAATGTTATACTCCCTTGAATTTGTGTTTTGAACTTCCCTGTCACCAAGATACTTTTATATGGACATTGTTTATTTATGTTGCTTATTGCTCATGTTGTTTGCCCTTTTTCTGGCTTTTGCAGTTGATCTCTGCTTCTGAAGTACAGGGAGCTTTGTCCCAGGCTTCTTTTGCTGAGGGCTAGGCACTGGTTACTGGTTTGTTGAGGTGAGGTTTGCCACTGGCTTGCTGGGATGCCTCCCTTCCTGTATTGGTCCCCTTCAGCCACAGCAAGAGTAATTTTCCCCATTAATACCCCTAGCCTCATGAGCTAAAAGACCACTGTATCTAGTCTTTCTGCTGATTATACTATTTCAGGATTTTTCCTGGGACAATAATCTCTAGGTTTTACAAGGTGAATAAGGGAGGGTGAGAGCAACTTGCTCCTTACTCTACTATATTGGCTCCCAGAAGTCAAAATAGGTGACTTTCAAACATTCAGTCTATAAACTAATAGCTACAGAGCAGTGCTGTCATTGTTGCTGCCACTGCCAACACAACCTCTGATGATTCATTTGCTCCCAAAGCCTGTTCTTGGTTTACTGGTGCAAGGGTTGTATTGCATGCCCTGTAGCCCTGTGCTGGACTGTACTTCTCTCTCATTTAGTTTCAAAAGACCCCTGTTGCTGATCTTCTAAGTTTTCTCTGGCATCTGTGGGCTGCAAAGACTGGAACCTGCCATTGCTGCTGGTGATTCTGTCCCCCAAAGCCTGCTCCAACTTTGTTTAGTCTGGGTCTGTTGCTTTGCCCTGAGTGCTGGACAGTCTTCTCTCAGGCTGGTGCAACAGACCTTTCCTGTTGATCTTTCAATTTGTCTTAGGGTGGAAATCTGCCATGCTCTGTCTCTTTATGGATTCTGCCACTCTAGAATGTGTTGAGAATCACTTTTTAGAAGTATTTGAAGAGATTTAGGGGAGAGCTCAGGCAAGTTCCTGCTTTCACTCCATCATGGCTCTGCCTATATATATATATATATATATATATATATATAAACAAAAAATACTTTAAAAGAATTTTGTTTAGGGACAACATAACATGTGGCAATTCCAAATCTTCATAACTTCAGAACTCCATATGACACTCATATGTCCATAATTACCAGCAAGAAAAAAAAAATAAAACTGTCTCTGTGGAAATAGTAAGGCCATTTCTCCTAAATTCAGCTAAAGTAGAAAAAGGTTAGGGAAGCATTATGATGCAGTACAAAAAGTCTCAGAGTTAGCAACAGAAGACCAAGTTCAAGTTCCCAGATCTCCACTAATTAGCTATGAAAAATTGGCCAACTCACTAACCTTAGTGTACTTAATAAATCTATGTTGGTTTATTGAATTGAATTAATCTCTTTACCCTCAATTTCCTCATTTATAAAATATGTGTAATAACAGTTTGCTAAATGTGAGGATCAAATTAGGTAATTCATATAAAATAATTTTCAAATGCATATGTTAATACATGCCTATATATACATATTTGTATATACTATATATGCATATAAATATATATATATATATATATGCTTTTTAAAAATTTTTATCATGTCCATCATCATATTTACACAGAAAAACAACCAGCCAAAAAGGTACAAATCTCATGTGAATGTCAATAGAATTTCCCCTATTTCATAGTAGAAAAGAATATAAATAAGGTGAAAAGAATGGTTAATTTTGTTATAAAACACATCTTGGGATGATACCATAATAAAGCTCTTTCAGAAAAGTTTTCCATGGCCCATTTAATTAAAATTACATTTAGTCTATCAATATTCCAAGACAACAAAACTGGGGTCAACATGTTGGTGTTAATTGTAATAGAATTGGACCTATTTTAAAATGGTCAAGGTAAAGAATAAAATAGAAAAACAAGATAGCAAATATATGTGGAGATGGATGACAGTAAAGGCATGAAAGTATACATTTAGGGCGATGAACTGTGCCAAGAGGTTAATCTGAAAACATTAAAATGCAAGTAGAAAGCAGTCTAAATATAACTTCAGGTTAAATGCAGGTGAGAATGGTCATTACAGGACAAAAGTTGAAATGAAGATAGCTGATGACTGATAACATGAAAAGTGTACATCCTAAAGACCTGGGAATAGGTCATTTTTTGTTTATTTTCAATTTCTATAAAATTATTGATGACAGAGAGTATAGAGTTAGAATCAATATATCAATTCCCTTTTGGGTCACAGAGTACAATAGGACTTATAAATTGTAAAGTAACTTCCTTAGATTTTTTTTCTTTTCTAATTTAGACTCTCTAAATTAGAATAATAATAAATTTCTATGTCAAGGCTAATATCACTTAGGAAATAAAGACTCTACTATCAGCAATAAATAGTATAAATTACAGAGCTGAAAGAGACTAAAGGGTCATGTAGCTCAATGAAGCTGATACTGTTTTAGGAAATAATAACTTCAGTTGGGTCACAGTGACAAAACTTTCCCTTAGAGAATAGCGATTTTTAAAAATACATATAATATGTATGGGTATGTATTCCTATGTATATGTATACTGTATGTATATGTGTATACATAGAGAAAGCTGTTGATTTTCAAAGGCCAAGATTTATTTTTAGTGTATTTTTACTGAAGAGGGAAGAAACAGTAAAGCTACACAAGACCCTCACACTTGACAGATGACTTCAGGCTGCCTGGTATACACATGGGGAGCATTGCCTGTCTTTCTATCCTCAGAGCTTAGTCAAGTACCTGGCTCATAGTAAGCTCTTAGCTAATGTTATTTGACTATTATTATCCCCATTTTGCTGATGAGGAAAGTGAGGCTCCAGCATTTAGCAGAGTGCATATCACTTAGTAAGTGGATACTAAACTCTTATTTACTGAAAAATTGACTCAGGAAATAAGAGAATAGAAATATCAATCTGATTCAGGGTTAAATGCTTAATTGTGAGCACAAATTAGCAGTCATATTTGGGCAAAAATCAAAATTCAGCATGAAGGGATACTAAAAATTTGTCTGAAATAAAAGGTTTTACAGCTTCAATGAAAACGTATGACTCTTTTGTTTCAGCTGAAATTCCTACAAAAAAGAAATGAATTAGTTTTCTTTAGATATTCTGCTATTTCAATAGATTTCTGTTCTCAATGATATGAATATTCCTTCTAATAATACAGATTATATCAGTGTCACTCCTGTTCACAGTCTGCAGTAAGTCATCCATGGGCTATCTATGCTATATACAAGGAACTTCCTATAGACCTCTTGACATTATGCAAGTACCTATGGAACAGGTGGATTAATAATCTGTTTCCCATCTTGTATTTCACCCTACTACATTGGAGCACTCTTTCTGGAAATATATATCTTCTGCTGCTTCTTTTTTTAAAATTTTATTCACTTATTTTTTTGTTTTCAACATTTACTTCCACAAGATTTTGAGTTCCAAATTTTCACCCCATCTCACCCCTCCCCCTACCCCAAGATGGCATGCATGCTGAACACCTCTTACCCTAGTCTGCCTTCCCTTCTATCTCTCCCTCCCTTCTTTTATCCCCTTCCCCTTCAATTTTCCTGTGAGGCAGAATGGATTTCTGTACCCCATTTCCTGTATTTCTTATTTCCAAGTTGCATGTGAAAACATTTTTTAAATGTGTTTTTAAAACTTTGAGTTCCAAATTTTCTCCCATCCTCCCTCCCCACCTACCCTCATTGATAAGGCAAGAAACTAAATATAGGTTATATATGTGCAGTTATGCAAAACACTTCCATAGTAGACATGCTGTGAAAAACTAACTCTATTTCCCTTAATCCTATCCCCCCCATTTATTCTATTCTTTCTTTTGACCCTGTCACTCCTCAGAAGTATTTGCTTCTGATTACCCCCTTTCCCAATGTGCCCTCCTCTCTATCATCCCCCTACTCTCTTGTCCCCTCCCCCACCATTTTCCTGTAGGGTAAGACAGATTTCCATACCCAATTGAGTGTGTATGTTATTCCTTCCTTAAGTCAAATCCTATGAGAATAAGATTTACTCATTCCCTCTCACCTTCCCCCATTTCCCCTCCACTGTACGAGCCTTTTCTTTTCTGTTGTTTTTCTTTTTTGTGAGATAATTTACCTCGCTCTACCTCTCCCTTTCTTCTTCTCTTAGTATAATCCTCTCTCACCCCTTAATTTTATTCTCCAGATATGACCCCTTCATTTTCAACTCACCTCGTGCCTTCTATCTATCTATATCTATCTATATGTACATATAATATTTTCCCCTCCAACTACCCTAATCCTGACAAAGGTCTCATGAGTTACAAATATCATCTTTCCCCAACCTTAATAAGTCTGTTATGATTTTCTCTCTCCTGTTTACCTCTTCATGTTCCACTTTAGTCTTGTATTTGAAAATCAAATTTTCTGCTCAACTCTGGTCTTTTCATCAAGAATGCTTGAAACTCCTCTATTTCACTGAATGACCATTTTTTCCCCTGCAAGATTATACTCAGTTTTGCTGGGTAGGTGATTCTTGGTTGTAATCCTATCTCCTTTGCCCTCTGGAATATTACATGCCATGCCCTGCAGTCCCTTAATGTAGAAGCACCTAAATCTTGTGTTATCCTGATTGTGTTTCCACAATACTTGAATTGTTTCTTTTCTGGTTGCTTGTAATATTTTCTGCTTAACTTCGGATTTCTGGAATTTGGTTACAATACTCCTAGGAGTTTTCCTTTGTGGATCTCTTTCAGGAGGAGATCAGTGGATTCTTTCCATTTCTATTTTACCCTCTGGTTCTAAAATATCAGGGCAGTTTTCCTGGGTAATTTCTTGAAAGATGATGTCTAGGATCTTTTTTTGGATCATGGCTTTCAGATAGTCCAATAATTTTTAAATTCTCTCTCCTGAATCTATTTTCCAAGTCAGTTGTTTTTCCAATGAGATATTTTACATTTTTCTCTAATTTTTCATTCTTGTGGATTTGTTTTACAGTGTCTTGATTTCTCATAATGTCACTAGCTTCCAATTGCTCTATTCTAATTTTTAAGGAAGTATTCTCTTCAGTAATCTTTTGGACTTCCTTTTCCATTTGGTCAATTTTGCTTTTTAGGGCATTCTTCTCCTCACTGGCTTTTTGGACCTCTTTTGCCTTTTGGGTTAGGCTATTTTTTAAGGTGTTATTTTCTTCAGTATTTTTTTGGGTCTCCTTTAGCAAGCTTTTGATTTGTTTTTCATGATTTTCTTGAAAAACTCTCAGTTTTTCCTCTACTTCTCTTACTTGCTTCTCAAAATCCCTTTTGAGCTCTTCCAAGGCCTAGGACTGATTCACATTCTTCTTGGAGGCTTTGGGTGTAGGAGCTTTGGCTTCATTATCTTCTGGTTGTATATTTTGATCTTCTTTGTCACCAAAGTAAGATAATATAGTCTGACTCTTTTTGCACTGCTTACTCATGATCCTGGCCAATTAGTTGAGTTTTAAAGTCTTTGTTAAGGTAAAAGTCTGTTTCCAATGTGGAGAATGTACTGTGTCAAGCTTCAGGGGTTTGTACAGCTGTTTTCAGAGATACTTCTAGGGACCTGTAAATTTTCAGTTCTTCCAAGGTTCCATAAGGGGTGAGGTGTTTTCTCTCCACTGCTACAACAAGCTTCACCACACCAGCATTCCTCCTTGCCCCAGGACCACCCCTCAGAACTGTGACACAGATCCAAGCACTGGCAAAGCAAGAGATTCCTGCCTGAGCACTGGCAAAGAGATTCCTGCAATCCCCCTAAGATCAGCCACTCAATTCCCCCTCAGTCTGTGGGCCAGAAGTCCAGGAAACAGCCGTGGCCCTGGGCTGTACTTAAGACTTAAGGCTGAGACCTAGCTCCTCTGTCTCCGCAGTCACAGACTTTTCCCACTTACCTTCCAAGTTGTCTTTGGTATTCATGGGTTGAGAATTCTGGAAACTGCCACAGCTGCCCACGATTCAGTCCTCTGAGGCCTGCTCCAAGGTCGCTATGACCTGCACGCCCACCCTGAACTGCGCTCCTCTCCCAGCCCGGTGCTTTTCAGATCAACCATCCAGGCTGTCTTTGGCTGGAAATGTGTTTCACTCTGTCTTTTCATGGGTTCTGCTGCTTTAGAATTTGTTTAGAGCCCTTTTTTATAGGTTTTTGGAGGGGTTTGGGGGGAGAGCTCAAACAAGTCACTGCTTTCCCTCCACCATCTTGGCTCCGCCTGCTGATTCTTTTATGTCATTCTTCAGTAGTAATGTTTCTGATTACTCAGGCCTGCTATAGAGTCCCTTGTTGACCTGTGCATGAGCAAAAAAAATCTTCATAAACAAGAAGTATCCAACCATTTTTTGGAAGAAACAAGGAGGAAGCATGTGCCAGGTAAACTCAAGTATCACCAGTACCTCAACCACCATATACCCTCAGACCCCAATGAAAATTGCCAATGATCCTGAATTCCAGAGCATTGGGATTGCAGTAGCCCCCTCATAGAACATCAGTCATGCTTCTAGTGTATTATTAAAGAAAGCAATCAATATGGAAAAGGGCCCACCTTCCTGGCCACCACCACTAAATGCTCACCAAAGGCCACTGATCTTAAGGAAATTCTCAATAGCCCAGGATGAAGGAGCACTTCTCAGACCACTGTTTCTAGTCCATGTCACCACAGCCAAAATTCTGGGAAGACTCCAGAGTCATAGAGATTCAGTCTGGCACCTTCTTCTGTGGGTACTAAAACCACAGCTCCTGAAGATACAGAACAGATTAGAAAATTTTTGATACCAAAATCTAAGGCACTATCAATAGTTCAACATCAAAAATTGATGTGTTTTTATGAGGAAAAATGGCATCATAAAAAATTCATCATATCTCTCTTATACACTAAATAAGGATTAGGAGACCGTGTAGCTGAAACCTTCAGATGTGCTGCTTTCCACATTGAAATGTTTTATTTTTCAGTTTTTAGATATGGTGCTCAGCAAAGTGCTTTACACATAATAAACATTTTCATTCATCCATTCATATTGTCCCAGTATCAAGGTAGAACAGAAACAAAGAAAAATAAAACTTTGTTTTACAAATGAAAAGGCATATATTATATACATCACAAAAACAACAAAATTATAATAACACATAATTGAAAGTTGTACTTTCTGTTATATACACAAACACACAAACATATATATATGTACATGTGTGTATATGTATACACATATAGTTGTGTTCACATATGCATATGGAGACAAACACATATGCATATATATATACAATCCTATTTAATATATATGATAATTCATTATAGATAGGTATAGATATATGTGTATACACATTTGTATGCATATGTGCACAGCTGTTAAGTATGAAAAGTCAAAATCTATTTTCAGTATGTACTTACTAAAGGAATACGAACAGTAGAGACACACAAGATCCTCATATTTGATAGTAAATTGATAACTGCAGGCCATCTGGTATAGGCATGGGGAAGGTAGCAATTTTTTCTAACAATCTACTTCTTTAGGAATGAAGACTAAATTGAGTTAGACAGAGGCAGTAATTTAGGAGAAACTGGTTGTGTATAGAATAATGTAATTTAAATTGTAGCCTATCACTACTGACATACTTATAATGGGTGACACATTTGTGGATATTCAAAAGCATGT